>NC_041387.1:176328072-176432985 GCF_002162155.2 Triticum dicoccoides | reverse complement strand
CATCCCAGAGGCAGCATCGATCGGCTTCAGTTAGCAGCAGTAGCGAAGGAATCGCTCAATCGGGTTCAGTTAACAGCCATCGATCAATCGCTCAGGTTCAGTAACGTGTAGCCTGTAGTGCAATCGCTCGGGTTCAGTTAGAGCCCAACGCCTCGCTCGGGTTCAGTTAGAGCCAAAGCCTCGCACGTGTACGAGAGAAACGCGCATCGCTCGGCCCCCGACCTCCCACCGTAACCGGGAACTCCCCGAAATTTACCTCCCCCTCGCTTCTACCACGGTTTTTCCATCATGGACGGCCCAAAGAATGTTATGCAGCTGTGTCTCCGGCCCGCCCAGGACGAAAATCCCATTTTTTGTCATGATTTTTTGTCATAGAAGTAGGAGCCCACCACATCTATGATGATACCGGGTTTTGTCACAATTATCGTCATAGAAGTGTCATATGTATGACAGGAAAAAAATTCGTTCGGCCCAAAATGTCACGTATGTGTCTTTTTTTTGTAGTGCTCGGGCATCCTCAAGCTTAGGCTCTTGCCACTCCTTATTCCTTCATCCATCGTGATCTCACCCAAAACTTGAAAACTTCAATCACACAAACTTGACAAAACCCTCGTGAGATCCATTAGTATAATAAAGCAAATCAATACTTTAAGTACTATTGCAAACCCATTCATATTTTATTTTTGCATTATAACTACTGTACTCTAACTTCACCACGGCTCATATCACCGACACAATCCATAGATTCATCAAAACACGCAAAACAATGCATCAAAAATAGAATATATCAAAAACAAAAAAGTGTGTAGCAAACTAAACATTGACCATACTTCTGTAACTTCAAAAATTCAGACAATTAGGACAAAATAAACAATTTGCATAGCAGTACTATGTAAATATTTTAGAAACTTTTGCCATTCTAGTAAAAAATGAAAAATCACGCACTACAGCAAAAGTTTATGTTTTTGCACCGCACATACCAAACAAGCAATCTAATCATCCTAAAGGCAAATCCTGGCACATTATTTTTATAATACAATGGATTTCTACAAGGGGATAATTACTTTTGTTGAAAAGTTTCTGTAATCAAGGTTCACAAGTTTCCATGGGCATGGAAAAAGTTCAAGGCTAGCTCCCACTTTAACAATGCTCGTCTTTCTCATTTTTGCTTTTCTTTTTGAAAAGTTTTAGGTTTCCCTCTATATTTTTTTGTTTTTAAACTCTTTAAAATCACACAACAGAATAAAATGACTCTCTAAAACTTTCAAGTTGTCTCCATTGCAACGCTTTTTTAAAGCCATTAAGCTAGGCATAAAGTGCTCAAGTAATGGATCCACCCGGATCCCAACGTATATCAAAGCCAATTTTAATTAGAAATAATTTTTAATTTAGTAGTGAGCACAAAGTAACATATATCATGCAATGACGAAGCCTAACTCTCTTCCTATGCATCGGCATGTCATAAAAGAACAATTCATGCACATCAAGTAAAGGCCAATACGTAGCATAAGCAGTTTGTTGCAATTTTATCGTACTGGAAACATAGAGAGGCGGAGATGTAGTTCCTATCTCATAATAATTGCAAGTAGGAGCAGCAAGCACATGCATATTATATTCATCAAAATCACCATGTGTAGTACTAAAACGCAACCCATCAATATAATCCTTAATAAGCAGAAACTTCTCTGATATAGTGTAGTTTGGAGAATTCAAAAAGATAATAGGACTATCATCTATAAGTGCAATAGCAACAATTTCATTCTTACCATAAGCAATTATAGGAAGTTCATCTCCATAAGCATTATTTATATTGGCATCATGGCCACAAGCATAACAAGCATCAATTTCATCAAAAAGGGATATTTCAAACGAATCCAAGGGATCATAGAAATTATCATAGCATTTGTCCTTCGGTATGCACGAAGGGAGATTAAACAATGTATGAGTTGAAGAGTTACTCTCATTAGAAGGTGGGCACAGGTAGCTAATCTGTTCTTCCTCCTTTTGTTCTTCTCTGTCCTCGTCATCTTTTTCATCTCATGAGCTCATAGTGTCATCAATTTCTTCTTCCTTAGATTCCTGCAAAATTCTCTTCTTGGACAACGGAGACATTCTCAATAAACTCATTAATATTGGCATTATATTCATAATTCTCATAGCAATATTTAAGTATAGCATAATTTTCAGGTCAATAAACAACATTGTCATAATTTTCACACTTTTCAAACAAAGATTCAATTTCATAAGCACCCTTAAAAGCAACAAATTCTTCTATTTGTTCCACATCATAGTAATCGTATAAACCATTAGCATAAGAAGCCAACCTTTCATTATCGTTAAATTCACATGAAAAGGGAAGGTGTGGAGCCTTCATCCTAGAGCAACAAGTATAATCATATCTCAAGCATAAATTCCAAGCATACCAATGCAACATTTCAATTAGATCCCATAAGAGTTTTCCTTTTTGAGTCAAGTGATAATACCTAAAGTATTCATGTTGCTCCAATGTGTCTCCCATTATCAAGTTGAACGGGCAGGATTATCAAAGTAGTGTTTAATATTTTTCACATAACGAGCATCAAGGGTTTAGGAGCTTCCCCATATCCATGGGTAGCAAGTACAACTATTTTTTTGGTATTTCATGTTTCATATCCATAACTAAAGATAGATAACAACTTAGAACGGAAAATAAAATCTACTTTGTGATAAAGCAAACAAGCACACACGAGAATATCCACCCCACGCTATTGCTCCCTGGCAACGGCGGCAGGAAAAGGTCTTGATAACCCACAATTATAGGGGATCAATTATAGCATTTCTTGATAAGTAAGAGTGTCGAACCTAATGAGGAGCTAAAGGTAGAATTAATATTCTCTTCAAGTTCTATCGACCACCGATACAACTCTATGCACACTTAATGTTCGCTTTACCTAGAACAAGTATGAAACTAGAAGTACTTTGTAGGTGTAAAGGAATATGTTTGCAAGATAACAATGAACATGTAAATAATATCTAGGGGATGTTTAGATAAAGAAACAATTAAGTTAGTTTTAGTAGAGAGCCTTTTGTCACAATAAAGTTATTTGTCCTTAGGCAATCGATAACTAGACTAGTAATCATTATTGCAATTTTATATGAGGAAGAGGCATGAGCTAACATACTATCTCTACTTGGATCACATGCACTTATGATTGGAACTCTATCAAGCATCCACAACTACCAAAGATCGTTAAGGTAAAACCCAACCACAACATTAAGTATCAAGTCCTCTTCACTCCCATACGCAACAACCCACTTACTTAGGTCTATGCTTCTGTCACTCACGCCACCCACCATAAGAGAATCATGAACATATCGCAACGCCCTACAATGGGGATCCCTCACACTTGCGCAACACAGAGAGCACCATAGGACATCACAAATAATGAAACATACAACTCAAACCAATCATGATCATCAATCAACCCATAGGACAAAACAGATCCACTCAAACACCATAGGATAGCCACATATCATTGGATAATAATATATAGCATTGAGCACCATGTTTAAGTAGATATTACAGTGGGGAGAAGAGGTGTTACACCGCTGCATAGAGGGGGAGGTGACGGCAGCGGCGAAGTTGTTGGTGTAGATCGTCGTCACGATGATGGCATCGGCGGCGTTCCGATGCCACCGGGAGAGAGGGGGAGAGAGCCCCCCTCCTTCTTCTTCTTCCTTGACCTCCCTAGATGAGAGGAGGATTTCCTCTCTGTTCCATGGCCTCAGCGGCGGAGGGGCGAGAGCCCCCTCCAAGATTGGATCTCTCTCTGTTTCTCTTCTATTTTGCGACACCCTTTTCTAGTCTTTCACCGTTTCTTAAGTTCCTGGAGATCTGTAACTCCGATTGGGCTGAAATTTTAACACATTTTTCTTCTGGATATTATCTTTCTTGCGGTGAAAGAAGGGCAGCAACCGCCTTACAGGGGCTCCACAACCCTGCTGGCCGCACCCAGGGTAGGGGCGCGCCCCTGGAGCTTGTGGGGCCCTCAAGCATCATTTCGCGTTGATTCCGCTTCCCAAAAAGCACATATATTCCAAAATAATTCTCCATAAATTTTTATCGCATTTGGACTTTGTTTGCTATGGATATTCTGCGAAACAAAAAACATGCAACAAACAGGAACTGGCACTGGGCACAGGATCAATATGTTAGTCCAAGAAAATCATATAAATTGTTGCCAAAAGTATGTAAAAGTTGTTGAATATTGGCAGGAACAATCAAAAATTACAGATACGACGAAGATGTATAAATCATATGGTGTCATTTTAGTATGAAATCTAGGGTTGTTTGTGACACTTATAGGAATAGCTCAATAGATTGATTGGAAAAGATAACTTTGAACTTTGGAGTGATCCTTTGTCGCGCCTTGAGGGATGGTTTTATGATTCAATTATGTTAGCATTGTTGAGAGATTTCACTAGTGAAAGTATGAACCCCAGGCCTTGTTTCTAAGCATTGAGAAACTGTTTTTACTCACTTTTGTTACTTGCTACCTTGATGTTTTTTATTTTTTCAAATTATAATAAGCTATTTCTACCATCCATACTACACGTGTATCACCATCTCTTCGCCGAACTAATGCACCTATACAATTTTCCATTGTATTAGGTGTGTTGGGGACTGTCGGTGTCAAAACCGGCGGATCTCGGGTAGGGGGTCCCGACCTGTGCGTCAAGGCTGATGGTAACAAGAAGCAAGGGACACAGATGTTTACCCGGGTTTGGGCCCTCTCGATGGAGGTAAAACCCTACTTCCTGCTTGATTAATATTGAAGATATGGGTAGTACAAGAGTAGATCTACCACGAGATCATAGAGGCTAACCCCTAGGAGCTAGCCTATGATGGTATGATTGTAATTGTGATCGGCCTTCTAAGGACCAACCTCTCCGGTTTATATAGACATCGGAGAGGGCTAGGGTTTACATGGAGTCGGTTACAAGAAAGGAAACACAATATCCGGATTGCCAAGCTTGCCTTCCACGCCAAGGAGAGTCCCATCCGGACACGGGCCGAAGTCTTGAGTCCTGTATCTTCACGCTTCAATAGTCCGGGCGTCGTACACAGTCCGGCTGTCCGGATACCCCCTAATCCAGGACTCCCTCAGTAGCCCCTGAACCAGGCTTCAATGACGATGAGTCCGGCGCGCAGTATTGTCTTCGGCATTGCAAGGCGGGTTCCTTTTACGAATACTCCAAAGTAATTATTGAACACTTGAATCGTGTCCAGATCCACAAAATGATCTTTACACACCGCTGTAGAGAGAATGATATTTCACAAATGCAATCTGCTGATAACTTTTTTAGGCAATGCGATGTGTCATTACGGTCGGGTCATTATTCGAACCGTTTTCCTGCAACCAGCCACAGCGCACATTGCGAGGCAGTTTCCTTGACACGTCTTGTCAAAGCAGAGATCGTGTCCCCTTATTACGGGATTCTCATCAACACAGGTATGGGTAATCTAACCGCGCCGCTAATCGCGGCGAGTGGGAGGCAGACGGGTTCCACCAGGCAAGTGGGGAGGCGCAAAAAGCATTTACCCCCCCCCCTATAAATGTTGGAAATATGCCCTACAGGCAATAATAAAATGATTATTATTATATTTCCTTGTTCATGATAATTGTCTATTGTTCATGCTATAATTGTGTTATCCAGAAATCGTAATACATGTGTGAATATAGACCACAACATGTCCCTAGTGAGCCTCTAGTTGACTAGCTCGTTTATCAATGACGGTTATGGTTTCCTGACCATGGACATTGGATGTCATTGATAACGGGATCACATCATTGGGAGAATGATGTGATGGACAAGACCCAATCCTAAGCATAGCACAAGATCATGTAGTTCATTTTCTAGAGCTTTTTTAATGTCAAGTATCATTTCCTTAGACCATGAGATCGTGTAACTCCCAGATACCGTAGGAGTGCTTTGGGTGTACCAAACGTCACAATGTAACTGGGTGGCTATAAAGGTATACTACAGGTATCTCCGAAAGCGTCTGTTGGGTTGACACGAATCGAGACTGGGATTTATCACTCCGTATGACAGAGAGGTATCTTTGGGCCCACTCGGTAATGGATCATCACAATGAGCTCAATGTGACCAAGTGGTTGGTCACGGGATCATGCATTAAGGTACGAGTAAAGTGACTTGCCGGTAACGAGATTGAACGAGGTATTGGGATATCGACTATCGAATCTTGGGCAAGTAACGTACCGATTGACAAAGAGAATTGTATATGGGACTACTTGAATCCTCGACATCGTGGTTCATCCGATGAGATCATCGTGGAACATGTGGGAGACAACATGGGTATCCAGATCCTGTTGTTGGTTATTGACCGGAGAGTCGTCTCGCTCATGTCTTCTTGTCTCCCGAACCCGTAGGGTCTACACACTTAAGGTTCGGTGACGCTAGGGTTGTAGAGATATTAGTATGCAGTAACACGAAAGTTGTTCGGAGTCCCAGATGAGATCCCGAATGTCACAAGGAGTTCCGAAATGGTCCGGAGGTGAAGATTTGTATAAAGTAAGTCCAGTTTCGGCCATTGGGAAAGTTTTGGGGGTCACTGGTATTGTACCGGGACCACCGGAAGGGTCCCGGGGGTCCACCGGGTGGGGCCACCAATCCCGAAGGGCCCCATAGGCTCAAGTGGGAAGGGAACCAGCCCTGGTGGACTGGTGCGCCCCCTTGGGCCTCCCCCTGCACCTAGGGTTGGAAACCCTAGGGGTGGGGGGCTCCCCACCTGACTTGGGGGGCAAGTCCCCCCCCCCCCTTGAGATGGGATCTCTAGGGGCCGGCGCCCCCCAGGGCCCCTATATAAAGAGGGGGGAGGGAGGGCTGTGCACCCTAGCCCCTGGAACCTCCCTCTTTCACCCCGTAACACCTCTCCCTCTCGCTGAGCTTGGCGAAGCCCTGCCGAGATCACCGCTGCTTCCACCACCACGTTGTCGTGCTACTGGATATCCATCAACCTCTCCTTCCCCCTTGCTGGATCAAGAAGGAGGAGACGTCTTCCCCAACCGTACGTGTGTTGAACGCGGAGGTGCCGTTCGTTCAGCGCTAGGATCATCGGTGATTTGGATCACGACGAGTACGACTCCATCAACCCCGTTCTCTTGAATGCTTCCGCTCGCGATCTACAAGGGTATGTAGATGCACTCCTCTCTCTCGTTTCTAGATGACTACATAGATTGATCTTGGTGATGTGTAGAAATTTTTTATTTTCTGCAACGTTCCCCAACAGTGGCATCATGAGCTAGGTCTATGCGAAGTTTCTATGCATGAGTAGAACACAAGATTGTTGTGGGTGTTGTTTTTGTCAATTTTCTTGCCACTACTAGTCTTATCTTGTTTCGGCGTCATCGTGGGATGAAGCGGCCCGGACCGACCTTACACGTACGCTTACGTGAGACAGGTTCCACCGACTGACATGCACTAGTTGCATAAGGTGGCTAGCGGGTATCTGTCTCTCCCACTTTAGTTGGATCGGATTCGATGAAAAGGGTCCTTATGAAGGGTAAATAGAGAATTGGCATATCACGTTGTGGTTTTGGCGTAGGTAAGAAACGTTCTTGCTAGAAACCTATAGCAGCCACGTAAAAACATGCAACAACAATTAGAGGACGTCTAACTTGTTTTTGTAGCATATGCCTTGTGATGTGATATGACCAAAAGGATGTGATGAATGAAATATATGTGATGTATGAAATTGATCATGTTCTTGTAATAGGAATCACGACTTGCATGTCGATGAGTATAACAACCGGCAGGAGCCATAGGAGTTGTCTTTATTTTTTGTATGACATGCGTGTCATTGAATAACGCCATGTAATTACTTTACTTTATTGCTAAACACGTTAGCCATAGAAGTAGAAGTAATCGTTGGCGTGACAACTTCATGAAGACACGATGATGGAGATCATGATGATGGAGATCATGGTGTCATGTCGGTGACGATGATGATCATGGCGCCCCGAAGATGGAGATCAAAAGGAGCAAAATGATATTGGCCATATCATGTCACTATTTGATTGCATGTGATGTTTATCATGTTTTGCTTCTTATTTGCTTAGTACGACGGTAGTAAATAATATGATCCCTCATAACAATTTCAAGAAAGTGTTCCCCCTAACTGTGTGCCATTGCGGAAGTTCGTTGTCTCGAAGCACCACGTGATGACCGGGTGTGATAGATTCTAACATTCACATACAACGGGTGTAGGCCAGATTTACACATGCAAAACACTTAGGTTGACTTGACGAGCCTAGCATGTACAGACATGGCCTCGGAACACAAGAGATCGAAAGGTCGAACATGAGTCGTATGGAAGATACGATCAACATGAAGATGTTCACCGATGATGACTAGTCCGTCTCACGTGATGATCGGACACGGCCTAGTTGACTCGGATCATGGATCACGTAGATGACTAGAGGGATGTCTATCTGAGTGGGAGTTCATTATATAATTTGATTAGATGAACTTAATTATCATGAACTTAGTCTAAAATCTTTACAATATGTCCTGTAGATCAAATGGCCCACACTAATGTTGTCCTCAACTTCAACGCATTCCTAGAGAAAACCAAGCTGAAAGACGATGGGAGCAACTATACGAACTGGGTCCGAAACTTGAGGATCATCCTCATAGCTGCCAAGAAAGCATATGTCCTAGATGCACCGCTAGGTGAAGCACCCGTTTTCCCAGCAACTCAAGACGTTATGAACGCCTGGCAGTCGCGTAGTGATAATTACTCCCTGGTTCAGTGCGACATGCTTTACAGCTTAGAACAGTGGCTCCAAAAGCGTTTTGAGCAGCACGGAGCATATGAGATGTTCCAAGAGCTGAAAATGGTTTTCCAAGCTCACGCCCGGGTCGAGAGATATGAAGTCTCCGACAAGTTCTACAGTTTTAGGATGGAGGGGAATGGTTCTGTCAGTGAGCACATACTCAAAATGTCTGGGTTACACAACCGCTTATCTCAACTGGGAGTTAATCTCCCGGCTGACGTGGTGGTCGACAGAATCCTCCAGTCGCTCCCACCTAGCTACAAGAGCTTTGTGATGAACTTCAATATGCAGGGGATGGTGAAAACCATTCCTGAGGTATATTCAATGCTGAAATCAGCGGAGGTAGAGATCAAAAAGGAACATCAAGTGTTGATGGTCAATAAAACCACTAGTTTCAAGAAAGGCAAGGATAAGAAGAACTTCAAGAAGGACGGCAAGGGAGTCGCCGCGCCCGGTAAGCCAGTTGCCAGGAAGAAGCCAAAGCATGGACCCAAACCTGAGACTGAGTGCTTTTATTGCAAGGGAAGCGGACACTGGAAGCGGAACTGCCCCAAGTACTTAGCGGACAAGAAGGCCGGCAACACCAAAGGTATATGTGATATACATGTAATTGATGTGTACCTTACCAGTACTCGTAGTAGCTCCTGGGTATTTGATACCGGTGCGGTTGCTCATATTTGTAAGTCAAAACAGGAGTTGCGGAATAAGCGGAGACTGGCGAAGGACGAGGTGACGATGCGCGTCGGGAATGGCTCCAAGGTCGATGTGATCGCCGTCGGCACGCTACCTCTACATTTACCTACGGGATTAGTTTTAAACCTCAATAATTTCTATGTAGTGCCAGCTTTGAGCATGAACATTGTATCTGGATCTCGTTTAATATGAGATGGCTACTCATTTAAATCCGAGAATAATGGTTGTTCTATTTATACGAGAGATATGTTTTATGGTCATGCCCCACTGGTCAATGGTTTATTCTTAATAAATCTCGAACGTGATGTTACACATATTCATAGTGTGAATATCAAAAGATGTAAGGTTGATAACGATAGTCCCACATACTTGTGGCACTGCCGCCTTGGTCACATTGGTGTCAAACACATGAAGAAGCTCCATGCTGATGGACTTTTGGAGTCTCTTGATTACGAATCATTTGACACATGCGAACCATGCCTCATGGGCAAAATGACCAAGACTCCGTTCTCCGGAACAATGGAGCGAGCAACCAACTTATTGGAAATCATACATACTGATGTGTGCGGCCCAATGAGCGTTGAGGCTTGCAGAGGCTATCGTTATGTTCTCACTCTCACTGACGACTTGAGTATATATGGGTATGTCTACTTGATGAAACACAAGTCTGAGACCTTTTCAAGGAATTTTAGAGTGAGGTAGAGAATCAACGTGACCGGAAGATAAAGTTCTTACGATCAGATCGTGGGGGAGAATATTTAAGTCACGAATTTGGTACACACTTAAGGAAATGTGGAATCATTTCACAACTCACGCCGCCTGGAACACCTCAGCATAACAGTGTGTGTGAACGTCGTAATCGCACTCTATTGGATATGGTGCGATCTATGATGTCACTCACCGATTTACCACTATCATTTTGGGGATATGCTCTAGAGACATCTACATTCACTTTAAATAGGGCACCGTCTACATCGTTGAGACGACACCGTATGAATTATGGTTTGGGAAGAAACCTAAGCTGTCGTTTCTAAAAGTTTGGGGATGTGATGCTTATGTCAAGAAACTTCAACCTGAAAAGCTCGAACGCAAGTCGGAAAAATGTGTCTTCATAGGATACCCTAAGGAAACCATTGGGTATATCTTCTACCTCAGATCTGAAGGCAAGATCTTTGTTGCCAAGAACGGGTCCTTTCTGGAGAAAGAGTTTCTATCGAGAGAAGTAAGTGGGAGGAAAGTAGAACTTGATGAAGTACTGCCTCTTGAACCGGAAAGTAGCACAGCTCAGGAAGATGTTCCTGTGGTGCCTGCACCGACTAGAGAAGAAGTTAATGATGATGATCAAGGTACTTCGGATCAAGTTTCTACTGAACTTCGAAGGTCCACAAGGACACGTTCCACACCAGAATGGTATGGCAACCCTGTCCCGGAAATCATGTTGTTAGACAACGGTGAACCTTCGAACTATGAAGAAGCGATGGCAGGCCCAGATTCCAACAAATGGCTTGAAGCCATGCAATCCGAGATAGGATCCATGTATGAAAACAAAGTATGGACTTTGACAGACTTGCCCGATGATCGGCGAGCGGTAGAAAATAAATGGATCTTTAAGAAGAAGACGGACGCGGTTGGTGATGTTACCATCTAACTCGACTTGTCGCTAAGGGTTATCGACAAGTTCAAGGGGTTGACTACGGTGAGACCTTCTCACCCGTAGCGAAGCTTAAGTCCGTCCGAATCATGTTAGCAATTGCCGCATTTTACAATTATGAGATATGGCAAATGGACAGCAAAACGGCATTCCTTAACTGCTTTCTTAAAGACGAATTGTATATGATGCAGCCGGAAGGTTTTGTCGATCGTAAGAATGCCAACAAGGTATGCAAGCTCCAGCGCACCATGTATGGGCTGGTGCAAGCATCTCGGAGTTGGAACATTCTCTTTAATGAAATGATCAAAGCGTTTGGGTTTATGTAGACTTATGGAGAAGCCTGCATTTACAAGAAAGTGAGTGGGAGCTCTGTAGCATTTCTCATATTATATGTGGATGACATACTTTTGATGGGAAATGATATAGAACTTTTGAACAGCATTAAGGCCTACTTGAATAAGTGTTTTTCAATGAAGGACCTTGGAGAAGCTGCTTACATATTAGGCATCAAGATCTATAGAGATAGATCGAGACGCCTCATAGGTCTTTGACAAAGCACATACCTTGATAAGATATTGAAGAAGTTCAATATGGATCAGTCCAAGAAGGGATTCTTGCCTGTGTTGCAAGGTGTGAAATTGAGCTCGGCTCAGTGTCCGACCACGGCAGAAGATAGAGAAAAGATGAGTGTCGTCCCCTATGCCTCGGCCATAGGGTCTATCATGTATGCCATGCTGTGTACCAGACCTGATATAAACCTTGCCGTAAGTTTGGTAGGAAGGTACCAAAGTAATCCCGGCATGGAACACCGGACGGCGGTCAAGAATATCCTGAAGTACCTGAAAAGGACTAAGGATATGTTTCTCGTATATGGAGGTGACGAAGAGCTCGTCGTATAGGGTTACGTCGACGCTAGCTTCGACACAGATCTGGATGACTCTAAGTCACAAACCAGATATGTGTATATTTTGAATGGTGGGGCAGTAAGCTGGTGCAGTTGCAAGCAAAGCATCGTGGCGGGATCTACATGTGAATCGGAGTACATGGCAGCCTCGGAGGCAGCACATGAAGCAATCTGGATGAAGGAGTTCATTACCGACCTAGGAGTTATTCCCAATGCGTCGGGGCTGATGACTCTCTTCTGTGACAACACAGGAGCCATTGCCCTTGCCAAGGAGCCTAGGTTTCACAAGAAGACCAGACACATCAAGCGTCGCTTCAACTCCATTCGTGAATGTCGTAGATCCATTGACTAAACCTCTTCCACGAGCAAAACATGATCAACACCAGAACTCTATGGGTGTTCGATTCATCACAGTGTAACTAGATTATTGACTCTAGTGCAAGTGGGAGACTATTGGAAATATGCCCTAGAGGCAATAATAAAATGGTTATTATTATATTTCCTTGTTCATGATAATTGTCTATTGTTCATGCTATAATTGTGTTATCCGGAAATCGTAATACATGTGTGAATACATAGACCACAACATGTCCCTAGTGAGGCTCTAGTTGACTAGCTCATTTACCAATGATGGTTACGGTTTCCTGACCATGGACATTGGATGTCATTGATAACGGGATCACATCATTGGGAGAATGATGTGATGGACAAGACCCAATCCTAAGCATAGCACAAGATCGTGTAGTTCGTTTGCTAGAGCTTTTCTAATGTCTAGTATCATTTCTTTAGACCATGAGATCATGTAACTCCCGGATACCGTAGGAGTGCTTTGGGTGTACCAAACATCACAACATAACTGGGTGGCTATAAAGGTATACTACAGGTATCTCCGAAAGCGTCTGTTGGGTTGACATGAATCGAGACTGGGATTTGTCACTCCGTATGACAGAGAGGTATCTCTGGGCCTACTCGGTAATGCATCATCACAATGAGCTCAATGTGACCAAGTGGTTGGTTACGGGATCATGCATTACGGTACAAGTAAAGTGACTTGCCGGTAATGAGATTGAACGAGATATTGGGATACCGAGGATCGAACCTCGGGCAAGTAACATACTGATTGACAAAGGGAATTGTATACGGGATTACTTGAATCCTCTACATCGTGGTTCATTCGATGAGATCATCGTGGAAATGTGGGAGCCAACATGGGTATCCAGATCTCGCTGTTGGTTATTGACCGGAGAGTCGTCTCGGTCATGTCTGCTTGTCTCCCGAACCCGTAGGGTCTACACACTTAATGTTCGGTGATGCTAGGGTTGTAGAGATATTAGTATGCGGTAACCAGAAAGTTTTTTAGAGTCCTGGATGAGATCCCGGACGTCACGGGGAGTTCCGGAATGGTCCGGAGGTGAAGATTTGTATATAGGAAGTCCAGATTCGGCCATCGGGAAAGTTTCGGGGGTCATCGGTATTGTAGCGGGACCACCGGAAGGTTCCCGGGGGTCCACCGGGTGGGGCCACCTATCCCGGAGGGCCCCATGGGCTGAAGTTGGAGGGGAACCAGACCCTGGTGGGCTGGTGCGCCCCCCTTGGGCCTCCCCCTATGCCTAGGGTTGGAAACCCTAGGGGTGGGGGGCGCCCCACCCGACTTGGGGGGCAAGTCCCCCCCTTGGCCGCCGCCCCCCTTGAGATGGGATCTCTAGGGACCGGCGCCCCCCCCAGGGCCCCTATATAAAGATGGGGGAGGGAGGTCTGCACACCCTAGCCCCTGGCGCCTCCCTCTTTCCCCCCGTAACACCTCTCCCTCTCGTTTAGCTTAGTGAAGCCCTGCCGAGATCACCGCTGCTTCCACCACCACGCCATCGTGCTGCTGGATCTCCATCAACCTCTCCTTCCCCTTGCTGGATCAAGAAGGAGGAGACGTCTTCCCCAACCGTACGTGTGTTGAACGCGGAGGTGCCGTCCGTTCGGTGCTAGGATCATCGGTGATTTGGATCATGACGAGTACGACTCCATCAACCCCGTTCTCTTGAACGCTTCCACTCGCGATCTACAAGGGTATGTAGATGCACTCCTCTCTCTCATTGCTAGATGACTCCATAGATTGATCTTTGTGATGCGTAGAAAAATTTTATTTTCTGCAATGTTCCCCAACAATAAAGAAGTTAGGTTTCTTTCTCTTTTACCCATGCCTTCTCCTTCCGTTCGCTCATTCTCCTCTGTGAGCCCTAACGCCCAATCACTCTTCTTCTCCATCGAAGAAAGGTTTTCCAAAGATGTCTGGATCTGGAGCAGGAGGCAGATGGATGGCCTCGACCGTCCAGGAGAAGGACATCAAGAAGCTCCGGGGAGCCGAGTATCTGGCCCAGAAGATCGGCCACCGTCTCCCACCGGTGGGACAGGTCGTCCCCACTCCGGAATCTCACGAGAGAGTCGTGTTCCTTCCCCATTTCGTCCATGGGCTCGGGTTTCCCCTTCACCTATTTTTTCGGGGAGTCATGTATTACTACGGGATCGATTTTCATGATCTTTCCCCCAACTCCTTCCTCAATATCTCAACGTTCATCGTCGTGTGCGAGGCTTTTCTCCAGATCCGACCTTACTTCGGCCTGTGGCTAAAGATTTTCAATGTGAAGCTCAAGGTGGTGAGTGGCGAACATGCCGAGTGTGGCGGCGCCATGGTAAGGAAGATGCCCAAGGCCGCTTGGCCGAAGGGTGCTTTCAACGACTTCGTCAAGGAGTGGCAGCAGCAGTGGTTCTATATCACCAAACCACGCGGCAAAAAGTGGGCGGCAACTCTAGAGTTCAGATCCGGAGCTCCACTGTGGCTCACATCCTGGCCCAAGAAGGGCCCGAACTGGTCCTCGTCCGATGAGCTGTCACTGCTCCAGACGCGCGTTCAGAGTGGGGTTGACAGGGACGTCAAACTCGTCGATGTAGTCCAGGTGATGCTAGTTCGCCTGGTTCTCCCTTGTCAGTGCCAAGCTTGCCCTCTGTGGAAGTTCGACCCAACCGAGCACCAAACCCTTTAGGAGATTTATGATTCCTCCCACAAGGATATCTGGAGGGTGCTCTTCAAGTCCGGCAAATCATGGTCGGGCCCCACCGAAGACCGCGGGTATCAATTATCCCCTTCTGCAAGCTCGGTAAGTTACAGCCACTCTCTGTCCATTCAGGCTTCAGCTGGCATGTTATGAGGGAGACATCCTAATCGTGTTTCATTGTGACATCAAGGATGGATAAAGAAAGTGGAGCGGATACATAATCCGGCCCCGCTGCCGAAGGAACCGACCGGACCTCTTCTGTCGAAGATGCTGGTCCCTGCGCCTTACGAGGCGCCAAAGAAGGAGGCCTCCAAGAAGGTCAAGAAGACCCGGAGTGGCCTCCATCGCTGCAAGGCTTCGGACGCAAAATCCGGAGACTCAAGCGACGCTCCTTCTTCAGAAGGCGAAGAGGAAGAAGCAGAGGAGGACGAGCCTCACTCTGAGGGTGGGAGGAAGCGTGCAGCTTCCCCGTCCCTGGAGGCCGAATGACCCAAGAGGGGGAAAGGTTCCCTCCCAGAGACATCCACCACGGCTGCCGACAGCAGCCCAGAGTGGGATCCCAAGGCCCAGCCCCTGGGGAAGTCGTAAGTATACGGAATCCGAACACGCGTATGCGTCCGGGATTGTTTTTGGATTTATTGGCTTTAACTGTTGCCGTATTTTGCACAGCTCGGCGAGGTCTCATGCCGGACATTTCTCATCGGAGGATTCGCTGGGCTCAGACGCCTTGGCGAGCGAGATGCCTCTGCAGGCCCCTTTCCCAAAGTCCAGGCACGACACTGAGGTGTCATCCCGACAGGACCCAGACCAGGGAGGACATATCCCTGCTGCCGGACACAGGGGGGCGGATAAGGCCCCCAGGACCTCTAAGGTTCTAGAGTCGAGCGAACAGCCACCTTCGATGGTGGGAGGCCTACCTACCCCGTCGGCATCCTCTGTTCGAGCAAAGCTGCCCGGCGGTCTGTCGGTAGCGTTGAAGAATGCATCTATCATCAATGAGCACCACACTCTCATGGGCGCGGTGGTTGAGAAGATTCAGTCCGCCGAGAGCGGGCTGAACAAGTCCTGCTTTGGCCTTATAAAGGCCTTTGAGGTATGTTTCCTAAGAAACCTTTGAGGAATTTTCATAATATGAGTAGTAGCTCCTGATACACTGTCCGGCGGAGAAGACGGAGCTGGGCAGGGGATCAAATCTTCTGCTTTCGCAGGAGCTTATGTGAATGACGTATACCCCTTTATGTGAAAACAGGCTTCTGCCGAGAGGACGGCCGCTTATAATGCGGAAGTGTCCGAACTGAAGCAAAGCCTTACACGGGCCGAGGAAGAACTCGGCCGTGTGAAGAAGCAACTGGAAGACAAGCAAGGTATGTTGAAAACATATGTCTTAAAGTTGGCACAAACGAATAGTTGTGCGTAGTGAGAAGTATTTGTGTTGTATGCTCTAGGAGCGAGTGCCAAATACGAGGCACTAAAGAAGGCTGGGGCTGATGCCAATAAGAAGGTTGAGGCCGAACAGGTGCTTCGTGAAAAACACGAGGCGAGGGTCATCGCAACTGAGCGAGAGCTCCAGGAAGCTGTGAAGAAAAGCGAGGGCTTGGAGCAGAGTCTAATATGGAAAGAATCTGAACTCGTCCAAGCTCTCGAGGCTGCGGAAGGTGCTCGGGAGCAAGCCCGAGGTGCTGCGCGGGACATTCAGGAGGCCCGGGAAGTTGCAGCTGGTAAGGCCTTCTGTATTCTTAGCCCTTTGTACATGATAATGGGAAGAATCCTAAGCGGCAAGCTGAATTCTTATTTTTCCAGGGGCTTTTGCGGATCTTCCTTGTAGCATATCAGATGCCGCCCAATTCTACCGCACCGAGGTGAAGAAGTCTGCAGAGAGGGATTTCTGGTCGCAGTATTTGGCGCCAAACTATCCGGTGCCATTTATCGATCACCTGAAACAGCTGGTCGAACTGCACCAGGCGGCCGAACTAGCCATGAAGGACTTAGTTGTCCGGTTGTGGCCTGTGGAGCCGATTCCAAGCAGTTACTTCGGACTCGTCAAGCGGATTGTGGGCGCCTGTCCTCGGCTTGATGCTATCAAGCGATCAGTTTGTATAGAAGGCGCGCGCATGGCGTTTGCCCGTGCAAAAGTGCATTGGGGGAGGCTTGACGCGGAGAAGCAGATGACTGAGGAGCCGCCGGAGGGTAAGGAGCACCGCAAGCCCGAGCTGTACTATGAAGGTGTACTGAAAGGGGCCCGCCTTGTGGCGGATAAGTGTGCCAAAGACATTATATTTCCCTGAGGGCATTCGTGCCACTTTTTGTAATGTGGGATAATGGCATTTTTATTATATATATTGCATATTTTGTTTGAACATATGTTCTTCCTGTGCGACTGTTTTATTGTATGTACATCCTAAGAGTTGGCCAGTCGTCGGCTTCTGTCCCCACGCAGAAAAGAATACGGGGGTGTTCGGGGTATATCTGAACGCTCTTTATCCCATAGTTGGGTCCTTTGAAGGAGGTGTTTCTCACCATGAACCAGGCAATCGGACTATACGGCTTTATTACTCCCACTTAGCCATAGGAATTCGAGTATGGTCGGCACAGCCCCTAGTATTCGGAAGGCCGAACTAGGGGCTCTATTGGCGCCTGATCGGAAGACCGATCCATCGCACTCTGCATTTATAATGGCGTTGTGCGGAATAAATCTTTAAGGATTTTATGACCTCTCGAACAGCTGACCAGCTCTCGCTGCATCATGACAGTCGGTTTTTGGCTTCCTCTACTGAGGTGCTCGTCCGGCAGAACCGGGACACAATCGCAGTAGTTCTCCCAGCGCTACCTTAGCCGATAGGACGGAATGTAAGGTACCAAAACATGGGAGCCGGGCAAACCCAACCAATGACCCAAGACATGATTCGGAGGTGATGCATATAGTGATATAAGTTCGGGGTGTCGAGCGACCAAAAAGGTGGTCGTACTTTATTGCCGTATTGTGCAGCCCCTGGCATAACTGGGAATAACACGAAGCGTGGCTGCCATATTTGGCAAAGAGGCATCGGCGATACACGCCGGCCGATAAGTGTTTTTTTAAATCTACCCATTGTAGTAGGATGATATGTCTATGCATATGGGTATGATGTATGAAAGGAGGTGTTTTTGGCGGAACCTGTGATGGCCGTACTGGAGGGGGTTGTGAGTGGATCAAGGGTGAATCTGAACTGCCTTCTACCTGCATGTTCCCGCCATCGTGTGTCCGGGCTGATTCCACGCCGCCAATTCTGTTCTGCGTCAAAGTTAGTTTGTAAAGGAAAATGCTATGAGGCAGTTGAGCGTCCTCTTGTGGTTGGTCTAAGGGTTCCTTATCGGACCCTGGTGAACCCAGCCGTTATACCGTGAAATAGCGCGGACTCCTCAGTTGGTGTCTGGATAGTTGGCTGTCATATCAAAATTTTGATAGGCATGCACGACTCGCTACTCCGGCAGCTGTGTGGTTTCCGCTCTAAGTGTGTAGTTCGGCCTTGCCTATAGGTGTGATTATATCACACGGCGTTGGCCTAATGGTTTGCCACATGGAATCTAGCCAACATGGTTCGTCCCGTTGTCATACGGTTAATTACCGCATGAGGGGAGGGTGCTAAAGAATTAATCTTTGGCGTGGCATTTTTTCTTGATTCGAGAACAACCGTTAGAATGGTGGGCCAATAGACTTAGCCTTTACACCTGGCATATTTTGAAAAGATGTTATTTGTGGTTTCATACCAGCGAGGGCTTTATGTATTATGGCGCCCCCGGACTACTAGGTCTAGGGGTATAGCAATTGAATTGTTGTGCTTGGTGTGATCGGGGGCGATCGGCCGTACATTTATACTCTGGGGGTCTCTTGACTAGGCGCCTCCCATCATTGTTTCCGGCATACAACCAGCCGCTTTGTTTTGAGGATCCGGCATTCTCTATTGGTATGCTTTGCCGTCCTTCTAGGAGTACCATGAATTTCATATGGTTGATCGAGTATGTGGTTCGAGCCGAATAGGGTGGAGCTGCTCTTTGTCCGTTGACCGGACCGGGAGTTGATGGACTTGGCACTAGTTTCCTTTACTTGCTGTTTATGACCATTGTGCCAAGTCCTGAGGGTGCATCTTCATGTATCCCTTTTGTTGTCTTGGGCCGTAATGATGTGTGGACGTCGGGGTGTGTGCCTTGGGTTCTCCTGCTTAGGTTGAGGTAGCCGATTGTGTGGTTCATGGCTTTTGTTGGGGCTTTCGAGTCTGTACTTTTCAGTGGCCAGTACCTTGGTCCACCTATCCGTTAGCAAGTCTTGGTTAGATTTGAGCTGCTCTTGCTTCCTTTGCAGGCTCCTTGCCATGGCCATGAGCCGTCGCTTGAAGCGAACTTGTTCCACTGGATCTTCTGGTACGCCGAATTCGTCATTGCCGAGGATTACCTCGTCGTCGGAGGGGGGTGTATGGTTGTCCCTCTCCAAGTATCCCAACGTGACCGGTCCGGCCTGCTTGAAGGTAGGCCGATCAGGGCTGTATTCCTCTTTGGCACCATCCGGATTGCTTTCGTCTCCGGGGCCGGTGTTGGTATGGCGGGGCTTGGAGCGGTGCCGAAAGCGCCCATGCTTTGCTTTTCCTTCGAAGGGGATATCTTCCGTTGCCTCGTCGCCATTGGTTTTCTTTGGAGTGTCCACCATATATATGTCGTATGAGGAGGTGGTCGTCCACCGTCCTGTGAGCGGTGGCTCCTGTAATTCTCCTGCAACGTCGTCCATACCGTCGATGTCTTCGGAGTCAAAGTCAAGCACGTCGGTTAAATCATCGATCGTGGCAATGAAGTTAGTGGTGGGTGGGCAGCGAATTCCTTCGTCGCCTGCTTCCCACTCAAGTCGGACATAGTTCGGCCCAGAGCCTCCTGACAAAGAGAGATACTTTAATGAGTTCAGCATGTCCCCAAAGGGCGAGTGCTGAAAGATGTCCGCAGCGGTGAACTCCATTACCGGAGCCCAACCAAGCTCGGAAGGCTCGGGAACACGCGGACTGGAGCCTACGACCGGATATGAATCCGGGGGTCTGGAGTCACAGGCTTCCTCAGAAGCGAGGCCTGTGTTCGGCTCCACCGCCAATGAGGGTACGGCCTGCGGGGCGGGGTCCATCCCTCCGTCCCTAGGCAGCACAGCCTGCTCCGGATTTGAGTCCGGGGCTACTGTAGGGGTGATATCTCGAGTGTTGTCCGACAGCAGGTCCAGGCCATGCTTGTCGTGACTGTCCGGTGCTCCTGGCGCGGGCCCGAATCCGTCGAAGATCAAGTCTCCGCGGATATCCGCCGTGTAATTCAGGTTTCCGAACCTGATTTGATGGCCAGGGGCGTAGCTATCGATCTGCTCCAGATGGCCAAGCGAATTGGCCCGCAGTGCGAAGCCACCGAACAAGAAGATCTGTCCGGGGAGAAAAGTCTCACCCTGCACCATGTTGTTGATGGTTGATGGAGCCACCGAGCCTTGCGGCGACGACACAGAGGAACTCTCAATGAAAGCACCAATGTCGGTGTCAAAACTGGCGGATCTCGGGTAGGGGGTCCCGATCTGTGCATCGAGGCTGATGGTAACAGGAAGCAAGGGACGCAGATGTTTACCCAGGTTCGGGCCCTCTCGATGGAGGTAAAACCCTACTTCCTGCTTGATTAATAGTGAAGATATGGGTAGTACAAGAGTAGATCTACTACAAGATCGTAGAGGCTAAACCCTAGGAGCTAGCCTATGATGGTATGATTGTAATTGTGATCGGCCTTCTAAGGACCAACCTCTCCGGTTTATATAGACACTGGAGAGGGCTAGGGTTTACATAGAGTCGGTTACAAGAAAGGAAACACAATATCCGGATCGCCAAGCTTGCCTTCCACGCCAAGGAGAGTCCCATCCGGACACGAGCCGAAGTCTTGAGTCTTGTATCTTCACGCTTCAATAGTCTGGACGTTGTACACAGTCCGGCTGTCCGGATACCCCCTAATCCAGGACTCCCTCAGGGACACAAGAGATTTCCTATATTTGGTTGCAGGGTTGTTTGAGACAGACCATCTTCATCCTACACCTCCCACGAATTGATAAACCTTAGGTCATCCACTTGAGGGAATTTGCCACTGTCCTACAAAGCTCTGTGCTTGGAGGCCCAACTGAGTCTACAAGAATAAAAGTTGCGTAGTAGACATCAATCATTAAAATGTTCTAGTTGGCATGCATGATACTACATATGATACTCCCATTACGGGCAACCTTATAAGCCACCCTACATCACTTAGACAAGGGTTTGCATTCCTTATAACCAGACATCCATAAACTCCCCGAAGCACATGACGTAGGGTCTTTACCTTCATCTTGAGGGGCCTGAACCTACAAAACCTCTACACATCACACACCCACGTCTAGCGAGATCTAGATACTTCCCTACCCCTTTCTCTTACTGTTAGGATTCCCGCCACGACAGTGGGGATGGCCTCGTCCGATGCATTCGAGACCGACGAGAGGAGGGACCATCGACCTGATCCTTACCGAGGTCATCCCACCCGACCCCGCATAAACTGGGGTGTGACAGGAATGGTTGTGTCCACCGCATCTGGTGCATCTGATGCCGCCACTGTGAGGAGGACCCAGAGCAGAGAATAGCATGAGGGAGTGGCTTTGACCACCGGCATGGCGAGGCCAGCAGCGCCAGGAGGGGCTGGAGCAGAACAACATCGTGTGGATCTCCTTCGGGTTTGACCACCGGTGTGGATTGGGAAAGATTGGTTCTTTTTTAGGAGAAATAACTCGGTCAGTTCACACCCAAGGAGGTGGGCTTGAAGTGGGGAATGCATGAGGTGGGAAAGTGTGGCTGAGGTGGTTGCATGGCTGGGAAACCTCACTCATGGGTCCTACCAGTAGTAACTAAAGCTAACATGGATGTTTTCTACTATGATGGTTCCTGCATGTAAGCCTCTATTAAACACTGATGTGGCATTGCTTTTGATGTGGAAAGGTTGCATGTCATGAGAAATAAGATAGTGTAGATGAACTATTTTATGTATTATAGATATTTTGTCTAAAATTCCTAGAATAAGGATGTTCCCCTGAAAAACATTTGATATATTCAACACGAAAGGCCTTTTTTCCTCATTGTGAAAATCACCACAATGTATTCTAAGGGTAAAACGGTGTAACATGTATACCTGCTCCAAATTGCGAGTGCTATATACAGAATCAGGAAATTTTGGGTGGAATTTAAGTATGTGTGGAACTTTTTTATGGTATATACAAAATTTTCTTAGTAATTATTGATGTATCACATAGGTTGTATATTAAAATAGCAGTGATAGAAGTTAACATATTTTAATACAAAACTATTTTAGCAAAAGGCTCACATTTGATTCCAAAATTGTAACATCCCAAAATTCTAATTTTTGGAATGTTATATTAAATAAATAAATATGTTTGTTTGTTTGTTGTGTGACTCCTTGTGTGAAACTGAGTGAAATTTGAAACCTTTTGAATGTTGAATGAGAGGGAATAAAAAGGACTTTCCCAAACTTTCATACTTCCATTTTGATCACCATGAACTCAAATCCATTTCATCACAAAACCCTAGAGTGAATATGATATGACTTCTTCCATTTAAAAATGAAAAGAGATTTGAAAAGAATTGGATTTCATTTGAAATATTTCCAAACCAGAGAATTTATGCAACTCAATGATTTTCATGAGAGAGGATAAAATGACTTCTTCGAATTAGGTTAAATATAAGTTGGAAGTTTCAAAGAATCAAACTAAAAGTCTTTTGGAAGTATTCTGAAAACCACTGTCAATTTGAATTGTCAAATTTCAATACCTCTGGAAATATTCAAAAGAGAGAAGTAATATAACCATTCAAATATTCATAGGTATTTGAAATATATTTGGCCAAGGAAAAACATAAAAGATTTGAAAAAGGTTAGAAATTCAAATTCAAACCCAATTTTGATTTATTTGGTTTTTAATCAAATTATTTTTTCCAAAAGGAAAATATATGGACAATAGTGTAACATGATTCCCTTCAACATAAAAATGGATAAAAATAAATTTAAAATCATTTTGGTATTTTAAAATAATTTTATTTGAATTTTAAATCCAATAGGGGCACTATTTGAATCATTTGAATGTTTGTGTGCTTTATTTGGAGTTGAAAAATAGTCCATGTTTTAGGATTTGTTTTCCTAAAAAATTGATGTATAATATGTCTACATAAAAGTTTTATTGCTTGTCTTTTATGTAAGTTTTTCTCTACTGTGTATTATTTTAAAAACAAAACCGCCGAAGCCCACTAAGACCTACATTACCAGGCCTTCCCAACTCGCTTGCCCCGCCAATTGCTTTCCAGTCGGCCGCCCACTCTTTTTTCTTTATCTCCATCTCACTGACACGTGGGACCCACCCACCGACCGATCCCCACTTGCCTCTCTTCTCGCAGATCTGATCCCCGCCGCGCTCACCTGCCATTATGGCCTTTCCCCCCTAAAGCCCCTCCCGAAACCCCTTACACCGCTCGCCAGAGCTCCGCCACTGCCGCCACGCCATTGTCGCGCCACAGCTTCACCCAGCCCTCCCCGACTATTGCCGCGCCAACTTCGCCGCCGTCGCTTGCTGAACGTCCACGTGCACACCACTGCCACCGTCGACCATCGGAGCACCGTCACCGCCGACGTCCGACAACCTTGCCGCCACCGTGAGTCCTCGACCACCCGATCCTGATCTAACGGTCCCGATGACTTCTGTTTTTTTTTACTTATTTAGCATGCATGGTTTTCTGTTAAATTTCGACTGTCCGCCCATAGCTGCCTCGCGCGCACCCCCATAGCCAGTAGCACAGTGACACGTAGCCCCCAGTCCGTTAGGTTACATTTTTCTTTTTCTGTTTTAGTTTAGATTTCAGAAATAGTTTCTGTTTTAGAATTTGAATAACTTTTATGTTTTAAGTCCAAATTGAGTGATTCTTTTTGCATTAGTTTTATAATTTTATGAAGTTTCTAATGGTACACTTATTTTTCAAATTTGAGTAGTTTAAATTTGAATTTGATGAAATTGGTTGAAATCACTAATTTGGCCATATCTTGAGTTTAAAAATATATTTTTGATTGATTTTTTATAATGTTTTGTCATTGTTTTGTTTATCAAGTAGCATTTAGTGATTTATTTTTAGTTTATTTTAAATTAGGTTTATTGCAAAAACAATATTGTGTTAGTATTTCATAGGATTAGTGCTATTTCCACTAGTTTTAATTGTTTTAAATTATTTTATTTTGTCATTTTTGACAAGTTTTAATTAGTTTTTGTTATTTAACAGTAGGCATTTTATTTTTACTTAAAAATAATTTGTATTACTTTTGTTTCTTTTGTTTTGAAAGAAAGCTTGTTTTGAGCATAAGTAGAGCTTCATAAATGATTTGAAATTGATTCTTTTTTTCATAGAAAATTGCAGGAAATTTTCTTTCTGTTATTTTAATAAAAACTTTATTTATTTATTATAAATTATTAGCATAGTGTTTTATTTTTTATTAAGTTTAATTAGGACAAAACTTTGGTTCTTTATTAGTTTCTTCATAGTTTCTTTAGTAGTTTCCTTTGTAGTTTTTATTTGATGTTTTCTTTGGATTTTATTTGAGCCTTTATTATTGATTACTGTGTTGTTTTATTTGTTGTTTTTATTTTTGAGTGAGTGTTAATATGTTTTATAGAATTGATTGCTAGAGTGTTTGCTGATGTGAATACTATGTTTGATTATATAGATATTCTCGGAGTGATGAATAGTTCTATCAAGTTCATTTACTGAGAGTCTTCATCAACTTACCAGGCAAGTTCACTTTGACCATTTGTTATTACCTATGTTTTTTGCATGTAGTCGCCCTTTTAACAATTTCTCCAGTAGTGATATTGAATCTTGTAGTTGAGTAGAATGCATGAGGTAGGAACCCACTCCCCTGTTACCAAGCCTGGGAATGTTATTTATTTTAATGATATGCTATAGTAGACGGGTTTTGGTATGACTGTCCATGAGTGGTGTGAGAAGGAGGACTCTGCTTAATGACGACAACTTCATGAGGATTTCACGTCAATGATACAACTCCATGATGACATCTTCAAGACCTCAAGACTTCAAGACTCGAGACACGATTTCAATACACACTACTGGGTGGAAATTGGACCATGCGGCACCTAGAGCACCCAGTGGATGCGCTGTGAGCAGGACTAGGCCAATACTCTTGTGGAAAGTTCCACCCAGACTCAAAGAGACATATGAATACTTCCTGCCCGGAAGATTACCTGTGCAGCCACAAGTTAATATGGGCTCTGGCTTGATTGACCTTAGTATTGACCTTGGCTGGGACGGTGCTAGAAGATGTAGACGGATGGTAGGATTGGATGAGCACCAGACGGTGGTCAGGGGAACTCTTCAGAAGATCATGTTTTAGTCGTCCTGCTCTCGAACACTCTGAAGGGTTAGGACATAAAGGGAAGGATCGATTCTTGTGGGTAAAGTGCAAAACACTCTGCAAAGTTAAAATCTAATCAATTAGTCATGTCCAGTTATGGACAATTTGAGCCTTTGGACTTGGATCTATCTCTAAACTCTCAACACTAGATTGATAATTAAAGGTGGTCAACTTGTGATTATTTTGGGCTATGAGACATCGGTTGGCGGAAGCATGTCATAGTAGAAAACTCTGTAGCAAAGACTCCAGTTATTTCTTTGTTGTAGGAAAAATAAAAGAAGCTTTTACACAAACAAAACTCAGACACAGAGCCATAAAGCCATGTTGCATATATTGTAGTTTTATCATCTGTTTTTCTGATCTTGTGAGTACATTCAACGTACTGACCTACACGACTGCAACGTCTCAGGTTGCAGATATTTCTACGACGAGAAATGATTATGATATAGGGTTACGGTCTACACTTGACCTATCATTGGCGTTGATGGGACTCCACACCCCTATTGATAATTTTGTTGTGTTAAATAAGGTACACTCTAGATCTACGGTATTTATTTTAAATAAGGGAGCTCCCTTAGAGGATTATGCGATTAATTAGGGTGCCCCTGAAATTCAGATGGGCAATTAGTGTTGATTTGGGTGGGCCTAAAGCTCTCATGCTTTAACCAGCCTTTATGTGGACGCGCACAACGGCATGCATCTCGTCACATGTGGTGAGCCCCGATTGAGAATCATGTCGGCCTAGTGCTCGCTCTAGTTTGATTCGCTTGGCCAAGCATGCAGCCGACTCGTTCTTAGGGAACACTCTCGTGTACATCCAATTTTCATGTCCAGACCTTAGAGCGACACGAATTTTAGTATTTGCTCTCATGCATCCCTCTGAGTGAACTGATAATGTTATGATACTAAATATTCACCTCTCATGGCAAACTGAGCAAACAACGCGACCTCGTTTATCCTTAACCTCCCCTTCAAAATTACATTCTGATGGAAAATTATGTACTATCTAGAGTATGACACAAGAGTTTCCTATGATGTAGCATGGCAATTCCTTTCTGTCAGCATGGCAATTTCTGAACAGGTAGGCAAATTTCTTTTTCATGTAGCACGATAATTCTATAATGTAGCATTGCAAGTCTACCTATTGTAGCATGGTATTTCATGGACATGTGTGAATTTTTTTATTTATTTTTAGTTGGAAATTCTCTATGTTGCATCAGGGTAAATCCCTGAAACACATGGCAATTTACTATGCTGCAGCATGGCAAATTCCTTGACAATTGTTCTGCTAGCATGGCAATGTTTTCTTTTTAACATGGAAAATCTTCCTGTAATAGCAGTGAAAATCCCGAGTATTCGCTGAGAGTGTTTTTTTAGGAAAGGGAACACTCTCTAATATGGCGGCATTCACTCAAATGAGCCTCCTATAGGAAACATTCGTTTGCTCGAATGCCATCCCTGAGGGAATGTCAGCGCATTATTGGCGTCCTTTGTCTTCGATTATATTGCGATGAAGCAACAGTTACTACAACCCGTCATTGAAATGTCATGTCTTGGGGGTGCCTGTCGTGTGCCTTCATGGATAGTGCTTTAGAGCATCTTCAGTTAGACATGCCTAATATGACCATCTATATGTCCATGAACGGGTCCGAACGTGTCCACGGGCAGGAGCCAACTATTCCTTATATGTTCTCCTGGGCAACCACACCCTGGTTTTCGAATCTCATTTTTATGCAAATACATGCATGTAGATCATTAAAAAATACAATTACATAGAACAATGAATATAATACATAACAATACAATAATAAAATGTTCAAATTAAAAAAAATGCATAGTTCAAACATACATATTATTCGAAGTGCATAGTGCAAATATAAAATTCAATGATTTTCAGTGTGGATCCCCATATGCTCCACAAGATCATTGTGTAGTTGCATGTGCGTTTGGGTATCTCAAAGTTGTCAATGCATCGCTAGGAAGTTCACAATATGTGTTGCATCTTCATCTGGGAGCCGAACATGTAATTCAGGCTTCTCAAAATCTTGCGCGCAGGAAACCCATCACCCTCATCCTCCACAATCACTTTGTGCAAGATCACACAACAAGTGGTACGAGGAAAACCGCATGGGTGGCCCGATCTTTACAAGTTAAAGGTGGATTTGAGGAAGAGCATGAAGGACAGAGGTTAACCGCGAAGAAATCAAACACAAAACAACACACATTTATGCAATACAAGGTACATATAGATAAATTTTTGATCCAAATTATCCACAAGAGAGAGATGAAACAAAAGAGAGTTCTTCCCAAATCCTAAGAAAAAGAGGAGTTGAATTCCACATGGACAATCTTCTCCATAGATGGGGGTCTTATGCTCATGAATCCTTCACCATGTAGGAAGCCTTCTACTCGTTAGAGTCTTCACCCTATATCTGGTCTTCTACTCAAATGGAGTCTTCTCCAACATGGAGGAATCCCACAAGGGGAGATACATGAGGAAAGCTATATGGTTTAGTTCTAGTATTTTATTGCTGGCAGGCCTATGGGCACCGAGGGGAGGTGTAGAAGGCCTAGTGGGCATGAGGTGTCCAAAGAGCTGGAGGCAAGACCCCCTGAGGAAAGGGGCCGGAGGCTTGTGCCCGTGAGGTGACCAGAGAGATCTATCAAAGTTGGACCTCACATGGATGGCCGTTGATGATTCTGGAACCTCTCCTTAGTCTGCACGGTTCCTTATCTGCTTCCATTCTCCCCTCTTGGACGATATCGTTCTCTTGTTCTGGACCTTCTCTGTGCCATGTGTGACATTTGGCTCAAACCTAAAATGATTTAGATTATGTTGGTGATGGCGATCATAGGAAGTCAACCTTTGGATACCTAATGGCTTATGCAGGGGATAGTGTTATGGCAATCAAGATTGCATAAATGTGTTTCTACATCAACCACAAAAGTCGAGTACATAGCCACAATTGATGGTTGTAGAAAGGGTTGTGGATGAATAACTTCTTGCAAGAAGTAGGCATGAAGCAAGAGAAGTGTGTTCTATTTCATGATAGTTGAAGTGATATTCATCTTGCCAAGAATTCAACATATCACTCTCAAACCAAGCACATTCATGTGAGGTATCATTGGATTCAATATGTTGTGAGTTTCAAGTTGCTACAACCTTAGAAGATTCATACCTACAAGAATGGTTCATATATGATGGCCAAGATATTTCCAAGTGAGAAGCTACATGCATGTTGCGAGGTACCAGGTTTGGCAATGCCTCCCTCCTGAGTCAGAGGGGGGATTTCTTGGGATACCCTCCTCATGTGGATATGAGGATATGGACATTCATAGCCTTCATGTAGCCCAAAGTTGTGCCAGAGTCCACTACCCGTCAACAGGATCACTGTCGTCTTTGCACAAGGGAAAGGGATAGGTTAAGACTCCTATCCAGTAGCCACCATAACAAGTGAAGAAAAATCAGGATATCCTCCATCGAAGAAGAAGAGAAAACAAAGAGAGAAAGGGAAATAGATGAGCATTCAAGGAAGAGCTTGCAAGCAAGCAAACAGAGCTCATTCCTAAGGTTGTGATGATCTGATGTGCCACCCTATCTTCTTTAAGATGTATTTCCACCATACTTGGTGAGATTGTTATAGTCCCTAGCTCTTGAGACCTAAATCTTGTTGTCATCCAAGAATGAGAGATATTGATACATAAAAGCCTCTAGTGCTATCTAGATAAGAACTTGTTGTATCTCACATTTGATTATGGTGGAATAAGATTTAAGTGGCTTTGACCCATGGTTTTTACCCCAACTTGGGGGTTTTCCATGTAAAATTAATGGTGTTCATGTATGTTGATTTTTTGCTACTATTATGTGTAATTTCTCTTGGCACCAGACACCTCTAAGTTGGATGTCTCAGGTGCAACGTCGCATTGAAGAAACTAAAGACAAGTGCTAAGTTTAGTCCTGAGTTTTGCCTGATAAACCTTACTCCATATATGTTGATGCGTTTGTGTCCTTTCGTAATTGAGCAACAATCCATGAGTTAGTGCATAGAGGTGGTAATGAAGTTACTTTATTACTACTGGAGTGTTTCATATCACTATTAAGTGTGTGTTGATTCCCATCAACCTCCTTGTATTCCTACACTCGCTACCCATATATTCTTTGGTACTCTACTCAAGTTAACTCTTTTACTCAAGCTTTGTACACTTGTGATTTAACTCCTTCATTCAAGTTTAATCTCGCCTAACACAAAATATTTAAGTATTAGTTAAGCACCATGGGTCCTCTCTATCGGTTCTATATCCGGCATATCTCGTAGTAGGGGTCCTAAGATAGGCATCTTGGAGCGATGGTAACATGGACACGGGATTTTACCCAGGTTCGGGCTCTCATGAAGATATAATACCCTATGCCCTGCTTCTGATTATATTGATATGGGTGTAGTACAGGGTACATGTGTCTACCATGAGATTGGTCTAATGAATATCAAATGATCTGTTGACTAGCCTGGCATCGGTTTATATAACACACCGGAGGCCTAGGGTTTAGGAGAGTCCTTGCTTGGGCGCCAAGTCTTGTGGAAACCTCCTTCTATGCGGCATGGGCTGCCCGAAGTTGGCCCATGAGTGAACCGCCAAGGGGGTCCTTGGCCCGATCCAGCTGACCGGGAGACGACATGGTGAGTACCCCCCTAGTCCAAGACACCGTCAGTAGCCACCTGAACCGGTCTTCAAGTTGGGGACGCTCCTTGACTCTTTCGTATTGTTCTTCATCTTGGGTCGTCGGTCTTGAAAATTGGTTCAACAAATCTTCCCATCTTTGTCCTTGAGGATTGCCGAGCTAAATCTGAAGAGTTCACACGTCAAGTATCCGAAGACCCTTTTTGCAGGCGAGCTCCAATGCCAGTCTACATCCGAAATGTTGTTTTGCAGTCGAGCTCCAACGCCGATCTGTATCTGAGCTCCAACGTTGGACTATATCCGAGCTCAAAACGCCGAACTATATCCGAGGTGTCATAGATCACCTTGCTCGAAAAAGTTAGAGGAGTTCAGTCGAGCTTAATGCCAGAAATGCCCTCTATGGAGCCAACCATTTGCATCTGAGCTTTATGTTAGAAATATGCCCTAGAGGCCATAATAAAATAGTTATTATTATATTTCCTTGTTCATGATAATTGTCTATTGTTCATGCTATAATTGTATTAACTGAAAACCCTAATACATGTGTGAATGCATAGACTACAACATGTCCCTAGTGAGCCTCTAGTTGACTAGCTCGTTGATCAATAGATGGATGTGGTTTCCTGACCATGGACATTGGATGTCTTTGATAACGGGATCACATCATTAGGAGAATGATGTGATGGAGAAGACCCAATCCTAAGCATAGCACAAGATCGCGTAGTTCGTTTGCTAGAGCTTTTCTAATGTCAAGTATTATTTCCTTGGACCATGAGATTGTGCAACTCCCGGATACCGTAGGAATGCTTTGGGTGTATCAAACATCACAACATAACTGGGTAGCTATAAAGGTGCACTACAGGTGACGGTGTCCTGAACTAGGGGGTACTCAACGCGTCGTCTCCCGATCAATTGGATTGGGCCGAACCCCCATGGTCGTATACTCATGGGCCAGTCCGGACAGCTGTCGCATACAAGGAAGAATCCATAAGACTTGGCGATCAAGACAAGGACTCCTCCCCCACCGGTGTATTCGGCTAGGACTCTTGTTATCCTAGGCCTCTGGTGCATTATATAAACCGGGGCCAGGCTAGTCGATAGACATATACAACAACAATCATACCATAGGCTAGCTTCTAAGGTTTAGCATCTTTGATCTCATCGTAGATCTACTCTTGTACTACCCATATCATCAATATTAATCAAGCAGGAGTAGGGTTTTACCTCCATCGAGAGGGCCCGAACCTGGGTAACATTGTGTCCCTTGCCTCCTGTTACCATTGATCCTAAGACGCATTGCTTGGGACCCCCTACCCGAGATCCGCCGGTTTTGACACCGACATTGGTGCTTTCATTGAGAGTTCTGCTGTGTGATCGGCGAAAGGATCAATGGCTCGACTGCAGGTCAACTGCGACGTCGGCTTCTTCGTCACCAGCTCGACTGGTCACCTTGGCTTGACCAAGGTCTGCGCCCTACCTCCGATCGTCAAGTCCGGATGAGGGCCTTCATCAACACCAACTCCGATATATGTCAAGATCATGGAGGAGTCATCCATGGAGCTGGGGGGCTCAACGTCAACATTGCCCTCAGGCGACCGTGCTGTTTTTCTGGACATCAAACTTGTATCCGCCGCCACCGCCTCCTCGAGTGTCGCCTAAACAATTATTTCGGTGGAATTATGCGGAATTAAGTCTACAACAACCCTGTAAAAATTTTGTCGAGTTCCGATGGAGGAATCTCCGGCAATCTCCGATATACCGGAGCCCTGTTGAATCTGGACGACAATCTGGGCGAGTTTAGGGCGTGGTGTCCAGCTTCTAGCTCGGACGTCCTTCGGAAGATCCAACCGTTGATCGGCTGCGTAATTCCTATATCTACCACCTCCCAAAATTTCAGCTCGATCCGACCGTCCAAACTCCGGGAACCTTCCAATTAGTGCATCACTTTTCGGATCTGTTTTCTGCGCGAAAACGAATCCGACCCGAGTTCATCTTTTTTATGGACGGGAATTCAGACATCCTTTTTGAAGGAATTTTTGTATGGGGTATCGTGTTTTGTTTCCGAACACATCCCGATAACCTTAAAATCTTTTGAACATGATCTTCAACATCATGTTGGTGTCAAACCAGTCTGGCAACATCACTCCACGGCGGCCGACCTGCGTTAGACACGTCGTCGCTTTGTTGAGCCGAGCTCAATTTCTTCGGATCATCATCTCGGCCAGCCGAACAATAGTTCGGCATCGCAAAGGATAAATCGTCACCAACATCGCCGCCCCACGGATTACACAGAGCGGGCACACCTGCATCACCACACGGTCACTTCATCAAGCCGGCATCAACCACGTCATGACCTGCATCGCTGGACCGGGGGCTTCATCATCTCTTCATCAACCTACTCCGGAGAATTCAGCGTCGCTGGCCGACCAGCTCTGTCACATTAGCTGGACCGAGGACTTTGCCTCGGCGAGCCAACCTTTGCCATCATCGTCATGCCGTTGCTTTATCGCCCATCAGGCGATAGGTGTGCAGATCGAGTCCCAATTTTGAGAATCACCTTTCTTCGGATTGCTATAACAAATAAGCCAGGTGCTATTAATCCTAGTATTTTTTGCTTGTCTGGGTTCATTTTTTCCAACGAATTATTACTCTGATTTGTCCATTATATGTACGCAGGTCTATCAAATGGTGGCCGCATTAACAACGGTCGCATGGTGGTCCGGTCAATTTTCATACAAAGTCCGGCGAACACCGTATCCGGAACTCAAACCGACCTGTGAATTCAGGCCTTGCCATGCCTTTACCGCATCACGCCGCCGCCCTGCATCGACAATGACTTCGGTGCCAGGCCATATTTCTTTTATTACTCACTTTGCATAAATTATTTATTATGCAACGATTTGTTTTTTTTAATTATCATTATTACTATTATCTCCGGTTTGCACCATTTTTTGTGCACAGGAAAATGATCCGGGGACTTCGGCGTCACTCTGTCGGACTGCATTGACCGTGCTATGTCACCACTTCGGCGTGTCGAGCTCTCCGCTCCGCCACCTCGGGACCGGCTTGGGGGATGGAACCTTGTCCCGTATCAAGCTCGGACTGCGTCATCAATACCGAACACATTAACCAGCTAAGTCGCTTTCATGCTAAAAGCTTTAATTTTTTACTTGTGTTCGGTTCGACCAAGCATCATACTTTTTTGGAAAAATGTTGCTTGTAAAAAATTTCTTGTCCAAACTTTGTTTGTGACGCATAAATTCAAATACCCAATTCATTTGGGGGCTTCCTTCATGAAGCTTTTCCTCTTGCATATGATTATACTTGTACGGCTTCGTTCCTTGTTCGTGTATTACACCACAATATGCACCATATTGACTTAAGCGATTTGCAAGCTGGGTTGCCTGGCTCCTGTGCTTACCCCTACGTTCCCGATTGTTCAGCTAGGGAGTAAAGGGAGCACCTTTGCGATTGTCACGATCGGGTCACCCGAGCCGGACCTCAGACTGGGTGAAGCCGAAAGCTAGCGCTCTTATTGCTTTCAATCATGGTCGGCACACAACGGAACTCATGAGTACAAAAAATCTATTGCACAAGTCTCATAATAACAATGAGCACCGAAGGAAGGTATCGGTGGGGGTACTATTTTCTTCGAAGATGCTTCTTACACTTCGCAGTAATATAGCATAAGTTCCCTGAGCGCGCTTCGTCTGTTACAGCCTTATGGCCTGATTGCCTGGTTATTGGAAACACCATCGATATTCTCGACAGATGGAGTACATAACACTTATCGGTCCTTGACCGAAGAGGGTGAAGCCGACGGTCGGTTAAGACCCGTTTAAAGTTCGATTGAACATAGATATGATATAAGTACTTTGGTACATGCAATCATTCTTTTACCCAAGTCACTTGGGAGCTCTTAAATTTATATGAGCCATTTTATGATAAGTATTTTTCTTCTTAGTCGTTGCGAAGTTTTTATTATTATTTATCACTCCTTTTTTTCAACACAAGTGTACGGTCACTAGCCGGGGAGCCTAATTTCTCTCTCAAAGCCGGTAGAGTTTAGTTTGCTAAACTGGCCTAGTAAGAAGTACTCCGCCTTCGGGATAGGAGGTTGAAGCCGTAGGCTGACCCGCTTGAAGTTTTGAGATAGGATGTGTCATGTTAAAGCACGGCAGAAGCACCTTTTTTTTCTAAAGTCCAATTTTCGATTGGCACCGAACACTTGATCTAATTCGTACATTAACCTTTTGAATAAGTTTTTTGGCTTTTCGATCCCATGGCACTTTTCAACTATTTGTGTGTTTTCAGCACAAGTCTCGCAGTGCAACGCCAGACACCTTTAGAGATTCGGCAAAAACATTCTCGGATATTGCTATATATGCATCGGTTTCAAATTGTGTCTTCGGTCAATAGTTGGGTTGCCCGGCTCCTGCGCTTGCCTCCTATGTTCCGCTTTGTTTGGCTAGGTGTGCAAAGGGAGAACCACTGCGATTGGGCTTCCAGCTCACATGGTTAAGCACCTCAGTGGAGAAAGCTGAAAACTGACTGTCACAATAAGCGTAAACTGGTCGGCAATCTGATGACGACGTTAAATGACGGGCCATTCATAACAATGGCCGAAGTGTTTACGGCTTGACCTCGACTGTCGCCGAACACTACCGGGGGCTATTAACTGGCCTCCCAAACTAAATCCTCGATATTTTGCTCTTACATTGGAGCTGAGGTTTCATGATCATGCTTAGCATGACAACCCAAAGAAAGGAACCGATAGCGGGACTATTTTCTTTGGAAGACATTTCTTCTGCTAAACAGTAATATAACATGTCTCTCTGCGTACCTTTGTTTATAAAACCGTATGGCCAGATTGCCTTGTTTGTTGTAAATCTTTGCCCTCATAAAGGCTTTATAAAGTAGGACAAACACTCCTCGGCTATTGGCCGAGGAGGTGGAAGCCGATGGTCGGTCAACAAAGTTCTGTACAATGCGGATCCGAGCATTAATGACGTAAAGTACTTGGATACCTAGAGTCATTACACATAATTTGTGATTTTACTATGGATATCGATCCTTCATTCGGCCTCCCGTGCCCGCATTAAGGCTCGGGGGCTACTGGGCTTCGGGCTTATTATTTACAAATATTAAAGGGGCACATCGATCCACTGATCTGGTGTTGCCACCCGACCAGTGTCTCGGGAGCTACTGCATTGCCTGTTCTATGCAGAAAATTTTAAGTGCAATACAGTTTCCGAGGAGATTTTGATCCTTAGGTTGGTCGGCCGCACCCAACCTGAGTCTTGGGGACTGAGCACGCCGCATTTTGTGTCCCAAAGTATTCTGCCGAGCTAGGACTTGATCCTCAGCCCGATTTTGTAAATCAACCTGATTCTCAGCGGCTACGGGGATCAGCGGTCTTATGTCATCCTTCATGTGCATCTCGGGTTTTAGACCGATACCCACCTTGAGGGCTACTGGCTATGTATCTCGGCAGAGAATAAATTGCACCAATCAAAAATATTGACAAAAATCGGCCCACATTCAGGAAGGTGCACCACCTCGGAAGCAGTCCGGCATAAAGCTCGGGCGCTAGTGGCTCGCTCCATAGAGGGCATTTCTGGCATTAAGTTCGGCTTAACTCCTTCAAACTTCTTTGAACCAAGGTGATTTATGACACCTCGGATACAGTCTGGTGTTGGAGCTCGGATACATAGTCCGGCGTTGGAGCTTGGATACAGTCCGGCGTTGGAGCTCGGATACATAGTACGGCGTTAGAGCTGGGAAGCAGTCCGACATTGGTGCTCGGCTGCAAAAGATACCTCGAATGCAGTCCGGCATTGGAGCTCGGACGCAAGAGGACGTTGCCGCCCGGGAACAACTTCAAACCCGAGGTGTGGCATAAAAATAACAAGGCATTGATAAAGGCCGGAAACTTAAAGGGGCTCCTCGGATACCCGACGTATAAACTTGTCTAATGCATTTCGGCGATCCTCAAGATCGAAGATGAGAAGATTTGTTGAACCAGTTTTCAAGACGGGCAACCGAAGATGAAGAACAGTTCGGAAGAATCGAGGAGCATCCCTAACTTGAAGACCGGTTCTGGGGGCTACTGACGGTGTCCTAAACTAGGGGGTACTCAACGCGTCGTCTCCCGATCAGTTGGATTGGGCCGAGGACCCCCATGGCCGTATACTCATGGGCCAGTCCGGAGAGCTGCCGCATACAAGGAAGAATCCACAAGACTTGGCGATCAAGAAAAGGACTCCTCCCCCACCGGCGTATTCGGCTAGGACTCTTGTTATCCTAGGCCTCTGGTGCATTATATAAACCGGGGCTAGTCTAGTCGATAGACATATACAATAACAATCATACCATAGGCTAGCTTCTAGGGTTTAGCCTCTTTGATCTCGTGGTAGATCTACTCTTGTACTACCCATATCATCAATATTAATCAAGCAGGAGTAGGGTTTTACCTCCATCGAGAGGGCCCGAACCTGGGAAAACATTGTGTCCCTTGCCTCCTGTTACCATTGATCCTAAGACGCACTGCTTGGGACCCCCTACCCGAGATCCGCCGGTTTTGACACCGACAACAAGTATCTCCAAAAGTGTCTGTTGGGTTGGCACGAATCGAGACTGGGATTTGTCACTCCGTACGACGGAGAGGTATCTCTGGGCCCACTCGGTAATGCATCATCATAATGAGCTCAATGTGACTAATGAGTTAGCCACGGGATCATGCATTACGTAACGAGTAAAGAGACTTGCCGGTAACGAGATTGAACAAGGTATAGGGATACCGATGATCGAATCTTGGGCAAGTAACATAATGATGCACAAAGGGAATTGTATATGGGATTGATTGAATCCCCGACATTGTGTTCATCCGATGAGATCATCGTGGAACATGTGGGAGCCAATATGGGTATCCAGATCCTGCTATTGGTTATTGGCCGGAGAGGCATCTCGGTCATGTCTGCATGGTTCCCGAACCCGTAGGGTCTACACACTTAAGGTTCGGTGATGCTAGAGTTGTAATGGGAATTGTATGTGGTTACGGAAAGTTCTTCGGGGTCTTAGATGAGATCCCGGACGTCACGAGGAGTTTCGGAATGGTCTAGAGGTAAAGATTTATATATGGGAAGTCCTATTTTGGCCACCGGAAAATGTTCGGGATTTTTCGGTATTGTACCGGAAAGGTTCTAGAAGGTTCCGGAGTGGGGCCCACCTTCATGGGGGGCCCACATGAACGTGGGTAGTGGGGGCAAGGCCCCACACCCTTGGTCAAGGCGCACCAAGATCCCCCTTAGAAGGAATAAGATCAAATCCCGAAGGGATAAGATCGAGATCCCTAAAAAGGGGGATAACAATTGGTGGGGTAGGGAAAGGATGGGATTTCTTTCCTCCCACCTTTGCCAATGCCCCAATGGACTTGGAGGGCAAGCAACTACCCCCTCCACCCCTATATATAGTGGGGAGGCGTATGGGAGCTGCACCCCCTTGCCCCTGGCGCAGCCCTCCCCCTCCAACTCCTCCTCCTCCATTGAGCGTAGCGAAGCTCTGCTGGAGAACCACGAGCTCCACCACCTCGCTGTCGTGCTGCCGGAGTTCTCCCTCAACTTCTCTTCTCCCCTTGCTGGATCAAGAAGGAGGAGACGTCCCCGGGTTGTACGTGTGTTGAACATGGAGGCACCGTCCGTTTGACGCTTAGATCGGATCTTCCATGATTTGAATTGCCACGAGCATGACTCCATCAACCACGTTCTTGTAATGCTTCCGCTTAGAGATCTTCAAGGGTATGAAGGTGCACTCCCTTTTTCTCTTTGCTAGCATCTCCTAGATTGGTCTTGGTGACACGTAGGAATTTTTTGAATTATTACTATGGTCCCCAACACTTTATGTCGGCCTGCATCCGGGGTGGTGCAACACTTCAGTCTTGGGTTGATTGTCTGCGGATTTTATTTCCGATTGGTGCAATCTGTTTGCTGACGAGATGTATAGCCAGTAGCCCTCAAGGTGTGTGTCGGTCTAAAATCTGAGATGTACATTTAGAGGAGATAGTGATCGGCAGACGAGCCCTTGAGAGAGGGTTTTGAGAAGTCGTTGTAATATATTAGCTTGATGTTGGATAAGTTCCAGATGGTACCTATTGTTGTCTGAAGACGCGTTTGCCCATAGCTCGGTTAAGACGAACACTGAGCACTTTGAAATTTATGCATTGAATAGGCAATGCAGTAGGCCCCGAGCCACTGGTCAGGTGACAACACCAGATCAGGGGATCGATGTGCCCCTTTAATATTTGTAAATGATAAACCCAAAGCCCAGTAGCCCCCGAGCCTTAATGTGGGTACGGGTGGCCGAATTAAGGATCGATATCCGGAGTAAAATCACAAATTATGTGTAATGATTCTACGTATCCAAGTACTCTACATCATTAATGCTCGGATCCGCATTGTACAAAACTTTGTTGACCGACCATCAGCTTCAACCTCCTGGGCCAGTAGCCGAGGAGTGTTTCTCCTACTTTATAAAGCCTTTATAAGGGAAAAGATTTATGACAAACAAGGCAATCCGGCTATGGTCTTATAAACAAAGGTACACGGAGAGATATGTTATATTACTATGAACGTAAGAAACATCTTCCAAAGAAAATAGTCCCGCTATCGGTTCCTTTCTTTGGGATGTCATGATGAGCATGATCATGAAACCTCACCTCCGGTGAATGTGGGAGAAAAATATTGAGGATTTAGTTCGGGGAAAGTTCCCAAACTCTATGTGGTTTTAGTGAACCTAAATTTTCGCTTTCGTCGTGGCCGACCAATTATATTCTTAAGATATCTAGCTTTCGGCTTCACCTAGTCTGAGGTACTAACCCGGATGACCCGGTACTAACAATCACAGAGGTGCTCCCTTTACCCCCTAGCTGAACAATCGTGAACATAGGGTTAAACACAGGAGCCAGGCAACCCAGGTTGGCCAAAATCCCAAATCAAATTTGATGCATATTTATGGCTTTATAACAATGATTACGAAAGGCGGCGCTTGTAAACTAAATACAAATGCTGAGGATATGTTTATTTTGACTCCGTTGCGACCATTTATCATTGGAAAGTGGCCCGCCGTCGGCTTCCACCCCTTTGTAGATGATATGCAGGGTGTTTCCGCAATAACAAAACAACCCTTAGCCGACGTCTCGGTGCCCGGAGGTGGTTCTGTTAGTGCAAACGAGGCAATCAGATGTGCGGGCTTTATAACTTTCACTTAGTCATGGGAGCTTAAATTGGGGAAGCTAGCTACAAGCCCCCGGTTAGTGTTCAGCGCCAGCTGAGGTCAAGCCATTAACACTTCGGCCCATCTATAGTTTGACACAGTCATCGGATCACTGAGCAGTTTATGCTCATTGTGACAGTCAGTATTCGGCTTTCTCCACTGAGGCGCTCAACCATTTGAGCTAGAAGCACAATCACAGTGGTTCTCCCTTTGTACACCTAGCCGAACAAAGCGGAACATAGGAGGCAAGCACAGGATCCGGGCAACCCAACTATCGACCGAAGACATAATTCGAAACCGATGCATATATAGCAATATCCGAGAATGTTTTTGCCGACGACTCCATGAATTACCTTGGCTTTTGATGGGTTCGGCTCTAGTTGCAGCCCCTTTTTGATATTGCCGAATCTCTAAAGGTGTCCGGCGTTGCACTACGAGACTTATGCTGGAAACCTAAATGTTAAAAGTGCCATAGGCTTGGAGAAACAAAAAACATTAGTAAAAACTTTACACCCGAACTAAATCAAGTTTTTGGTGCCAAAATGAAAATTGGTCTTAAATTTTTGTGCTTCTGTTGTGCTTTAACATGACACATCCGAGCTCTAAACTGCAAGTAGGTCAGCATCGGCTTCAACCTGCTTATCCCGAAGGTGGAGTGCTTCTCCGAGGCCAGTTTAGTGAACTAAACTCGAGCAGCTTTAGAGAAGCCAGGATATCCGGCTATTGACCATACACTCGAATCGAAAAAGGAGTGGTAGAAAAAGACTTTGCAATGACTTAGAAGAAAACATTTATTATAAATGGCTCATATAAATTTAAGAGCCCCAGTTAACTTGGTTAAAGGAAATTGTTTCTAACAAACTGTATTTTTTGTTTAACAAAAAAATTAATGCTTGGTTGAACCAAACACAAATAAAAAATAAAATAAAAAGTGCGAGCATGAAACCGACTTAGCTGGTTAATGTGCTCGGCGTCGATGACGTGGCCCGAGTGGAGGAGCGAAGAGCTCGGCACTACGAAGTGGCGACATAGCACGACCGATGTGGCGAGGCAAAACCCCCAGTCCGACCGAGGTGACGGAGCAGGCCGGCAGTGTGCCGCCAAAGTCCCAAACGTGAGTTAATGAAGAGATGACGAAGCCCCTGGTCCAGCCGAGGTGACATGGTAGGTCGGGAAGGTGATGCCAACGTCCCTCCACGTCAGCACGTCGGTACGCCGAGGTGACAACTGAGGGAGTCCTGGATTAGGGGGTATCTGGACAGCCGGACTATATACATCGCCCGGACTATTGAAGCGTGAAGATACAAGACTCAAGACTTCGGCCTGTGTACGGATGGGACTCTCCTTTGCATGGAAGACAATCTTGGCGATCCGGATATTGTGTTTCCTTCCTTGTAACCGACTCCATGTAAACCCTAGCCCTCTCCGGTGTCTATATAAACCGGAGAGGTTGGTCCTTAGAAGGCCGATCACAATTACAATCATACCATCATAGGCTATCTCTTAGGGTTTAGCCTCTACGATCTTGTGGTAGATCTACTCTTGTACTACCCATATCATCAATATTAATCAAGCAGGAAGTAGGGTTTTACCTCCATCGAGAGGGCCCGAACCTGGGTAAACATTGTGTCCCTTGCTTCCTGTTACCATCAGCCTAAGACGCACAGATCGGGACCCCCTACCCGAGATCCGCCGGTTTTGACACCGACATTGGTGCTTTCATTGAGAGTTCCTCTGTGTCATCGCTGCCGGGCTTGATGGCGCCTTCAATCGTCAACTACACGGTCCAGGAGGAGACTTTTCTCCCCGGACAGATCTTGGTGTTCGACGGCTTCACACTGCGGGCCAATTCGCTTGGCCATCTGGAGCAGATCGACAGCTATGCCCCTGGCCACCAGGTCAGGTTCGGAAACTTGAACTACACAATGGATATTCACGGAGACTTGATCTTCGACAGATTTGGGCCTGCGCCAGGAGCACCGAACAGTCACGATGAGCACGGCTTAGACCTGCTGTCGAACGAAGCTCGGGATATCACCCCTGTAGTAGCCTCGGATCTAAATCCGGAGCAGGTTGTGTTGCCTAAGGACGGAAGGGTGGACCCCTCCCCGCAGGCCGCACACTCATCGTCGGTGGAGCCGAACACAGGTCTCAGCTTTGCGGAAGCCTATAACCCCAGGCCCTCGGACTCGTATCCGGTTGTTGGTTCCGGTCCGCACACCCTCGAGCCAGCCGAGCCAGGTTGGGCTCCGGTAATGGAGTTTACCACTGCGGACATCTTCCAGCACTCGCCCTTTGGCGACATGCTGAACTCATTGAAGTCTCTCTCTTTGTCAGGAGGCTCCGGGCCGAACTATGTCCGGCTTGAGTGGGAAGTAGGCGACGAAGGAATTTGCTGCCCACCCACCACCCACTTCATTGCCACGGTTGATGATTTATCCGACGTGCTTGACTTCGACTCCAAAGACATCGATGGTATGGACGACGATGCAGGAGAATTATAGGAGCCACCGCTCACAGGGCGGTGGACGGCCACCTCCTCATACGATATATACATGTTGGACACTCCGAAGGAAACCAATGGCGATGAGGTAACGGAGGATAACCCCTCAGGAAGAAAAGCAAAGCATGGGCGTCGTCGGCGCCGCTCCAAGCCCCGCCACAGCAATACCGGCCTCGAAGAGGAAAGTAATCCGGATGGTGCCGAAGAGGAATATAACCCTGACCAGCCCACCTTCGAGCAGGCTGAACAGGAGGATGAGCAGGTCAGCCCAGATGAACAGGCGACTTACGGATACCCGAAGGAGGACAACTATATGCCCCCCTCCAAAGACGAGATTAGCCTCGGCGACGACAAGTTCGGCGTGCCTGAGGATTCGGTGGAGCAGGAGCGCTTCAAGCGCCGGCTTATTGCCACTGCGAGGAGCCTAAAGAAGAAGGAGCAGCAACTCCAGGCTGATCAAGACCTGCTCATAGATAGATGGACTGAAGTCCTGGCAGCCTAGGAATACGGACTCGAGCGCCAAACGGCTGACCGGCCACCCCGTGGCCTGGATAAAGCGGGATATCAGCCTGAATACCAGCCCGCACCGCCACGCCAATACACTATGGCCCGGGGCAACAGGAAAGACCTGCAAGATATTCTGGAAAACAAAGCAGGACAGCCAAGATCGATCTACGGATCGCGAGGGCGCGCCCCAGCGCGCAACGATGACCGTCATGCCGGATACATCATCAACAAGTCCGGCCAGGCCGAACACAGCAACCCAGACCTGCCGGGATTCTGGGAACGGGGGTCCCCAGACTTCCCTGCCTGCGGCCTGCGGCGTGGCTCAAGTGGGGGCCCAACGCAGCCCAGCTTCATCAGCTCAAGCTCAAGACCCTTGCGAGGGGCCAAACCTCGTGGGGCGGACGACAGGAAGCTTCCTCGGGAGCAGCCTCCTCAGGCAGGCTCACGAGGAGGCGGAGAGATCAAGGCAGGGTACCTCCCGAGGGGCCCATGACGCAAGCCATGACGATCAACACCAGGCGGGCGCCAGGCAGGCGTCAGCCTACGCAGTGTCCTTGTTTCCCTTTCGGTGCAAAGGGGGCAAGCACAGACCGAGGCATCAGGCAAAGGTTACCGTTTCTATGCAACAAGACCAAGACCAGCAGAATGGCAGGATGGAGGTCATCGTGGAGCCCAGGACGGCGTCATCGTTAGAGCCTTTGGTAGCCGAAGACCAACTTTAGTCAGGATAAGTGTACTGGATGTTCCCCTTCAAAATGGCCAATTCTTGGCGCCCTTCCCGCTCATTATTTGGGAAGAGGCCCAGGGCCTCCCTCTATAAATAGGACTAGCCACCCACAGGGTAGGGGCATCTAGAGATCGGATCGAGAGAATAGATCAACCAGAGAGAGAGAGAGAGAAGCGACTGAACTCGCCCTAGCAGTTCATCGCACCAGCTCAAGAACAGCCCCTCACGAGGCTGTTCTCCCTTTGTACTGTTCATCCTCGGCCCCTGAGGCAATCCACCACACCACACACTGGAGTAGGGTATTACACTAAAATGGTGGCCTGAACCAGTATAAATCCCGTGTCCCTTGTGTGTTCTTCTTTCTAGCCTAGATCCTTGCGAGACTTTGATGCGTGAGCTGATAGGGGAAAGATCTTCGTGCACACCCTAGTGTTCGAACCTCAAGGGTCTGCCGGAACCCGAAATCCGACATTTGGCGCGCCAGGTAGGGGTACGCCGGAATCCTTCTTCCGCCACCTCGCGTTTCATCGCCTCACCGGCCTGATGTCAAGCAACCTGTCGGTGTACTAGAGTAGGGGTACCCTAGTATCCCGAACTTGTGCACGGGCAGTTGCAGCACCCCGCGGCAAGGCTTGCCGGGTGACCGCCAAGGTCCTCCGTGGTTCCTTTGGAGCCATTCAAGAACAAAGTATTCAAGCCAAGGAGACAAGGCCCCGGCAAGAGGAGCTTGCCGGGAAGGCCAACCAAGGCATCTCAAGGAACTTGCCGCGAGGCGCCACGCGTCCCGGCGTGGCCCGGTGAGCGACAAGCTTCCGGACGCGACAAGACAACGACCGCGGCAAGGCGCTTGCCGCGGCAAACTACCACTCTGTACCCGCGCTCCAGCACATCCACCAACATGTTGCCCTGGGACCTTTCCAGGCGCGCGTGGCAAGAGGCGGTGCAGCCAGCGATGCGCGGTGACAAGCGACGCTGACAAGATTGCCATCGTGACAAGCGGTGGCGTCCCTAACGGTCCCTTTTTGCACTATTTGGGCGACGTAGATGGGCATTTAATGCCTTTGTCCCCTGCCGTCAGGGTTAGGTATGATACATTGTACAGGTAGTTGTACCAACCGCAATTCCTTTTCTATTTTTACCCTTGTCTACGTTGCCACCTGTCGGAGACCCCTTTAGCATATAAAAGGAGGCCCATGCGCAACGTAAAGGGGGGTTCGAAGGCAGAAAAACACTCACGCTCGGTCTCGTTAGCAGCTAGTGTGTACTGTAGCACTCAGCGCTCCCGAGCAAGAACTCAATACACTCAGACATGCAGCAGTAGGAGTGTTATCTCTCCGGAGAGCTCCGAAGCTGGGTAAACTGCTCGTGTGCTTCGCCTCGATCCGCTCTTCGTGCGATCTCCGCCCCCCACCGAACCGAAAGGGGCTCGGTCCGCCGGTCCCATAGGTGTTCGTGGACCAGTTTCCCCGACATCTTTGGCGCGCCAGGTAGGGGGCGTCGAGGTTGTGTGAACCTGATCCGACGTTCACACGAGCTAGATCTTCATCTTCTTCATCGACATGCCACCGAAGAAGAAGGCTTCAGCGGCAGCTGTTCCGTCCACGTCGATCCCACCACCACCAGAGAAAACGGGTGGTGGGGTAGACGCCGGCGGAAGAACGGGCATCGACGAGGGAGCTCACGGTGCTGCCAGGTCCAAGGACAAGGCTACGCAGACCTCGGCGTCCGTACATGCACCGCGCCCATCTCAGGAGGCGCAGGACCGACAGCGTCATGGTATTCGCAGTGCCATACGTTCGTTGGACCAAGATCGAGCTGGTGGAACTTGGGGTGCTCAAGACCAGCATGCACGCCAACATGCTGGCACGAGCGAGACACGGTCGCCTGGACGGGATACTGCTCCTTCTAACATAGTTAGAAGTCCGAGCATATCCCGCTCCTCGCGCCGTTCACCACTGCCACCCACCACTCCAGCAGAAGCTTTGGCGCGAGCTCAACTACTCCTGGATTACCCTCCAACGGCAGACAAGATCGATGAATGGAGGGCCACCATTCAGAGTCTCATCGGCTTCGCCAACAGCGACACTCCGCGGCAGCCGAGTACATCGCTGCCGCGGCAGGACTGCCAGGCATGAGCCGATGGCGACGAAACCGGTGGGGGTGCAACCACCATGCACTCTCCACCCCGAAGGCCAAGATCGCCGACTCGCCGGATCCACCTCGACAGCGACTCCACCGAATCATCAGATCCACGAGCTTGTCGCGATCAGTGCCAAGTTCTTCACGAACGACAGCAAGAAGATGCTCGAACTCGCACCGAGCGCCGAAGAGAAGCGCGGCGTCAATCGGACCAGCGCGCTGGGCCCTCTGTCGACATGCATGCACCAGGGGAACCAGGCGACTTGCCGTACGCGGTAGGTTGCCCTGCGTTCACTCGTGAGCTGCGGCAAGTCCAGTGGCCCAGCACGAAGAATTTCAAGCCAGACGTACCAGAGAAGTACGACGGCAAGTCGCATCCGTCAGAGTTCCTCAGCATCTACACCATCATGGTGCAAGCTGCCGGGGGCGGGACGACAAGATCCTGGCCAACTACTTCCCGCTGGTGCTCAAGCCCAATGTCAGATCCTGGCTCATGCACTTGCCGGACAAGTCCATATCCTCCTAGGCAGACCTATGCCATCAGTTTGTCGGCGCCTTTACAGGCGGCCACAAGCCTCATGGCCAAGAGAGCGACCTTCATCTGCTCGCCCAAAAGGAAGGAGAGCCCCTGCGCAAGTACATTCAGAGATTCAGCCACGTACAGCACAACATCCCAGATGTCCACCCCTGCCGCGGTAATCAGCGCGTTCCATCAGAACGTGCGAAACCGCAGGATGCGGGAGGAGATGGCGATGTGCAAGATCAGAGACGTCAGTGAGCTATATGCCCTGGCCGACAAGTGTGCACGTGCTGAGGAAGGGAGGAAACTTCCCGGAGAGAATACAGAAGCAGGAGGATCTGATAGTGAGGAGGCTGCCCCGGCAAAGAAAAACCGGCGGCGGAACAACAGGAAGAAGAAAGGCAAAGATGTGCTAGTCGTTGAGCAGTCCGGCAACGGAGGTGGCGCCAAGAAAGCTAAAGCTGGTAGCTCCGGCGAGGAGATTGCCGCATGCACCAACTACCAGGCTGTGGCGGTCGCCGACAAGCAGGACGGCACCAACAAGCAGTACTGCAAGATCCACCGCACCAAGGGCCATGACCTCCAGAGCTGCAAGAAGGTCGAGCAGCTTGTCGAGCAGCAAAAGGCTGAATAGGAGCGACGCGACAAGGAGAAGGCCTAGGAAGGTGCTGGAGGAGCCGGCAAGAAACACCCCGGCCGAGGAGGACGCCGCGGCAAGGCCAAGCAGCGGCAAGGAGACAGACCTCCCCGCGACCGCGACAAGGATGAAGATGACGACGACGATGAAGATATGGATGATGACGAGACCGATGAACAGGAGTTCCAGAAAGCCAGAGAGGTCCTGTGTGTTGACGGCGGTGCTTCTCTGCATACTTCACACCGCCAGCTCAAGCAGTGGGTGCGGGAAGTCAATGCGGCAGAACCACCCGTCGAGTCATGCAAGCCTCTGAAATGGTCCAGCACGCCTATCATCTTTGATATTGAGGACCACCCTGATCGCATAACTGCGGTCGGGTGCTTGCCGATGTTGGTTTCACCAACTATCCGCAACCTCAAGGTCACTAAGATGCTAGTTGACGGTGGGGCCGGCTTGAACCTGATCTCCTCCGCGGTACTCCAGAAACTCCAGATCCCTGATGGCGAGCTCAAAGAGACCGGCACATTCCAAGGAATCAATCCGGGAAGGAGCAAGCCGAAGGGAAAGATCACGTTGCCGGTGACATTTGGCAGTGAGTTGAACTTCAGGACTGAGAGGGTCACTTTTGACATTGCTGACTTTCCATTGCCTTATAATGGGATACTCGGCCGTCCAGCACTCGCCAAATTCATGGCAGCCTCTCACTATGCATACAACATGCTGAAGATGCCAGGCCCGATAAGTGTCATCTCTATCCCTAGCGACAAGAAGGATGCTCTTATCTGCGCCGACAAGATCTACCGGGAAGCAGCAGCCGCAACAGATCGCAAGTCACTTGCCGTTGAAGCTCCCGGGGCGAAGAAGAAGACCAAGTCCGACAAGAGTTCTGATGCCCACTCCGGCAAGCGCACCTCTTCGGAGTGCTGCGCTACCATCGAGGAAGCACCATCGAGCTCCACCGGCAAGTGTAAGAAGACAATGGCAGCTCCACCATAGACCAAGAAGGTGTCCGCCAAGGAGGATGGCACTGGTGGTACCTTCACCATCAGTGCCACTCTCGACCCTAAATAGGAAAGCGCGCTCGTTGCTTTCCTGCGGGCGAACATCGACGTATTTGCGTGGCAACCGTCTGACATCCCCGGTGTTCCCAGGAAAGTAATCGAGCACCATCTTGCCGTCTGTCCTCATGCGCGGCCCGTCAAGCAGAAAGTCAGGAAACAGGCACTGGAGCGCCAAGAATTCATCACAGAAGAAATCAAGAAATTGGAAGCAGCAGGCCTTGTCAGAGGAGTGCTCCATCCTACGTGGTTGGCCAACCCTGTAGTCGTGCGCAAGGCAAACGGGAAATGGAGGCTTTGTATCGACTTTACCGATGTCAATAAAGCTTGTCCCAAAGACCCATTTCCCTTGCCGCGCATTGACCAGATTGTTGACTCCACGGCCGGATGTGACTTGCTTTCATTTCTTGATGCATACTCAGGATACCATCAGATCTTCATGGCAGAAGAGGATGAGGAGAAGACCGCATTCATCACCCCATGTGGCACATACTGTTTTGTACGGATGTCTTTCGGTTTAAAGAATGCTGGTTCAACATTTGCAAGGGTAGTCCATGACGCTTTTGAGCCGCAAATACACAGAAATGTGGAAGCCTACATGGATGACATAGTGGTCAAGAGCAAGGACAAGGCGACTCTGATTCAAGATTTAGACGAAACCTTTGCAAATCTGCGCAAGATCAACCTCAAGCTTAACCCCGAGAAGTGTGTGTTTGGAGTCCCCTCCGGCAAGCTTCTCGGGTTCTTCGTGTCTCAGCGGGGAATTGAAGCCAATCCCGACAAGATCAAGGCCATTGAGCAGATTGAAGCACCAAAGCGCGTCAAGGATGTATGAAGACTTGCCGGTTGCGTAGCTGCTCTCAGCAGGTTTATCTCTAGGTCTGCTGAGCGCGCCCTGCCATTTTTCAAAATATTGAAAAAGGCAGGTCCAATGAAATGGACTCCGGAAGCGGAGGCTGCACTGCGGGACTTAAAGAGATACCTGTCCTCCACTCCAACACTTGTCGCACCTAAGCCACAAGAGAAGTTGTTGCTATATATAGCGGCAACCAATCAAGTGGTTAGTGCTGCGTTAGTAGCGGAGAGGGAGGCGGATGATGATCCAGCAACCACGGCAGATGACTTCACCGGCAAGCTCTGGTCCCGACAAAGATGGATCTGCGCAGGCGCGTGAGAAGATGCAGAAAAGAATGGTGCAGTGCCCAGTTTACTTTGTCAGTTCCCTTCTGCAGGGGGCTAGGTCAAGGTACTCCGGTGTGCAGAAATTGCTTTTCAGCCTTCTCATGGCCTCGAGAAAGCTGCGCCATTACTTCCAAGCACATGAGATCACAGTCGTCACTTGTTTTCCGCTGAAAAGGATACTGCAAAATCCAGAAGCAACAGGCAGGATTGTCTAGTGGGCACTGGAACTGTCAAGCTTTGGCCTCAAGTTTGAGAGCACTTCAACTATCCAAAGCAGAGCATTGGCGGAGTTCATAGCAGAATGGACGCCAACACAAGATGAAGAAATTCCAGAAACGAGCATCCCCGTCAAGGAAGCAAGCAAAGAGTGGCTGATGTACTTTGATGGTGCCTTCTCGCTGCAAGGCGCCGGTGCGGGCGTGCTACTTGTTGCACCCACCGGAGAGCACCTCAAGTACGTAGTCCAGATGCACTTCCCCAAGGAGCAAGCAACGAACAATACCGCAGAGTATGAAGGTTTGCTTGCCGGTCTCAGGATCGCAACAGACCTTGGGATCAAGAAGCTCATTGTCAGGGGTGACTCACAGCTTGTCGTCCGCCAATTGAACAAGAATTATCAGAGTCCGTTGATGGAAGCTTACGTTGATGAAGTGAGAAAGCTAGAAGAGCACTTTGACGGCCTACAGATGGAACATGTTCCAAGAGCTCAGAACGACATTGCTGATGGCCTGTCGAAGTGCGCCGCACTTAAGTTACCTGTGGAACCAGGGATCTTTGTGCTCAAACTGACTCAATCGTCTGTAACGCCATCAACTGGACAGAGCAAGAAGAGGAAGTTGATTTCTGGTGACTATTTTCCGGCAGAGCTCCCCGAAGCCGCCGCTAAGAAGGTCCTCAAAATCAACACCAAGGGTGCTGAGGAGCAGTCTGCTCCGGCAAGCCCTAGGGTTTGTTCTCTTGAAGTAGACACTCCCGACAAGTTTTGCTCCGGCAAGCTTGCCGGGGAACGTCAAGCTCCGGCTGAGCCGCAGGTTCTCGCCGTAGAAGCGGATGTTCCCGCAGCAGCAGATGTGCCTTTAGTCCTTGTTGTCGAGCCGCAAGCTCCAGCATGGGCACAGCAGATTGTTGTTTCCTTTAGATAGGAGAACTTCCCGAAGAGCAAGAAGAAGCGGAAAGAGTAGCCCGGCAGTCAAGTATGTACCAGTTTGTTGACAACACACTATACAGAAGAAGACTCAACGGCGTGAAATTGAAGTGTATTCACCGGGAAGACGGACAAAAGCTGTTGGCAGAGATACATGGAGGCATATGTGGTCACCACATTGGCGCAAGAGCACTTGCCGGCAGAGCGTTCCGGCAAGGTTTCTTTTGGCCAACAGCCCTCCAGGATGCAACTGCACAAGTAACCAAGTGTGAAGCGTGCCAGTTCCATTCCAAGCAGATACACCAGCCAGCTCAAGCTCTCCAGACGATCCCTTTATCCTGGCCATTTTCGGTCTGGGGGCTCGACATCCTCGGCCCCTTTCCCCAAGCTGTCGGGGGCTTTGAGTACTTGTACGTTGCAATCGACAAGTTCACAAAGTGGCTGGAAGTGGAAGCACTGAGGAAGGTGACAGCACAGTCAGCAGTCAAGTTCTTCAGGTCGATTGTTTGCCGATTCGGGATCCCTAACAGGATCATCACCGACAACGGCACGCAATTCACGAGCCGCACCTTCATGCAGTACGTCCAAGATCTTGGCGCCAAGGTCTGCTTCGCTTCTGTTGCTCATCCGAGAAGTAACGGTCAAGCGGAGAGGGCGAATGCTGAAGTGCTGCGCGGGCTCAAGACCAGGACTTTCGACAGGCTGCGCAAGTGCGGAAAGAACTGGATTGAGGAGCTGCCGGTGGTTCTTTGGTCGATCAGGACGACGCCAAATCGAGCCACTGGCCAGACACCTTCCGCTCTAGTCTATGGAGCAGAGGCAGTTCTCCCCACGGAACTCGTATACGGGTCACCTCGAGTGCTCGCTTATGATGAGCTTGAGCAAGAGCAGTTGCGACAAGATGACGCGTTGCTCCTTGAGGAGGACCATCTTCAGGCTGCTGTACGAGCTGCTCGATACCAGCAAGCTTTGCGCCGCTACCATAGCCGCAAAGTTAATGCCAGAAGTCTCGAGGAAGGCGACCTTGTTCTTCGGCGCGTTCAGTCCGCCAAGAATTCCAACAAGTTGACCCCGAAGTGGGAAGGCCCTTACCGGGTGAAACGAGTCACTAGGCCTGGCGCTGTCTGCCTTGAGACCGAAGATGGCATCCCGGTGAGCAACTCCTGGAACATTGAGCATCTTCATAAGTTTTACCCGTAGGGCGCGGTTGTCGGAACCTGTTCCGGCAACCACCTTTTGTACAAGTCTTGCCGATGTTGCATGTAATCCTTTGTACGAAGCCGGGCACAGACCCCGTGCATAAGTAAAGCTCATGTGCTCCGCACATCTTGTTAATTTCATGCTTTCTACTTTTTTTTGCATGCGTTATCTGACACTTTGTGCAGCGCCTACCCCCGGTAAGAAATAACGAGCCATAAGGCTCCATATCTTTATTTTCTCTTCTTTCTCTTTCTCAAAGAAAGGAAGGTTCCCTCGCCCACAAGTTTGCCGGGGGGAAAGGAGAAGATAATGGTGTGGACCAAGCACCGTTCAAGGAAGTTTCGCCTTACCGGGAAGCAAACGACAGAAAAGCTAAGTTGCTAAAGTTTGAGCAATCAGTTTTAAAAATTTTAAGTTATCTTCCTCGAACGACCGTGCTTTGTATGGAAAACCTGTGCGCGGAGGAACCAACTCGTAGCTAGTTGCGCCCTTACTTTGTTTCGAGTCCGCTTAACAACTTAAGTGAGCTGCAACTAGTTGCGACAAGGTTTCTTGTCAGTAGCGGCACCGCCAGCAGGCTGCTTACGTCCCGCACTCAGTGCTCGCGGCTAAGGTGCCTGCGCCGACAAGTTCCCTAAAAGCGTAGGGCAAAAACATACAAAGGAAGGAATCAAGTAAAGTAAATAACATAGCAATCGCTACCCAAAATAGAGTCATATTACAAGATAGCTTGTCGCAGCTCTAACAGATTGTTCTCATAACATGACCAGCAGCGACAAGAAAAAGAGAAAACGGGCGGCCTAATCTACGCGATCGCCCTCAACCCTCTTGATCCCGCTCACCTTGTCCATAATGGGTGCGACAAGGGTCTTGAGCGCTTCCAGATCAGCATCCGGTGGCAAGGTCCTGAGGACGTTGGTGAGGTTGAGGCCTGGGTTGCGGAAGGCCACCTTCACCAGCACCTTTTGAAGAGCTCCCGCGCAGATCTTGTGCGACTCGTCGGCCAGCTGCTTTGGGATCTTCTCCCGGAGTCGCTGGAGGGCCGTCGCCACGCCTTTGAAGAACAAGCTGAGCTTGGCACTGGGTTGTAGGTGCTCATCGGAGGAATACCCGAGATCCTCCATCCCCAGCTGCGCCAGCTCCCTGTCGATGGCTGCGGCAACATCCACGAGACCCTCGGTCCAGTGCTCCACATTCTCCCTAAAAGTGTTCTGGGCGGCAGCAGCACTCGCCAACAGCGCCTCGCCGGCCTTGATCTTCTCCTTCAAGGCCACCTCCTGCTCCCTGGCACCGTCCAGCGTCTTGGTCAAAGTAGTCAGCTTTAACTCAAGATCTACGTTGGAGTCCTTGGCGGCGCTAAGCTCCTTGCTCCTCTCCGCGAGACGACCCTGCAGCTCGCCAAGGGTGTAGGCGTCCTTCTCGCGCTCACGCTTGAGCGGAGCAAGCTCCTCACCGCTCACCTTGAGATCGGCCTCCAGCTGCGCCACCTTCGTCTCGAGCTCCTTCTTGGCGGCCTCGGCAGCTGCGGCAGCATCCTCTGCTTCCTTGAGAGCCCCGCCGAATGTTTGCTCGCACGCGGCAAGCTCCTCCTCGTGGCTGTCAAGGTTAACCTTCCGCTGCGCCAACTCACCTTCCTGCAGACAGCTTCTTGGCAGCAAGCCGCTGTTGCTCTTCAACTTCAGCCTTCTCGAGGAGGAAGGCTTTCCGCTCCTCGGCGAGTTGCTCCCGCTCCTCTGCCAGGGCCGGAGAGCTTCCTGGTTGAGGCCCCGGAGCTCCTTCGCGCACTTCTCGATGTCCACTCCCGCCTTCGCGACAAGCGCTTCTCGGGATACCAGCTTGGCCTATCGGGCACGATAGAGCGACAACAACTTCCGCAGCAGCTGCTCCTCCTCAGGCTCGCCGCTGCTGCTGCTCGGCGCGTCGACCAGCGTCAGCCCAGCGGAGGCGAGCAACTCTTCATCAAAGATTTCTCCTTCGATCGGCGCCCTGGAGTTCGACGCCCAGGGGAGCTTGATGAAGACGCCATCACCGGCCTTCAAATAGGCGCCGGGCTGGGGCTCTTCGAAGCCGGACGCTGCAGCAGCGGCGGAGGGATCGGCGGTCGGCGTAGTGCCTGACGCTCCTGCGGCCTCGGGGCCGTCAGTGCGATCGCCGGACCCCTCGCCAGCTTCTGCGGCGGCAGCTTTGGCGGCCTCTCCGCCGGCGGGATCATCAGCACCGGCTTCTTCTTCGGTGACAGCGGCGTCGTCGGTATTGCCGCGCGCGTTCTCCTCGCCGGCGACCTCGGTTTCCATCAGCTCCGTGGAAGATGGACCTGACGACCGGAAAAGGGAGAAAAGTCAAGCAAATATTCAAAAAGAAAATCAGAAGAAGCAGAACCCAAGGGATGTTTTCAAGCAAGAGGATTACCTGTACTAGGATCTACAGTCGTGGTCTCCGCCACCGGGGGGTCGCTGGTGCTGTCCCTCGCCGGAGAACTGTCCCTTGTCGGAGACTTCTCCCTTACCGGAAAATTCTCCCTTGCCGAAGAACGCTCCCTTGCCGGGGAATCCTCCCTTGGCGGTGTAGTCGAAGCAGATGGCATGTCGGGAGCGGCTTTCGGGCACTCCTGGTGAGACTGATCTGCTCCTACGCAAACCAATAGTCAGATGTCAGCAAAGAAAGAGCACCCATGCACGCCTAACAGCAGGAAGTAAACCACATACTTACGCTGGGGGCTGCGCTGGGGGCTGCTTTGGGGAATAGTTGCCGGGTCCGGCAAGGTGGTCTCGGACACACCCCCTGCTGTCGCGGTGGGTTCGTCCTCGATGACAATCACCGGGACCTTGGCTCTCTTCGCCGCTCTCTAGGCCAGAGTCCTGAAAAGGAATGGGTTCGGAGTAAAGCAAATCAGATACAAGACAAAACAGTAAGAATTGAAGAACTACAAGTACAGCAAAGAATCTTACTCTTCCTCTTCCTTGTCGGAGCTGAGCGCGGAGAGGTCGAAGTCCGGCCCACCTTCGGCGCGACAAGGCGGAGGAGTAGGTTCCCTTAGGCGCTTGGCGGGAGTAGAAGCGGTGGTCCGGGAGGACCCCGCTCCAGTTGTCGCAGCGGCGTGAGGTGCTCCCGCGGCAACAGTGCTTGCCACGGTCGAGCGCATCGCGCGGCGCGGCGGCTGTTGACCCGTCTGCCGCCCCGCTACGTCCCCGGCCTTGCGGAGACGCCTTCTTGGTGGAGCTAGGGGCTCCGCTTGCGGCGAGCTGTCTGAAGGTGAGAAAGAGGAGGAGTCGATCTTCAACGAGTCGCTCGCGCCCTCGGCGGGCTCGCTCGACTCAGCTTCAGGCCCGACAAGCTCTCCCTGGCCGGCAAGCTCCTCTCGCTCGGCAAGGCTTGCCGCCTCTGCTGCCTCTCCCTCCTCCACGGTGAATCCAAACTCGCCCACGGCAGCGGCTGCCGCCACCTCTTCCAGCCTAGTGGCGATGCGCTGCATCTCCGCATCGGTGGTGTCGCGAGTAAGGCTCTTATGTTCATCGGAGCGGACCGGCACTTCTACCAAGCCGTCAAAGAACTCCTGCATGACGTCGTCTGCAAGCTCTTGCCAAGTTGGGACAATTCCATGCGAATCGCACGGCGGCATCATTGCACGGATGCGGTCGAGCGAGGAGTTGTTGCACAGCGGAACGACACCCCTCGGCAACCTGAACACTTCGGGATGTTGAGGATCGTGCTTGAACAGTTCCAGGAGCATCGCGTCCAGTTCCAGGACAGTGAAGTTGAAGTTGAGGCCCGGGCGCAGCCTCATGATATCCGCCGCATTCTGGAACTCCTAGGCGGGTCTCCTCCTCTCCTGCAGGGGGGCGATGCGGCGGCGAAGAAAATCTGCGCCAACGGCGCCTACGCTGAGCCCGGCAAGCCTGAGGCATTGGATCCGGGTGACGGCAATCTTCAGCCTATCGTCTTCCGGGGCCACGTTGCTCCAATCGTTGCCGTGCGCTACTGGGGCTTGGCGCTGGGCGGTAAATGGCTGCGGGTTCTCCTCGACAATCCAGCACTAGTCTTCTCTCCATTCATCCCACTTGCTGTGGAGCTCTCCCTCTAGATAAGCTTCCTTCTTGCCAGTTCTCGAGATCCAGGCGATTCCGCCGGATAAAGGCTCCCCTCTCTCAACTCGGGGCATAAAGAAGTGGCGAAAAAGAGCTACATTTGGATAGACTCCAACAAAGTTTTCGAAAACTGCCATGGTCAGAACGGCATTGGGGGTGAAGTCAAGGAGGCGGAACCCGTAGGTGTTCATAATGTCACAAAAAACTCAGAGAAAGGCGGGCAGAGCCCGTAGTAAAAGAACAACGCGAAGAAGGGATATTCATTCGGAGCCAGTTCCGAAGCGGCAGCTGAGAGTACCTTCGTGCGCGGATGCGCTCGCGTCTCCATCGACCAGAAGAGGTAGTAATACTCCCTCGGCTTCTTCGCTGCGAGCTGAGGGGGGAAAGTTGTCCGCTCCTTTCGCAGCGCCGCGATCCGCTGCGCCTCGGCCGACTTCACAACCTTCCCGGCTTTCGGAGCCATGGCGGAGGTGGTGAGAGAGATCGACGGCGTTGGTGGTGCCGGTGGCGATGGGGGGCGGAGCGCTGCTCTCTTTCAGCTTTGGGAAGAAGGGGGGAGCGGCGGAGGTTTTTGAGATTGGAATAGCAACCGGCGAGATGGGGAAACTGCCCCTGTTTCCCCTGCTTATAAAGAGGGAGGGGCCAAACGTTCCGTCTTTCCAAATAAAGAAACCACCCACGATCTCTCCCACGATGCCGCATTCGACGCGTGCCGTTCGAGGAGGGCGCGGTGCATATAGAGTGAGATACGACGTAACCCAGGCCGCGCGTGCCCGTGCCCTGTTTTGGGCCTGGCCCAACAGCGCTCGGCACCGTGTGTGGCCCAGGCCCGGGGGCTCCTGTCGGTGTACTACAGTAGGGGTACCCTAGTATCCCGAACTTGTGCACGGGCAGTTGCAGCACCCCGCGGCAAAGCTTGTCAGGTGACCGCCAAGGTCCTCCGTGGTTCCTTTAGAGCCATTCAAGAACAAAGTATTCAAGCCAAGGAGACAAGGCCCCGGCAAGAGGAGCTTGCCAGGAAGGCCAACCAAGGCATCTCAAGGAACTTGCGCGACGCGCCACGCGTCCCGGCGAGGCCCGGTGAGCGACAAGCTTCCGGACGCGACAAGACAACGACCGCGGCAAGGCGCTTGCCGAGGCAAACTACCACTCTGTACCCGCGCTCCAGCACATCCACCAACGTGTCGCCCTGGGACCTTTCCAGGTGCGCGTGGCAAGAGGATGTGCGGCCAGCAGTGCGCGGTGACAAGTGACGCTGACAAGATTGCCATCGTGGCAAGCGGTGGCGTCCCTGACGGTCCCTTTTTGCACTATTTGGGCGACGTAGACGGGCATTTAATGCCTTTGTCCCCTGCCGTCAGGGTTAGGTATGATACACTGTACAGGTAGTTGTACCAACCGCAATTCCTTTTCCATTTTTACCCTTGTCTACGTTGCCACCTGTCGGAGACCCCTTTAGCATATAAAAGGAGGCCCATGCGCAACGTAGAGGGGGGTTCGAAGGCAGAAAAACACTCACGCTCGGTCTCGTTAGCAGCTAGTGTGTACTGTAGCACTCAGCGCTCCCGAGCAAGAACTCAATACACTCAGACATGCAGCAGTAGGAGTGTTATCTCTTCGGAGAGCTCCGAAGGTGGGTAAACTGCTCGTGTGCTTCGCCTCGATCCGCTCTTCGTGCGATCTCCGCCCCCCACCGAACCGAAAGGGGCTCGGTCCGCCGGTCCCATAGGTGTTCGTGGACCAGTTTCCCCGACACGACCCGACTGCCAACGCCGACCGCTGGGCGGCATGGCCCGCCCACGCCATGCCGCCGGCCCAGGGCGACCTCAACTTTGCGCCTCAGGCAGCTCGCGCTCCGTAGGGCGCTGTGGGGCGCGGGAGACGCGGCCAAACGCCGCCTGCCCTCACAATGCGGCAGGCGCGGTCAACAGCTATGGCTTCGAACCACGCCGCGGCCACAGCACCGCACACCTGACAGGAGCAGGCGAACTCCAGGGCCGCGCTCACGGTGGCCCGAGAACTGCTACAGTGCCGGCTGCTGGAGGGTTGCCGTGACGTGTTGCTGGAGCGAGTAGCCGAGCTCCTGGACGCCGCCGCCTTGGGAGCACCTCCTTTCTGCGTCCAGCTGCCCCCCCTCCCCCAGGTCCAGGGCGGGCCGTATGGCGGCCCCATACGTGCTCACGCAACTCCGAGCGGACTCCAGGCCTTTCTCAATGTCGACCCGGCCGTCAGCGCCGGGCGCCAAGTCGCGTCGGCCCCATCTCTGGCCGGCGAAGGAGCACACGCCGCGACTTTCGACCTCGGCGGGCCGCCGCACCATCACCCTCAAGACAACGCTCTAGGCCGGACTGCATGGCATGTGGGGCATTACAGCGAGAACCGCGGGGCGGTGGTCCCAGAAGCTTATGTGCCTCACATGGTGGTTCGAGAGTGCGCATTGGAAGAAGACCATGGCTCGTTCCTCGGGCCAGGATGGGGCGAGGAGCCACCAGAAGCTGAGCTCTTCCAGGAGCCCCAAGAGGGCCACGACGGCCTCGCCGGTGGCAGCAACTATCTGGTACCACTAATTCCTCAGGAGCAAGCTTATGCTAACCATGGTCGCAGGAGGTACAGGTCGCCGCGGCAGATGGCTGCCCCAATGTTGCAGCCTCTTACCCCTTGGGAGGAGGGCACCGGTGGCTGCAGGAGAGGGGTCGAGATCCGGGTTCGTCCCCGCGGCGCTCGGTGCAAGGCACACTCCGGAGGTAGGCCCTCTGCCGGGGAGGTGCCACAGGTACTGCCCCCGGCAGAGGACCCGTGGTCGTCAGGGGAACCGCTGGCGACCGCTCTACCCCATTGGCGTCGTCCTTGGTTTCTAGTCGCCGTCGATGGCGGTAGAGTGCGGCGCAAGGCGGGGCCCTCGTTTGGTGATATGAAGCAAGGCCAGTACTTGTGAAGAAGGCCCAGTGCCTGTGAAGCTCGCCGCCCCGTGACACTCTCACGTAATAATGAGTGGGGCTGTACACGCCCCAGAGTCTCCGGAGAGCCGCCCTCGGGCCTCGGGGGCTCCCGCCCACGCCCAGTGGTAGCACTTAGCTCCGCGCTGGTGAGAAGACGTCGAAGTCTAGACTAGGTGCCGGACGCGGCTTTTCGCTTTTTGCCTTTTCCTCTGTTGACAAATTTCTTCGATTTGAATTTAAGTTGGATTTGAGCTTGAGACTTGCGTGTGTCTGGGAAAGGGGTGTTTAATCTCGTTCGAGCAATCTCTCGTGTTCTGGTTTCGGCTTTGCGTCCAAGTTAGCATCAGCTGCCTCCCCTCGCGAGCCCCTCGCGAGCCGGGCCAGGCCAAGTACGTCTACAATCTGGACCGCTGTCGTCGCACCCTCTCCGGAGGTTCTCATCGCAGGATCAATGGGATCACCCAGAAGACACTCGAGGCGTTGCGGCCCCCACAGGCCCGCTCGGGATTCGTCGGGGTCAAAAGGTAAACAGGTCAACTGACCCATCACCGGGCCAGTAGCTAAGCTCACACGCAGCGTTACGCTTACAAGGATATCGATCGCAAACCTTTACATGAGGGGCTTCCCCTCCCAAAATGCTCTTACAGTCTTCAGGGCCAAGCCCGAACCTTCTTCACGCAGGGTAAACAGCAGTGACGTACGATCAGTCAGACATATCACTTGCTGCGTCATCTGGGGCGCCTGCAGAGGCGTCGCTGGCGTCGCTGGCATCATCACCATAACCACCAACACATCCGCCAGCGCCAGGCGCGTCCACCACACCGCCTTCATCGGCGGCCACGATCACGCCATCATCATCAGATGCGAATGCCCGGACAAGGGCGTCCACGTTGTCCTCCACCCATTGCGCCAGGTTGCCCCGGATGGCTATGGGCACATGTGCAATGGTGGCATCAAAATCGAAGTGGGGATCCATGTCCTGCAGATAGCTGAAGACACGGGAGAAGGCACGCCCGAGCAAGGCTCGGCTTCTCTCCTCGACGAGCCAACGGGACCTCTCGGAGCGGTTCTCCAGAAGCGTCACCACGTCAGTGAAATATTGGAGGTTGCCGGCGTAGTTGTTCTCGTGCGGCACCTCGCAAATGTTGCCCAGGGCCGTGTTAGCCCGTTCCCTGAGCGTTCGGAGCATGGGGGCGTGCTCATGCTCCAGAACCTGCCTCTAATGGATCTCGTCCTCGTTCTGCCGCGTGATGGCCTCGGCGCCATCAACCCTCTATCGGAGAAGAAGCATCTCGGCACGGGAAGAGGCCATCTCCACCTGCGCTGCACCAAGGGCGGCTGCAGAGGAGTCTGCGCCCCACGTCACTTCGGCCAGTTTGGCCCTGAGGGTCGCGGTCGTACCCTCAGCTTCGGCCCTGATCAGCTCCAACCTCGCTTCGTATTGGCGCTCGAGGTTCGAGCGAGCTTCCGCCATGTGGCGGTCGACCTCTTCTTGGGCCCAGGCTTCGCGCGCGGCGACGTCATCCTCCACCTGGGCCACCAGGCGCTCCCTCGTCTCCATCCGCTCAAGGTCAAGGTTGCGCTCGGCGGCCTCCAGCCTCAGTGCTTCCTCGCGCTTCTGGAGCTTCGCCTGGTCGACGGAAGCCTCCTTCAGCGACACAAGGGCCGCGTGGCGCAGTTCCACTTGCTGCTCCAGAGAGTTGCTCCAGGCTTGGAGCTCCCACATGTGCTCCTCCGCATCCTTGCACCGTCGATCTGCTTCTCGGGCATCCTCGACGGCTTGAGAGCAGGCCTCTCGCGAGGCCGCCAGCGAGACCTCAGCCTTCGCGTTGTCAAGGTCACGCTGGTGACAAGCAAGGGAGATGGCTACCTTTAGCTTGCGCCTCTCCTCAGCGAGGCGCAAGCCTTCGGCCTCGAGGCGCGCATCCTCACCAACAAACTCCGCCCCGATCTAACTCACTGCATCCGCCGCCCCTGGAAGAATTCTTGGCGAAGGGCGCGGCGCTCGCGAGCACGCCTGAGTACGTCTTCCGCGTCACCCTCCGCCACTGGCGAATGCATAGGGCACTGGGATGACATGCCCCCTCTAGGCGCAGGGTTGGGGGCTGGTGCCCCAGAAATCGTCGGACGGGCCTCGCCAGGAGCCCGGCCTGGCACCAGTCCGCCCCCAAAAGAGGAGCTCAAGACTGGCTTCAGCCAATCACCGTTCATGATCAAGGAAGGAGCACGGGGCAAGCAGGCCGTGCTCCAGGAGAACTCGTGAGGGGAGGACAGCAGGCGTGCAAGCTCGAGATGCCCAGCGGGACGGGTCACTTCTCTGACTAGCCGAGCGTGAGGGGCGCCGCTCGAGCTCGGCGCGCCAAGGGTCAGCAGCGAGGACAAAGCTTGGGGGGATGGCTCCTTGGTCGTCTTCGTGAATTCAGTAGGAAGGGCCCTGAAAGGCCGTGATCAGCTACAAGAACAGAGAAATAAAGGAGCAAAGGAAGAAGAGGACTTACTCGTCCATGGCAAAGTACTTCCTATGCTTCAGCAGGCGGCAAGGGTGATCTTCACCACCCAAGGCCTCCTTCCTCTTGCGGAGGGCCTCGAGATCCACGCGAAACCGGCCTAAGTGCTCGGCGCAGGGGTCGGTCTGTGGCATGGAGGAGGTGTCAAGGCGATCAGCACTAAGGGGACCGGCCTGAGGAGCGCCACCGGGCACCGCCTCATGAGGAACGACCGGGGCCTCGGGAGCCCCAACCTCGGGAGCCGTAGGCCGCAACTCCTCGCCTACCGCTGCTCCAGGACAGGATTCAGGAGATGCCGCCTGCAGAACTCCACACGGGATCATCACCTCAACATCAGCCCCTTCAGCTCCCGGCGGTTCTCGTCTCCCCGCTCCATCGCCTGAGACAGGGCCGCTTTGGGCAACCGGAAGAGCAACCACGGCAAGATTCTCGCGGGGCCCCCTGAGGCCAGCCGGGCATAGCCCCCACTCGTCGAAGCTGGGCATCTGCTTCACGAAATCGGCCCTGCCCGAACAAAGATACAGGAGGGCACCATCATGTCGAAGGCTGCCTGGGGAAGGATCGCCAGTCAGGACCCTAAGCACCGTCCTCATCGCTTCAGGCACCAGGTCTTCCTCCTGGAGCTGCACGCGGTCTTTTGTGCCCCACAAAGTCCCACATCCGGCGAGAGTGGCGCTGGAGAGGAGCAATGCGACACTGGAGGGACTCCTTCACCACCTTGGGCGCCGTCATGTTGAGCGCCCTCAAGGTCTCAAAGCGGCGCCAGACGAAGATGAGTCGGGGGCTCACGAGTGCCTCATGACCCCAGCCTGAGTTGGGAACAGCAGGCGAGGTTGGGTGTGAGAGCAGGGGGCTGGGCACCCCAACATCCACATACAGCCACCACTCTCTGAACTTGGCCTCAGACAGAGGAAGGCCGAAGTCGATCCCTAAAGCAGCCGTCTCTGGCACGGCAAGGAAGCTCACACACCCCGAGCATTGAGTGGGGTCGCTCAGGTGAAAAGAGAAGAAGTGGTGCAATAGGGCAATGGAAGGGGGAATGCCCACCATTGCCTCGCAAACAAAGGCAAAGACATCCAGGAGGGTAATGGACTCAGGCCCGAGGTGCATCATGTGGATCTGATAATGGGAGAGCACCGCGTTAAAGAAAGCAGAGAAAGGGGGAACCAGACCCGCCCACAAGGCGTCGGCGAAGAACCGGACCTCTGTGACGATCCTATCAAAGGAAGCATGGGACGCAGGCCAGACCGTGGTCTGGCCGCACTGGCAAGAGTAGAATGAACCTTGCGCAAGGCCTCGGGGTTGAGTATGATGGACCGGGCAACGGCGGGAGCCACCGCCGGAGGCGAGCGAGACGAAGACGCGGGCTCCTTCCCCTTTCCCTTCTTCGGCGGCATGACAGTGGGAAGGGGGGGGAGAGTTCGAGTTGGATTGGAGGTGGAGGTTGAAGCTCGAGGAAGGAGGAAGGGCAGGAAGCGCGCGGGCGGCGAAAAGGGGAATAGCTGTGTGCAACCACGGGTCCGCCTAGCCGGGCGCATAATGAGGCATCATGGGGAAGCGGAGGCGCCCACGTCCAATGAACCGCCACGCGGCGCCCAAGGCCGCAGGCTGTTGGGGCCCGCGGCACTTCGCACTTGCCCCTTCGCTTTTCTGCTAAGCCAAGTCCGGGCGCGCCTTGGGCCCGGGGGCTACTGTTGGCGTTCTGGGAACGGGGGTCCCCAGACTTGCCTACCTGCGGCCTGCGGCGTGGCTCAAATGGGGCCCCAACACAGCCCAGCATCATCAGCTCAAGCTCAAGACCCTCGCGAGGGGCCAAGCCTCGCGGGGCGGACGACAGGAAGCCTCCTCAGGAGCAGCCTCCTCAGGCAGGCTCGCGAGGAGGCGGAGAGATCAAGGCAGGGTACCTCCCGAGGGGCCCGTGACACAAGCCATGACGATCGAGACCAGGCGGGCGCCGGCCTGCGCAGTGTCCTTGTTTCCCTTTCGGTGCAAAGGGGGCAAGCACAGACCAAGGCATCAGGCAAAGGTTACCGTTTCGGTGCAACAAGACCAAGACCAGCAGAACGGCAAGATGGAGGTCATCGTGGAGCCTAGGACGGTGTCATCGTCAGAGCCTTTGGCAGCCGAAGACCAACTTTAGTCATGATAAGTGTACTGGATGTTCCCCTTCAAAATGGCCAATTGTTGGCGCCCTTCTCGCTCATTATTTGGGAAGAGGCCCAGGGCCTCCCTCTATAAATAGGACTAGCCACCCACAGGGTAGGGGCAACTGGAGATTGGATCGAGAGAACAGATCGACCAGAGAGAGAGAGAGAAGCGACTGAACTCGCCCTAGCAGTTCATCGCACCAGCTCAAGAACAGCCCCTCGTGAGGCTGTTCTCCCTTTGTATTGTTCATCATCAGCCCCTGAGGCAATCCACCACACCACACACTGGAGTAGGGTATTACACCACAATGGTGGCCGGAACCAGTATAAATCTTGTGTCCCTTGTGTGTTCTTCTTTCTAGCCTAGATCCTTGCGAGACTTCGATGCGTGAGCTGCTAGGGGAAAGATCTTCGTGCACACCCCAGTGTTCGAACCTCAAGGGTCTGCCGGAACCCAAAATCCGACAAGCCCAATTCGAACTGCGTATCCACATAGCCCGGCACAGAGGCGCCGCACACCCCCTCTGCTTCACTGACGAAGTGATGGATCATGAATTCCCAGAAGGGTTCAAACCTGTAAACATCGAATCATACGATGGCACAACAGACCCCGTAGTATGGATCGAAGATTTCCTTCTCCACATTCACATGGCCCGCGGCGACGATCTACACGCCATCAAGTATCTTCCCCTTAAGCTCAAAGGACCAGCCCGGCACTAGCTAAACAGCCCGCCAGCAAACTCCATCGGCAATTGGGAAAACCTGGAAGATGCATTCCTCGACAACTTCCAGGGCACATATGTGCGACCACCGGACACTGACGACCTGAGCCACATTACTCAACAGCCCGGAGAGTCAGCCAGGAAATTCTGGACTCGGTTCCTAACTAAAAGGAACCAAATAGTTGATTGTCCGGACGCCGAGGCCCTGGCGGCTTTTAAGCATAATATCCATGACGAGTGGCTCGCTCGACACCTCGTCCAGGAAAAACCCAAGTCCATGGCAGCTCTCAAAACACTAATGACCTACTTTTGCGCGGGCGAGGACAGCTGGTTGGCTCGCAGTGGCACCACGCCACATTCTGGCACTTTGGATGTCCGCGACAATAACGGCAAGCCACGACGCAATAGACATAAGCGACAGAACAACGGCGACAACACTGAAGACACGGCAATAAACGCCGGATTCAGCGGATCCAAGTCCGGTCAGCGGAAGAAGCAGTTCAAAAGAAACAACCAGGGACCGTCCAGTCTGGACCGTATACTAGAGCGCTCATGCCAAATTCATGGCACCCTGGACAAGCCAGCCAACCACACCAACACAGACTGCTGGGTATTCAAACAGGCCGACAAAATAAATGGCGAAAACAAGGACAAGGGGCTGCACAACGACGATGACGAGGAGCCCCGGCGTCCGAACACGGGGGGACAAAAGAAATTTCCCCCCAGGTGAAAACGGTCAACATGATCTACGCCACTCACATCTCCAAGCGGGAACGGAGGCAGGCACTACGGGACGTCTACGCGATGGATCCAGTCGCCCCCAAGTTCAACCCATGGTCAGCTTGCCCGATCACCTTTGATCATAGGGATCATCCTACTAGCATCCATCACGGCGGCTCAGACGCATTGGTCTTAGACCCAATCGTCGATGGATTTCACCTCACGCGAGTCCTTATGGATGGCGGCAGCAGCCTGAACCTGCTTTATCAGGACACAGTGTGCAAAACGGGCATCGACCCTTCAAGGATAAACCCACCAAAACCACCTTTAAAGGTGTAATTCCTGGAGTAGAGGCCCGCTGTGCGGGCTCTATAACAATGGAAGTGGTCTTCGGATCTCCGGATAACTTCCGAAGCGAAGAGTTAACCTTCGATATCGTCCCTTCCCGTAGTGGTTACCACGCACTGCTCGGACGAACCGCATTCGCTGGATTCAATGCGGTACCATACTATGCATACCTCAAACTCAAGATGCCAGGCCCGCGCGGGGTCATAATAGTTAACGGAAACATGGACCGCTCTCTCCGTACAGAAGAGCATACTGCAGCCCTTGCGGCAGAAGTACAATGCTGCCTCCTCCGGCAAACCGCCAATCCGGCGACGACAACCTCAAGCATCGTCAAGCGAGTCCGGAGCACCCCGCAACAGGATCATCAGGCACGCCAAGAGCGCGATTAGCAGTCCGGCCTCTACTCAAACCCCATTAAAGCAGCATTCGTGCCACGCGTACACAATTACGCACTCACAATACCATGGGCACAGGCGGAGGCGCATCAGTGACTCAGTCAACATTGCGGTATCACCGCAACATACCTTCATAATATCTCCCTTTTACCTTTCAGGACATTGCTTTAGTGCAGCCTCTTCAGAAGAGCCGGATTGCCGGACTTACATAGGAGAGAAAACCAAGGAGGTAACAGGCTTTGCGCACATAAGGAAACACCCAGGTGGAATCTCTTTACGATCGTTATACCTGTTTTATCTATCTGTACGTGACCTGCCCCTGGATAGGACATGTCAAATAGTCCTATTTATCTCCGCTTAATGCATTCATTGTAAACATACGCTTAAACGTATTATTCATCAATGGGAGATCACATATAGCGTCAGCTTCTCAGTCTTATTTGAGCATTTTTTCACAAATGTTTATAAAGGATTTTTCTCAGTCTTATTTAAGGATTTATTTAATGCCTGATGATTCTGTTGTGGGGTGCTCCGGACTCGCACAACAGGATCCTTATTTTTAACAACAGGATCATCAGATCAATAGGCTTCTCAGTCTTATTTAAGGATCATCGCTGTTTGAGAGGTCTATAAATCCTTAAAGATTTTTCTGCTTTTGGCGATAAATTGGCTTCGTCCGATCTAGGCGTATATAGCGCCCCAATTCGGCCTTCCGGATTCTAGGGGCTTCGCCAAAATTTAAAATTGTAGACTTCTATGGCTAAGTGAAAGTTATAAAGCCGCATAGTCCGATTGCCTTGTTCGCTGCGCTGGCCACCTCCTTAACGGACCAAACATTTGGATAAAGAGTGTCCGAGTTTTCCACAAACATCCCAGTACTAGTTACGTGGGGGCGGAAGCCGACGACTGGCCTACTTTCAGAATTTTATAAACAGCCACACAGAAGGTAATATTTTAAATAACAAAAGCGCTACATAGCGCAAGTAACTTCGTCCTTAAATTACAAACATGACAGAAGTGAATTCATTCCAAAATTGTGTCCTTGGTACATTCATCGGCCACGAGACGAGCGCCCTTCATTACGCCATCGTAATACTTCTCCGGATAGTGATGCGCCTTGCCCTCCGGCGGCCCGTCCTTCACCAGCTTCTCCGCATCCAGCTTGCCCCAATGCACCTTCGCGCGGGCAAAGGCCCGGCGGGCACCTTCAATGCTAACGGATCGCTTGATGACTTCGAGCCGCGGACAGGCATTCACCATCCGCTCGATCAGGCCGAAGTAGCTAGCTGGCAGGGGCTCACCAAGCCACATCCAGACTATGAAATCTTTCATAGCCGCTTCGGCCGCCCTGTGGAGTTCGACTAACTGCTTCAGTTGGTCACTCAGAGGCATTGGATGTTCGGCCCCAGCATACTGGGACCAAAACAACTTCTCCGTTGAGCTCCCTCCTGGGCACGGTAGAACTCCGCGGCATTCGATACGCTGCGTGGCAGATCTGCGAATGCCCCTGGAGAGCTCCGAACTCGGGTAAGTAAAAGAAACGCCTCCTCCACATGTCTGCTTTGCATAAAGAATTTCTTACCTGCCGCTATCTTTTTGGCCTCCTGGATTTCCTGTGCCTTCTCGGCTTCGGCCTTGGCGTCTTTCATATTCACAAGGGCCTTCACAAGCTCGGCCTCTTTCATCTTCAGATCATGCTCCACGGACTCAAACTTCTTGCCGAGGTCCCGGAGCTCTTGTTGTACCTCGCCCACTCTAGAACTTTGCTTTTCGCGCTCCTTGCATTCCAAGGCCGCCTTGTCTTCGGCCTCGGACAACGCTTTCTTCAGGGACACCACTTCGGCGGTGGCCCCTGTTACACAGTCACGACGCTTCGGCGTTAGACTAACCAATTTTATCTATCCATAAATACACAAGAGCGGGGAATCACTTACCTTTGTTCTCTTCGAGCTGCCTCTTCGTGAGGTCGAGCTCTCCCTGCGCCTGCTCTAGGTCCCACTTTAGTTCGGCAACCTCAGTTGTGCGGGCAGCAGCGGCAAGCAGCACAGCCTGCTTATTCACATGAACATTTATTATTAGACTCCTGTGGATTATAATTGACCCTCCATTTGGTTTTTCTTTTCGAACACCAAACAGAGTATCAGGGGCTACTACCTATTGGGTGATAATTTCACACATTTTTATTACTTGCCTCAAAGCCTGTCAGGAGGCTGGTGCAAGCTTTGGTTAGTCCGCTCTTGGCAGACGAAACCTTCAGAATCACCGCACTCATAAGAGTATGGTGCTCTTCATCCATGGAAGCGCCGCAAAGCGCTTCCAGAAGACAATCCGGCGCCTCGGGTGCAACGGAAGTCCTCGACGCAGACGGCTTGCCCTCCCTAACAAGGGGCTGCCCGCCTGAGTCCGGAACCATTGAACGTTCCGGAACAGTGTTCGGCTGAGAGCCCGGCCTACTACGGCTCTCATCGACATGATCCGCGGGGATCTTGAACCCCGCATGTCCGACATCTGGAATTCCGCCTTGGGGCGTCTCCAGAGTCACCTCCCCCGGCCCTGGGAGCCTTCGGGACAACACCTCCATGTCATCCGCGGGTTGAGGAGTAGTGGCTGTCGGGAGCGAGTTCATCTCTGAATCGCTCAGGGATCCATCCCAACAAGATACCTCGGGATGAACCCTGGCCGGACTGCACATATGTTCGGCGTTATAAAAAGACTGTGAAGTAAAGTCATAACAGAGTGCGGATACTTGGCTTCCTCCTGGGCAGCCACTCCTCCTTGTTATGGGCGGCCGTGGTGGAGTAGTCCGGAAGGGACACTTTCCCTTCTTGGACGACCCAGCCTCCCCCTCCGGGGTGGCTTTCCTCTTTTTCTCCTCCCCAGTGCGGGGAGGTAGAGTTTCTTCTTGCTTCCCCCCGCCTCTGCGGGAGGAATCTGTCTCATCGTCGTCAGACGACGTGGGTATGACGGCCTTGCACCGAGGGCCTTTCCCGCCCCCCTGGTCCGCCTTCTCGGGCCCCTCACCCTCTCCGGGTGGGGTGGTCCCCTCTTCTTCTTCCTCCCCTTCGGGGGAGGAATGTGCCTTGTCGTCTTCAGACGAGGCTTCTCGCGCAACCTTACGTCGGAGACCCTTTCGGATCCCCGGGGCCTTCTTATCGGCCTTCTTCTCCGGCACCTTGTAGGGCACCGGGACCAGCATCTCCGTCAGGAGAGCATCAGCTGGGCTTTCTGGCAACGGAGCCAGATAGTCAATCTGCTCCGCTGTCTCCACATAATTCTGAACAAATATGCATAGTTACTTAAGGCTCCCCCATGAATATATTGGGAAGAACCGAATCCGGTGGTAGCCTGAAAACTCACCTGGCTAGAAGGCCGCGTGGCGTGGAGCCCACGGTCCTCAAATGTGGGAGGAGGTACTTCGGATCCTTGAACAACGCCTTTCACGTGTCTTTGTGCTTCATGCCGTAGAGCCTCTGAAGCGTCTGGTGTTCGGTCGGGACGAACTCCCACAGATTAAATGCTCGCCTTTGGCATGGGAGAATCCGGCGAACAAGCATGACCTGGATCACGTTGACAAGCTTGATGTTCTTGTCCTTCATGCTCTTGATGCAGGTCTGGAGTCCAGTCAGCTCTGTAGATTCGCCCCAGGACAAGCCCTTCTTTTCCCAGGAGGTGAGCCACATGGGGGTTCCGTATCAGAACTCGGGGGCCGCCGCCTAGTTGGCGCCGCGCAGCTCGGTGATGTAGAACCATCCCGATTGCCACCCCTTCACGATTTCCGCAAAGGAGCCGTCAAGCCAGGTGACGTTAGGCATCTTGCCCACCATGGCCCCTCCGCGCTCCGCTTGTTGGCCGCTCACGATCTTCGGCTTCACGTAGAAGATTTGCGGGCACAAGCCGAAGTGAGGCTTGATGCGTAGGAAGGCCTCGCACACGACGATAAACGCCGAGATGTTGAGGACGAAATTCGGGGCTACATCATGGAAATCTAGCCCGTAGTAGAACATGAGCCCGCGGACGAAGGGATGAAGTGGAAACCCCAGTCCATGAACGAAGTGGGCGAGAAACACGACCCTCTCGTGGGGTCCCGGGGTCGGAATGACCTGCCCGTCGTCTCGTAGCCGGTGCGCTATGTCCGCGGCCAAGTATCTGGCCGCCCGAAGATTTGTGATGTGCTTCTCCTTCACGGTGGAAGCCACCCACTTGCCTCCTGCTCCGGACATGTTTAGCTGTGCGGAGAAGATTTGGGCTAGGGCGCTGGAGCTCGAGGGGGCAAGAGTGGGCAAAGGAGGAAGAAGGCGTGGGTAAAAATGGGGAACTCTTATCCCTTTATAGAGGTGACGAAAGCGGTGCGCCTCCCCACTTGCCCGTTGAGAATCGCTTACTTCCCAAGCGCCACGATTGATGGCATGATGGGATTACCTGTACCTATATTGATGAGAATCCCGTGATAAGGGGACACGATCTCTGCTTTGACAAGACGTGTCAAGGAAACTGCCCCGCAATATGCGCTATGGCTGGTTGTAGGAAAACGGTTTGAATAATGACCCGACCGTAATGACATGTCACGTTGTCTAAAAAGTTGTCAGCAGATTGCATTTGTGAAATATCATTCTCTCTACGGCGGTATCGGAAGATCATTTTTTGGATTCGGACACGGTTGAAGTGTTCGATAATTACCTTGGAGTATTCGGAGAAGGAACCCGCCTTGCAATGCCGAAGACAAGACTGTGCGCCGGACTCATCGTCATTGAAGCCTGGTTCAGGGGCTACTAATGGAGTCATGGATTAGGGGGTATCCGGATAGCCGGACTATTGAAGCGTGAAGATACAAGACTCAAGACTTCGGCCCGTGTCCGGATGGGACTCTCCTTTGCGTGGAAGACAAGCTTGGCAATCTGGATATTGTGTTTTCTTCCTAGTAACCGACTCCATGTAAACCCTAGCCCTCTCCGTTGTCTATATAAACCGGAGAGGTTGATCCTTAGAAGGCCGATCACAATTACAATCATACCATCATAGGCTAGCTCTTAGGGTTTAGCCTCTACGATCTCGTGGTAGATCTACTCTTGTACTACCCATATCATCAATATTAATCAAGCAGGAAGTAGGGTTTTACCTCCATCGAGAGGGCCCGAACCTGGGTAAACATTGTGTCCCTTGCTTCCTGTTACCATGAGCCTAAGACGCACAGATCGGGACCCCTACCCGAGATCCACCGGTTTTGACACCGACAACAGCGCTGCCCAACCGAAATCATTTACCTTCGCACAAAAAATAGTGCAACCCGAAGATAATAATAATCATAAATTAAAAAATACGTTGCTTAATTAATAATTTATCCAGAGTGAATAATAAAATAAATATAGCCTGTGCGCCAAACATCCGATGAGGTAGAGCTCTCTTGGCGATACCGAAGTCACCAAGGCAACCGAACATGTCGGTATGGCAATTCGACCAACAAGGTGATCACGCGAGCCGATTTATGCCGACTCGGATGACGACGTCGGCTTGCCGGGGCGACCGCGTGACGCAGTCGAAGTCGATTACCTACTCACATAAAATAGTGCAAGCCAAAAGTAATAACAAATAGTGATCATAATGATATATATCCTCTACTTAAATAATTTAGGAAGATATATAATTAGAGAAATATGGCCTGAGCGCCGAGGTCGTGGCAGAGCAGAGATGTCGACGCAATGCGTCATCCGCGGGACAGCGGCATCAAGCTGGCGTTGTTGTGACCAGGTTAACCGTGAAACTCTCAGCCGCAGGTAGGCGATATTGAGGCACGACAGTAGTGGCGCCATATTGACGATCTATGGAAAAAAGAAGATAGATGGCAAAGTAACAAATTCCAAAAATTTAATAGTACGTATAACATTAGTATTAGAAAAATATCACCTGGAGGTCTAATGTGGAGAGGACAACACTTCCTTTTTCTTTAATCATCCTTGTAATTCGTTCTTGCGAATTAGTACTAAGCACGTGTGCGGTGCTTTGATGATGCTTCGGTTGATCTCATATGTGGTACGTGAGTACTAGTACTGGTAATTGTTCCTTTCAAGCCATGGACCAGCGCATGGTCAAATCAAAAGACCTGTGCAGGTTAGACTGGCCACTTCTATATAATTATCTTATGCAAAAATAATTTGTTGAATGGTTACGGCCTGGGGTTGAATTCCATGGCGATGCAGGGCATGTGCGTGACACGGTGAAGGTACAACAAAGTCCGAATCCATAGAGCAGCCCGAGTTCCAGATGCGACGTTCGGCAGACTGGGAATAGGAAACTGACTGGACCATCACATAGGCTGTACCGTGATCTATATACACAAAATAATGCAAACTGGCAGAAATACGAGGGCACGAATAATTTATACTATATGAAATCTATAATATCTAAATAGTTTATCCTTACTATTATATTTCTCTTGACATGCAGCCTATCCACATCACCAAACCATTCTTATCAATTATCTTGGCATGTAAGCATCCACGTCACTACACCATGTCACCAATTTTTCTACAAATCATTTAATTTTTAGGGACTGTTCGTCAACCAATCCTTTTTTTTGAAACGGGGCAAAAGACTTGCCACTTTCATTGAATAAGAAGAAGGTTTAAGGCCAAAGGCCGAATTACAACGCATTACTCTCGCGGCATTACATTACTCAAGCACTTAGCCCCCGCGAAACACCACAACTTGTACTCATCTTTAATTTTAGCAACAATAACCCCCACCGGCACCGCGGTGCCCCTGAAGACACGAGCATTCCTTTCTTTCCAGATTTCCCATGAGACTAGCATCATAAGAGAGAGCATCGGCCGGCGCGACTGCGATGTGTTGGATGCAATCAGGTTCCACCAAGACTTCACCGAATCCATCACCACCCAAGCCGAAGGATGCACATCCCCCAGGCCAAGCCAAGATTTGACTATACCCCAAACTCGAACAGTGTAGCGGCACCGGAAGAGGATGTGCGCCGCGGATTCTTGCACCTGCTTACAAAGAGGACAACGATCACAATTAGGCCATCCACGTCGTTGGAGCCTATCGGCCGTCCAAATCCTATTGTTGATAACCAACCAGGCAAAAAAATTGCATTTGGGGGGAGCCCAATTCTTCCAAACCCACTGTAACATGTTAGTGTCAACCAGACCAGAGAACTGAGCTTTGTAGGCCGACGCCGCAGTGTACAGACCATCATTAGTGAACTTCCATGAGATAGTGTCGGCCCCATCTGGGTTGAGTTGAACAACCGAAATTTTTTCCCAAAGGTTGACGAACTGAGTGAGCTGGTTAGCGGAGAAGATGCCACGAGAGTTGATTTGGGAGACCCAGAAGTTGTTTTGCAAAGCCTTGTTCACCGAGCAGCCCCTTCGTTTTGAAATTTCAAAAATCATTGGGGCGATGTCTTTGGGCCTGATGCCATCAAGCCAAGCAGACTCCCAAAAGGAGGCACGAAGTCCATCTCCAATTAAGACCTTGGTGGCAGACGCAAAGATGTCTTTATCTCTCTTATCGCAAGGGTTCCCCAACCGCACCCAAGGCTTCGCCGGGTCCATCCATTCCGCCCAGAGCCAACGTAAACGGAGAGCAGATGCAAATTTCTGTAGATTTAGGATGCCTAGTCCGCCATGAGCTTTGGATTTACACACTTGTTCCCAATTGATCTTGCATTTGCCACCGGTGACCTTGTCACAGCCAGCCCAAAGGAAAGCACGCCGAAGGGAGTCAATCTTCTTCAAAACCTCCACTGGCAGATCAAGTGCAGTCATGTAGTATATGGCGATGGCTGTGAGGACAGATTTGACGAGAACCACCCTGCCCGAAGAGGCCATGAGCATGCCAATCCAAGGAGTGAGTTGGGCAGCAATCTTGTCTTCGAGCGGCTGGAAGTGGATTCTCTTTAGTCTCTTAACCGATAACGGCAGTCCCAAATATTTCATAGGGAAGGTGGAGCGGTTCGCAGGGAAGGAATGGAGGATATCATCAAGGTCAAGGCTCACACAGCGAATGGGGGCGACTAAGCTTTTAGTGCAGTTTGTCATCAATCCAGTGACCTCCCCAAAGCTCGCCAGTGTTTCCACAAAGAAATTTACATCATCCTTGATTGGCGCAAGGAAGACCGCAGCGTCGTCCGCATAGAGGGAGGCTCGAAAAGTCATCACATCTCCTCCAATAGGTTGGAGCTTGCCTTGTTCGGTGGCCTTGCGAAGAATATGGTGAAGGGGGTCAATTGCCAGCACAAAGAGGAGCGGGGAAAGGGGATCCCCTTGCCTTAAACCACGGCCTAAGCGGATGGGACAGCCAGGAATTCCATTGAGAAGGACTCGCGACGAGGACGTAGACAAGAGCGCCGAGACCCAGCCCCGGAAACGAGGTGGGAAACCCAAGTGGTTGAGCAAGTCGAGGAGGTAATCCCAACGGACGGAGTCAAAGGCCTTTTTAATGTCCAGCTTAAAGAGCAGGGCCGCAGCTTTCTTGCGGTGGAGGCGTCTTGCCATGTTGCGCACATACATGAAGTTGTCATGGATACATCTTCTTTTTATGAAGGCGCTTTGTGCTTGGGAAACAAGGTCGTTCATGCGCGGGGCTAGGCGGTTGGACATGACTTTGGCAATGATCTTCGCAATGGCGTGGATAAGACTAATGGGGCGAAAGTCAGAGATGTCTTCCGCGCCATCTTTCTTCGGGATGAGGGCAACGTCCGCGGTGTTAAGCCAGTGCAAATGGGAGGCATGAAGATTAGAGAAGCGGCTTATAGCAAGCATGACGTCCACCTTAATGATGCTCCAGCATGACTTGAAGAATGCACCAGTAAAACCATCAGGCCCCGGGGCCTTATCACTTGGCACACCAAACACAGATGCCTTGACCTCCTCCTCGGTGATGGCATCATCAAGATCTTGGAGATCACAGTCAGGGACCGGTAAAATGTCCCAGTTGATGTCAATATTACGCGAAGGCCCTCTTTTAGCAATGCCCTTAAAATGACTATGAATGATTTTGTCCTTAGCATTGTGATCTGTGACCCATCCATTATTGTGCTTGAGGCGGTGGATGAAGTTTTTGCGCCTCCGGTGATTCGCGCGAAGATGGAAGTAGCGGGTGTTCGCATCACCTTCCTTGAGGTTAGTGACTCTCGAATTCTGCCTCTTTCTCGATTTCTCCAAAATAGCCCAGCCGATGATTTTCCTCTTAAGCCTTTTCCGGATATCTTGCTCATCGTGAGAGAGCTCTCTTTGTTCCTGGGCTAAATCTAGACGTAAAATGACCTCCAGGGCCATGTGCATTTGAATCTTTGACTTTGCAAAGAGGGACTTGCTCCACGTGCGAAGTCTCCGACCGGTGGTCTTGAGCTTGTGAAAAAGCCTTTGGTAGGGCTCCAAGTGCACAGATTGTTCATTCCAAGCATCAACAACCACCTTCTGGAAACCAGGCATCTTGGTCCAGTGGTTTTCGAAACGAAATGTTTTTGGCCGCCGCGGACCATCATCATTAGCAAGCAATAACGGACAGTGGTCGGACAGCGAGGAGGAGAGAGCATGAAGAATGTGCGAGCCAAAATCAATATCCCACTCGTCGTTACAGAAGAAGCCGTCCAATTTGCAGAGCGTTGGGTCAGCGCGTTCGTTGCTCCAGGTGAACTTCCGGTTTTGAAGGTGTATCTCCTTGAGATTGCAAGTGTTCAGGGTGTTGCGGAATCGGACAAGACGACCCCGATCAACATTAGCACGGTTTTTGTCTCTAGCTCGGTAGATTTGGTTAAAATCACCATTAACCAGCCGCTTCGTTCCGTCGATAGGCTTTTGGGACGTTAGCTCCAGGAAGAAAGCCTCTTTATGGATGTATCTGGTTGGTCCATAAACAGTGGTCAGTTTAAAAGACTTGTCATCAGGAGAGTTGTTGACATCAACAGTTGCTGAGAGGTAGTAAGCTCCAATCTGAATATTGGAGATGGTAACCGCAGAATCATCCCATAGCAGTAATATTCCACCTTTTGTGCCATCAGCTGGTCTATGAGCAAAGTTTTTGAGACGATGTCCGCCCAGGTATGCAGCAACATGGGCGTCAATAGTTTGAAGCTTTGATTCTTGTATGCAAACAAGATGACAGGAGGAAGCTGCAATGGTTTCATGGACAGTTGCGTCAACCAATCCTCATGGACCATCTATCTCTCTTCCCGAAATCAACACCCTTTCCATCTCCCGCATTATGCTTCTCCATGAAAGAAACGGATGGTTCTCTTCATATGCCCCACTATCTCATGACTCTTCAGCGGGATTAATAAACGGACGCATCGACCAATTCTTTACCTCATTGAGTTTGGCGGTGGAATTATGCCCCACTATCTCATGACTCTTCAGCGGGATTAATAAATGGATGCATCGACCAATTCTTTACCTCATTGAGCTCTGCGATGGAATGCAGATCGCTCTGCGGCCGCAGTTGTGCGCACCATCATCGAGGTCATGCACTCGCGACGCACAGGCCGCCGCTGACGTTCGATTGACGACAACAAGGTGGGCGCCGCCTCTTGCCTTGCCTCAGCTGCCGTCGATGCCTCATGTGGCCATGTTGGCGTATCGTAATAGCTGAATTTGGCTTAGGTCGCTCACGTGAAGGACGCAACGTTCTAGCTTTCCTACGCATGCGGCGGCCTGCGGATGAGCCCGCACAACGTGACAGTGGCACATACCTCCTCTTCACATAGGCTGATCAACGAGCCGTGGGATCCAAACGTCATGGAGCCGTGGTCGTCAGGCGGACGCATCACTGCTCCTCATGCCCCAACTACATCGGCTGCAGTCGGGCCACCGTAGTCCGATTGAATCCTCTCCGGCCGATAGACAATGGATATTTCTGATGTACGTATATATGTGTCAAATAATGCCAGCTTGCCCTATGGAGTCCACCTCAACTTGGAACGTACAGTAGCAAATCAACACCTATCATGACTTCAACCAGGTGAGATCGGATGAACATTTCTCACTGCACAACATGTAAGGAACTAAGGATTCATTGGATATTTTTCGTTTCCTTTTTTGATCCGCTATGCTGTCTCTCTTGACATAATCCAGACCATGATGACGTACTAACATGGTTTCCCTGCAGTAGATGCTGGCATGCTTCTATCATCGTACTTGCCATTACATGTCCGGAACACCCTGCTTGATCTCAGTCATTGTATTTACCTTTTCCCTAATGTCTTACTGTTTTGTCTCAAGAATACATGAAAAATATTATGTCATCAACTCACCCCAATTATATCAACCAACTTCATTTCATTTGAGCAGATTTTTGATAGATTGTCTTTTGGTTTAGTCGTTTCATTCAGGTTGGCAAACATTGTACCAGCACGCCACCAGTTTTTTCTTCTTAATATGCATCTTTCACGGGAACTGATTTGTGCAAACATCCCGAGGCAACACGTGATTATTTAAAGATATGCTTTCTAAAGTGGATACGGCGTTTTGGGTCATACGAGCATATGATCTCATTATCTAGAGTTCTAGACCATGGGACAGCTATGTGGATCGGTGCCCAGATCAATAAATGATTTCTATATGAGCACAAGATAAGCCAGTATTGCAACCGCTTTTCTGTAGCGTACAAGTAAAGCGTATCCCCGGCTAACGTGGGTTTCTGCAGATCCGTTTGTTTCAGATGGTACATGAGATGCCTCGCACCTGGACCTTGGTACATAATTGTTTTTCACCTTCGGTTCGGTCACCACATTATTACTGCCCTCGCCTGAACGGCTTGGTCACATGTAGGAGGGATTTTTAGAAGAACAGGGCCCAGCCCCGATTCCATTGCATAGCAAAGAAATCACAGCGTACAACACTGCCAGAGTTCAAGCAGGCTCCAAATTGCAAATATTACAGAACAGGAAAAGGAAAGCAGGTAGCTACCTAGCTAAACAAAGAAAATAGCCTGAGGCTCAGAGTGTTAGACTGTATATGGATATATAGACTTGTGTATACGTGTTGTACTTGTACTTGTACCCTTTATTACTTATATATAATGAGATAGCCGCACCTTCCAAGGGTGTCGAGCAGTTGCCCCAATATTCTAGTCTTTACATGGTATCAGACTAGGGTTACCAGCTTCCGCTGCACCCCTTGCTGCCGCCGCCGCCCGATGGCCTCCGCGCACTCCGCCGCCGCCTCGGCTTCCTCTCCTGCTGGCGCGCCCGTCGCTCCCTCGTCGCCCTTCCTCGCATCCCCCCCGCTCGCCACGGCTTGGCGGCAGCCGTCGCTGCCCGCCGAAAGCCATCTGCAGGGCGGGCAGGGCGGGCAGGAGCAGGGCGGGCCGAGCCTGCCCCAGCCACCGATCACCACTGGTGGCGCCTCGCCCTCGACCTTCGCCTTCGCGCCGCTACCCTCTCGCGGCGCTGCACCGTCCGCCTACGGGGCGGCTCCCCAACCCTACGGAGCCCCTCCGCCCTACTATGGCCTACCCCGACCTACGCTCCGTGGTACGGCGCCCCTGCACCAACCTACGGCGTCGCGCCACCGATGCCTTCTACCTGGCCGATGCCTCCGCTGTCACAGATAGCGCCGTCACCCTATGGCGCGGCCTACGGCGCCGCGCCCGCCGTGTCTTCGGTGGCCACGCCTGGTCCGGTCGATGCCCCTTCCGGTCCTGGCTACGAGGCGTCCTTGGCCCTCGCTCCCCATGATGGGCAGAACATGGGTCCCCATGCGGGTTATGCTCCGGCGCCATCGCCGTTCTACTTCTCGCATCTTCTTCCGGTGAAGCTTACACCGGACAACTACCTATCCTGGCGGGCGCAGGAGCTACCTCTCCTACGGAGTCGCTACTTGGAGGGCTATGTTGATGGCTCTATCCCGTGTCCGCCGCCGTATCACCCGGCTCATCATGTGTGGGTGGCCCAAGACCAGGCGATACTTTCGGCCATCCAGTCCTCGCTGACTTCGAGCGTGTCGTCGCTTGTCATCTTCGCCGCGACATCCCGGGAGGCTTGGTCTGCACTTCACAGCAGTTTTGCCTCTCAGTCTCAGGCGCGTGCTCACTCTATCCGCACTGAGTTGGGGGAGACCAAGCTTGGAGGCCTCACCATCACGGAGTACTTCAACAAGATGTCAGGACTTGCAGACACGCTGGCCTCCATTGGCCAGCCCCTTGGAGATGAGGACTTCACCACTCATGTGCTCAATGGCCTCGATGATGACTATGACAATCTCATTGAGAACGTCCATGGGCGCGAGGCGCCTCTCCCGCCACGGGAACTGTATGCGCGGCTCCTTGGTCGCGAACAGCGCATCAAAGCGCGTCGATCTACTCCGAGTTTTGCCTCTGCTAACGCCGCAACCCGTGGCAAATCGCAGAAGTCGTCGCTCCCTGCCAAGCCGGCGGGCACATCTCAGCCCTCACGGGGCGCCGCGCCGTCCATCACAGGGGGATCGCGGCCGGTGGTTTGCTGCCCCAGTTGTGGTGCTCAGCAGGCGTGCCAGTTGTGTGGGATTGAGCGCCACGTAGCTTCTCGTTGTCATCGCCGCTACAAGCAAGATTTCCTTGGCCTCGGCAACAATGGCAAGGGGAATGAAAAACAGGCGGCCGCTGCGGTGGTGGGTCATGAGCACGGGCGTACTCCATCCTACTCGATTGATCCCTCGTGGTACATGGACATGGGAGCTACCAACCACCTCACCAACGACATGAGCAAGCTCTCGGTCCAGGAGCCATATCGCGGTCATGATCAGGTGCACACCGCTAACGGAGCAGGTATGCGCATCTCCCATGTTGGCCAGGCATTCCTTCTTGCACACAATTCACGAAAACTGCATTTGTCTAACATCCTTCGTATTCCCACTGCTTCGCGTAGTTTGTTGTCTGTTCCACAACTTACTCGTGACAATAATGTCCTTGCTGAATTTCACCCTTTTCGTTTCTTTATCAAGGATCGGGACACGAGGGCCGTTCTGCTTAGCGGTCGTCTTCGCCGTGGCTTGTATGCACTTGACGCGCCAACCGCACCTCCCATGCAGTTTTCTCCTCAGGCGTTCAGTGGTGTTCGTGTCTCGCCTACACATTGGCACGCGCGACTTGGTCATCCTGCCGCTCCCATAGTCCGTCATGTGTTGCATCGTCATGAGCTACTAGTTGTGTCAAATAAAACTGCCGAAACTATTTGTGATGCCTGTCAGCAGGGCAAGAGTCACCAACTCCCGTTTTCAGAGTCTAGTCGTGTTGTGAAACATCCTCTTGAGCTTATTTTTTCCGATGTATGGGGTCATGCCCAAACGTCTGTTAGTGGCCATAATTATTATGTCAGTTTCATTGATGCTTACAGTCGGTTTACCTGGCTCTATCTTATTAAGAAAAAATTTGATGTGTTTGATGTGTTTATCCAGTTTCAAGCACATGTTGAGCGTCTCCTTCGCCAGAAAATTATTCATGCCCAAAGCGACTGGGGGTGAATACCACAACCTCAACTCATTCTTTAACAAGCTTGGGATTACACACCATGTGTCTTGCCCCCATACGCATCAGCAGAATGGGACTGCCGAACGTAAGCATCGTCACCTTGTAGAAACTGGCATCACTTTGTTAGCTCATGCCTCCGTACCTTTTAGGTTCTGGAGTGATGCTTTCTCCACTGCCTGTTTTTTGATCAATAGGCTTCCTTCACGACTACTGAATATGAAAACCCCACTTGAACTCTTGCTCAATGAAATTCCAGACTACACCTTTCTCAAAGTCTTCGGGTGTGCCTGTTGGCCTCATTTGCGTCCATATAATAAAGATAAGCTAGAGTTTCAGTCGAAAAAGTGCGTTTTTCTTGGGTATAGTTTCCTTCACAAAGGGTACAAATGCCTACATGTTCCCACCAATCGCGTTTACATTTCTCGTGACGTTGTTTTTGATGAGAATGTGTTTCCTTTTCGTGCACTTCCGAATACCTCTATCACTCTTATGTCAGACGCTTCTTCTACCACACCTCTGCCTGATCAATTTGTGGATGTTGCATATGCTCCTGTGTTGCTCCCTAACCATGCTGCAGGTGTTGGCCGTGGCGCTCGTCTCGAGCTCCTTGAAGAACAAGCACCGGCGCGTCCGGAGGACGATCGCGTGCATGGGGCATGCATATCGGGCGGCACACCACAACCCGCAAGAGTTGCGCCCGCGGCTACCTCGCGGGCATCGCCCGACCCCGCTCCGTGAGCGGCGTCCTCGCCCGCCTCGTGGGAGTTGCCCGAGCTGGCCTCGCAGGAGGTTGCTCCTGGGCCAACCATGCCAGGCTCGCCTGGGCCGGCTTCGGCTCCCGATGGGCCGGCCACCCCAGGCTCGCCTGCTTCTTCGGCGCTCAGCGGCTCCGGCGTGGGCCTAGGCGACGTGGCCGTGTCGGGCGCCACACCGCCCGCCTCCCCAACGCCCAATGGCTCCGGCGCGAGCCCTGGCGACTCAGAGTCGCCTTCTTCGTCGCCTGCATCATGCCATGTGTCGTCACCACAACCTGTTGCTCGTCGACATCGCACGCGTAGTCAGACCGGTGTCTTTCAGCCTAAGATCCGGACCGATGGGACTGTTGCGTGGCTCGCCGTGTGCATGGCTCATGCTGCTGCGGATCCCACTTCTGAGCCTCGTCACTTTCAGGCTGCACTAGGCATTCCCCACTAGCGTGCCGCGATGGAACAGGAGTTTCAAGCATTGCTGAAGAATGACACCTGGCAGCTTGTTCCTCCAGTGTCTGGGGTCAATATCATTGACTCTAAATGGGTGTTTAAAGTTAAACGGCATGCTGATGGCTCCATTGAGCGTTACAAGGCAAGGTTAGTGGCTAAGGGCTTCAAACAGAGGTATGGTCTTGACTATGAAGACACGTTCAGTCCAGTTATCAAGCCTACTACCATTCGTCTGCTACTATCCCTTGCTGTTACTCGAGGATGGTTTCTCCGTCAGCTTGATGTGCAGAACGCTTTTTTGCATGGAGTTCTGGAGGAGGAGGTTTATATGCGTCAGCCACCAGGGTTTGTGGATCCTGCACGTCCTAATCATCTCTGTCGTCTTTTTAAGGCGCTCTATGGTCTTAAGCAGGCTCCCCGTGCCTGGCATGCACGTCTTGGTTCGGTTTTGCGAGCACTTGGGTTCATTCCTTCTACTACTGACACATCACTGTTCCTTCTTCAACGCCCTGAGGTTACGATGTATTTACTGGTCTATGTTGATGATATTATTCTTATCAGTTCCTCAGATGCTGTGGCAGACCGCCTTGTGGCTGCATTGAGTGGTGATTTTGTTGTTAAGGATCTCGGTGCTCTGCACTTCTTCCTTGGTCTGGAGGTGTCACGGTCTTCTGCTGGAGTCACTCTTACTCAGAAGAAGTACGCTCTGGATTTGTTGCGTCGTGCTGGTATGCTGCAGTGTAAACCTGTCGCTGCCCCTATGTCTGCCACTGATCGGTTGTCTGCTTTTGATGGTGACCCTCTCTCCTCTGATGATGCCACTGAGTACCGCAGTCTTGTTGGAGGCCTGCAGTATCTTACTATCACCAGACCAGATGTCTCTTATGCAGTCGTGTCTGTCAGTTTCTTCATGCGCCCACGACATCCCATTGGTCCGCTGTGAAGCGCATTCTGCGATATATATGCCTCACTGCATCTCATGGTTTGCTTCTCCAGCGTGCGCCGTCTTATGAGATCTCGGCCTTCTCTGATGCTGACTGGGCTGGTAGTCCTGATGACCGGCGATCCACAGGGGGGTATGCAGTGTTTCTTGGTCCCAACTTGATTGCCTGGAATGCTCGCAAGCAGGCTACGGTGTCTCGCAGCAGCACAGAAGCCGAGTACAAAGCAGTTGCTGATGCGACAGCTGAGATCATTTGGGTTCAGTCCTTGCTGAGGGAGTTGCGAGTTCCTTCAGTTCACTCTCCGGTGCTTTGGTGTGATAACATTGGTGCTACATACTTATCATCTAACCCAGTGTTTCATGCTCGAACAAAACATATTGAGGTTGACTATCACTTTGTTCAAGAGCGTGTTGCACAGAAGCTGCTTAGCATCAAGTTCATATCATCAAAGGATCAACTTGCTGACATCTTCACGAAGCCTCTTCCACAACCACAGTTTGTAGGCTGCAGGCGCAATCTTAACTTAGTTTGTACTTCAGGCCACAGTTAAGATTGAGGGAGGGTGTTAGACTGTATATGGATACGTAGACTTGTGTATACGTGTTGTACTTGTACTTGTACCCTTTGGTACTTATATATAATGAGATAGCCGCATCCCCCAAAGGTGTCGAGCAGTTGCCCCAATATTCTAGTCTTTACACAGAGAAACACCCGCTCAGCAGGAAACTAGCCGCCACCTCTACTGAAAAGGAAATAAAGCTCAGGTAGGAGGTATTGGAAGAACAAAGAGAAGGAAAATAGAGGATCGGGCGAGCGCTACGAGGGGTGGTCGCGAATCCATAGATTTCCCTGTCAGATCCAGTTTGCAGTTTGGCCTAGTATTGTTCTGTGAATTGAGAAGTTTCTGTGGTCTTCTCTACTTTTTGGTTTCCTCCGTAAACCGTATCAGACTGCCAATGTTCGATGAGGTAGTGGATCCGGCGGCCATGGATCTGGAGGAAGCGGGCGAGGTTGACATCAGACGGGAAGCTTCGGGCCTGGATTGGTCAACAGCAGCGCTAGTTGTGGGAGAAAATCTCCGTGAGGAAGATGGCAACAGGGGCTGTTGACCGGCAGAGTCCGGCGAGTCGGCCATTAAGCCGGATTTGCAAGCGGCTGGATGGATTAGCATTTTGGTAAGAGCGAGAACGTGTTTACGGAATGAATATGTGTTAGACCAGTAGAGACGAGGCACAGGATGACCTGAGAAAGACCATAAAGATTCAGAATTCCACAATGAATGTAGACCAAAAACGGTCCTATATGCAGCACCGGTCTGGACCGTGCCTGAACAACTGTTGTTTCTACAATAAAATGAAGATCAGACGTGGGAGACGTGGGGTACAGCATACTGTTTCAAAACCAGACCGTATTAAAATACGGATGGGAATACATGTGGGAATCCAGATCCCAAAACAGAGCAATGGAGCGGATAATATGATCATATGCACCTATGAGCCATATCAAGTTTCCGATCTAAAGTCTTCTTTTCAATTCTTTAAATTGGATGGTAAGATTTTTTAAGATTATTGTATATATTAATACTCAATTTTGACTTGCATCCTAGATGTACAATATGTGATTAATTCGCGGAAGTACTTCACACACGACACAAGAGTGCACGACGCTGACACAATGGCAAATCCAGCCGTCAGCTACTGTTTTATACTTGCCCATGGATGGTATGATACGCAAGTGCAATTATGGGCTGGTGAACATCGTCCCTGCAGCGGTGCTCATTAATTCATGACTAGACACTACGGTTTCACTTTGTTTGTTCATACTCCTATGGAACTACTTCATGATTGTTATTTACAATTCTAATTCAATATTTAGTTTATATTTTTTATTCTCATTAAATTTCTGCAGCAACGCGCGAGGATTTGTCTAGTTATTAGAAAGAATAGCACCTGATTTATTCAAATGGCGGATGCAATGATCCGAAGAGAAAACGACAACCGGGGTTGTCATGCATGCCTGGGTCATGTCATGAGCACTACTATTCCTAGTAGTGAGTACTAGGCTCCCAGTGAGGAGGAATCAACAGGACCAAGATGAAATATTAATCAATTGAATCAAGATGGACTATTCTCAGTAGTACTCGGCTCCCAAGGAATCAGCAGGTACGACGCTGCTGGTGCACACCGGGACGTGATTAGATCGGCCCGTGTGTGTGCGTCTGTTCGGCCAGCAGCCGCCAAAACATGAAGATATCGGACAACGGCTGCCGAGTAACAGATCGGAACAAACTGCAAACAAAAACTCTATGCGAACCAACAAGAGTAATTCGCAAAGAAGTTAACTCCTACTAAAACATATTTGATTGAAAAAACATCACCTGATCATCCCATCGATCCATAACGATCACCTAGCAGGCTCTCAATGAAAGCACCAATGTCGGTTCTATATCCGGCATATCTCATAGTAGGGGTCCTAAGCTAGCCGTCTTGGAGCGATGGCAACATGGACACAGGATTTTACCCAGGTTCGGGCTCTCTCGAAGAGATAATACCCTTACGTCCTGCTTTTGATTATATTGATATGGGTGTAGTACAGGGTACATGTGTCTACCATGAGATTGGTCTAATGAATATCAGATGATCTATTGACTAGCCTGACTCGGTTTATATAACACACTGGAGGCCTAGGGTTTAGGAGAGTCCTTGGCTTGGGCGCCAAGTCTTGTGGAAACCCCTTGTATGCGGCATGGGCTGCCCGAAGTGGCCCATGAGTGAACCGCCATGGGGGTCCTTGGCCCGATCCAGCTGGTCTGGAGATGACGTGATGAGTACCCCTAGTCCAGGACACCGTCACTCTCCTAAACCGAATCCTTGGTCTTTGGTCTCCCACTTGGTACTCCAGCTGCTCTGCAGACTTGTAGGTACCAGCTACACATGTTTGTGATTTACCTATGTAATGAAGTCTTCTATTGTTCTTTATGGCAGCACCTCAGATCTTGACACTCTCAACTTGTGTGCACTTTATAGAGTTCATATTTTGATTTTTTTTGGTTAGTTCTGTTTGTATGGACGTTGTGTTTCTCTCTTAGAAGACGACTCTGTAAACTTTATGTCTAATGCTATTTTCCCCGCATGATGCATAAGACAACCTAGTTAAGGCATCTTAATATAATATGACATCCTTAATCATAATGGTTGGTAGTTTCTTAATTCTTAACTTTGTTTATTTGGCACATGGAGGGTATAAAGTGACACTTTATGCATGTACATTTCATATTTTTTACGCACCTTGCAAATTTACTTGTCAATAGAATGGAAATCACTTAGACATGCATCATTCAATTGTATGACACCGCATGTGTTCATATTGATTAATATTGCAAGTGAAAATTTTAATCACCGTTGGACAAAATTGAAGCATGCATGAATACCATTAACTAGTGAAATCTGAACAACATGTGGAATTCCAAAAGGTTCCTGTTTTGAACATGACGATTTCATGAATTCCAGCAACAAGCTAATAACTACACCATGCCCTCTGAAGTTTAGCAAAAAACTTAATTGTCTATATGACTATTGCGAGGCATAGAAAGGTTTTGAATTTTTTCCCCAATATAGTTCGGATTTTTTAGGATATATTAATCAACGACTACATTGTTTGATGTGATGCATTGCGAGGCATGCGTATGCTTAGTTTATGCTATTTACCGAGTTTATTTCACATTTGTTTAGTTCCGATTTTGATAAGTTTTCTTGTTTTTTACGGTTGTTTTTTTATTCTTCTTCCACTAACAATAATAATTGATTTTTAACTAGTATGGCTTCTCATCAGTATAGTTGATTGTTTTTCCACTAATATTAATAGTTGATTGTTAACTAATATTAGATGAACGATATTTTTTTCTCCATGAATATTTGATGCTCTTGTAGTTGCAAATAAGTTAAATAGTTGCGAAAAAACACATAGTTAATGTGAAAGTTTATGGGACAGGAGTCTAATTGGTGGGATCCTGGCATTTTATACAATTCCTTTTTGCTTTATGCATTACCAATCTAAGGGATTTTTTGAGTAGTACATTTATTACATTGCGAATTTAGATAATTTACATCTTTCGTTTCCTCACATTTCTAACCGGTTTTATCTTGTTCCCACAATTTGTCTCATATGAGAAATGATCCAAACACATCCACGTCTCCGACGCGGGAACGTTCTCCTTCTTAAAGACCTAACCAACATAACTACAAAGGAAAACTGGGGACAAAACAAAGTAGTGATAGGAGCTGGTTTCTTGGTTGTCTGATGAGAAGAAAGCGGAATATCTAAAGAAGCAATTATAGCTCACCAACAGAAAAAGGTTGCAACTCTAAATGTTACTAATGTGGAAGGATCTCAATTATCTATGCAATCATTGAGGCCTATGCCACTTACCACACACAAATATATGGCTTACTCGGCTCCTATTGTATCAAGGAGCATGTGTTCACTTATGAAACCTCTGGTGACATGTTCAACATGCATTGCTGCAAACTCAATGAGGAATGATCACCAACCAAAGAAAAAGAAGAAATGTAAACGAAAAAGGGATCACATCACTATGCCCGGATTCCCGGAGACAAGAAAGAAGAATACCTACTGAAGCTACGGAATGCTCGCCGCCAACGAAAGAAAACCGAAGCTAATTCTAAGAATGTCGGGGGCGTCAATCATCCACCCTACCGAAGGCACCTAGTAACATATTGGATTACTTCATATCATCGTGCATACCTTGTTTGCTTTTATGTCAGGTATTGTTGTGGTTTCTTTATGTATTGATCAAATGGGATCGGGGCAATTTGACATCACAAGCCTTGAGGGCACACCAAAAGGAGGATTAAACTGCTTCGACGCCAATACAACCAATGCCTTTTGTTTAGACCTTTTTCATTCTATTATTTCACATCTCACTTTTATTCTTTCTTTATTCTTTTATCGTGTACAAAGATGTCTTGGAGGGATGAATGGAGGTTTCTTATTCCTTCATGCTATTCACTTCATACCTTTTTACTATATATGTTAATCATCTCCTTGTAATATCATACCTCTTTTTTTCTCTATGCGTGTCATGCAGCCATGACGGACGTACATGTGCAATGCAAGGAATGAAAATTATGTTAGATTACTTGTTAGTTTAGATGATCATAGAACCATATTCGTTACGTCTTATCTTTGGATGTACCTCCCAATATTACTATGTATTGTGAATAGTTTAGTATGTATTTGCATAGTGATTTCTTATAGCCCTTCTCAGATTTAGGTATATCTTCACAAAAGAAAGGAAAGTCACTTTCTGCACGGGAGAATACAAAGTAGCAAATGGTTTATATTATACCATAATATGGTTATTTTGTGATTGCATGTGTTGTGAGCATGTTTGAAAGTTGGAACTATTTCATAATGCTTGTGTGGCAAGTTTCATGAATTTTGTCTAAATTTATATGGAAGTCCAATGCAGTGTGTACTTTGTGGGGGTTACTATAGTACGTTATATTTGTTGAAACGTGCATTGCACATGCATGATTACTAGTATTTGAAAATATACAACAAGGGAAATGATTGATATCCTCCCCGTTCTTCAAGTTGGCTAAGACTTGGCCTTTTTATTTTAGTGATTCAATATCACATTGAATCCATATGTATGCGAATACTATCAAAAAGGGATCTAGAATTGAAAATTGCTTTTGGAGGCCAAGCTCCTGGAGGTTGCTTTTTGAAAAAAAAAAATCAAAATTCATATGTTGCGTTTCAAAAAAAAAGTACATATATATACATGGAGGCATTATGCACATGTGTGTCAAGTTTCACGGTGAAATACGTTGAAATAAGGGCTGTGAAAACAATTGTGGCTTTTCAGCACATGATACTGTTCATCCCCAAAGTCAATGAATTTGTTTTTCTTTTGTACAAGTCGCAATTCAAGGTATATCATTTTGAATTTTTACACACATATATACATGAATATTTTTTCAGATTTTTTTGAAAACGAAAAGATCAAATTTTGAATTTTTGAAATTTTCGGCCTCCATGGAGCCGGGTCACCAAAAACGCCCTAATCATGGATGTAGAGAATGATTTGGTGCATCGATAATTGATTGATCATGCACTAGGCACATATATATAGGTACAAGGGATGCGACCGGTATCTTGTCTCATAAGATACACGTACATATAAAGGGAGACAGACACTACAGGTACTGCATACAAAACCCAGACCTACATACATGTACACATGTTCAACACCCCCCCCCCCCGCAATCGAAGCGTCGCCAGTGATGCGAAGACTGGACCGAAAGCCCTCGAAGGTCGAGGTGGGTAGTCCCTTCGTCATCACATCGGTGAACTGCTGATCGGTTGGCACATGTAGAACACGAACACGACCAAGTGCGACGTGCTCCCGGATGAAGTGGATGTCAAGCTCAATGTGCTTCGTCCGTCGGTGATGGACAGGGTTGGAAGCAAGGTACACCGCGGAGACATTATCACAGTAGACGAGCGTCGCCTTGGTGACCTCATATAGCAACTCCTGAAGTAGCTGTCGTAGCCAAGAGCACTCCGCGACGGCGTTGGCCACGACCCGATACTCGGCCTCGGTGCTCCACCGTGAGACCGTGGGTTGTCGTTTAGACGACCACAAAATCAGAGAGGGCCCGAGGTAGACGCAGTAGTCGGAAGTGGAGCGTCGAGTGTCGGGACACCCAGCCCAGTCGGCGTTGGAGTAGGCGACAAGGTTGGTGTCCGGTGATGCCGTCAGGGTGAGACCCATGGTTGTGGTGCAACGTATGTACCAAAGTATACGTTTCACGAGAGCCCAATGGGTGTCACAAGGAGCATGCATGTGAAGGCACACCTGCTGGACAGCGTACTGAATGTCCGGACGCGTCAGTATGAGGTACTGAAGTGCACCGACGATGGAGCGGTAGAAGGGAGCGTCGGACGCCGGAGAGCCCTCGATGGCAGACACTTTAGCCTTCGTGTTGATAGGCGTGGAAGCAGGCTTGCAGTTAAGCATGCCCGCTCGCTCCAGAAGCTCATAGGCGTACTTCTGCTGGTGCAGGAAGAAGCCAGTAGCCCGGCGCATGACCTCGATGCCGAGGAAGTAGTGGAGAGCCCCCAAGTCCTTGAGGGCGAACTCGGTGCCAAGGCGAGCTGTGATCTGCTGAAGTAGCACTGGCGAGGAGGCAGTCAGGATGCTGTCATCGACGTACAGCAGGAGGTACGCGGTAGCGGGGCCCTGGTGATAGACAAACAGGGAGGCATCAAACCGTGTGGACCGGAACCCCTACTGCTGGAGGAAGGACGCCCGCTGGTACCAGGCCCGAGGTGCCTGCTTCAACCCGTAGAGAGAACGGGAGAGCAAGCACACATGGTCCGGATAGTCGGTGTCAATGAAAGCAGTCGGCGGCTGATAGAACACCTGCTCGTCGAGATGGCCATGCAAGAAAGCATTAGACACGTCGAGCTGGTGGACAAGCCAGGCGCGAGAAACAGCAAGCTGGAGAATAGCGTGAATCGTGCCCGGTTTGACAACCGGGGCGAAGGTGTCGGTGAAGCCCACGCCGGCACGCTAGCGAAAGCCGCGCACCACCCAACGCGCCTTGTAGCGCTCGAGAGAACCGTTGGGGCGAGTCTTGTGGCGGAAGACCCACTTGCAAGTGATGACATTTGGCACGGGGAGGCCGCGGAACAAGATGCCATGTACGGTTATGTTGTAGGGCATCAAACTCCTCACGCATTGCAGCTAGCCACTTCGGATCCCGAAAGGCTGCGCGAGTGGAGGTGGGGAGCGGGGACGCCGCCGAGGTAGAAGTCGCGCACGCGTACTCGTCCGACGGGTAGCGCGTGCTGGGACACAGTGTCCCAGTCCGAGCCCGAGTGACCACACCGGTGAGAGGTGCAGCCACGGCGACGGGGGCCGCCAAGGGAGCCGCGTCGACGGGGGCCGCGGCGGGGGCAGCCACAGGGGCGGCTGAAGGAGCCGCGACTGGGGTGGCCGAGGGAGCCGTGGCGTCGGGGGCCGCGGAGGCCGGGCGGCCGAGGGAGGCCGCGGCGTTAGGGGCCACGGCAGGGGTCGCAACGCCAGGGGCCGCCGGCGCGGGGAGCACGGGTAGGGCTGAACCCGGGGCGCGGCTGGGCGGTCCGCCAGAGGTGCAGGCAGGGACGAACCGTGCCACGGGAGACTCTGAAGGTGACGGTATCTGCTGAAACGGGAACACGAGCTCATCAAAGTACACATGCCGTGAAGTGAAAACGCGGTGGGAGACTGGATCATAGCACCGGTAACCTTTGGCGTTGGGAAGATAACCAAGGAAAATGCAAGGAAGCGACCGGGGAGCGAGTTTGTGAGGAGCAGTGGATGCGGTGCTAGGATAACAGAGACATCCGAAAATGCGAAGACCATCATAAGATAGAACCGCACCAAAGAGGAGCTGGTGTGGGGTGTAGTTCCAGCGGGAACGACATGGGCGAATGTTAATAAGGAGGCTGGCAGTCGGGAGCGCGTCCGGCCAAAACCGAGGGGGCACGTAGGAGTGGAAGAGCAACGTGCGGTCACAGTCATTAAGAGTGCGAAGGACGTGCTCGGCGCGACCATTCTGCTGAGATGTGTATGGGCAGGTAAGGCGAAAGATGGTGCCGTAGGACGCAAGTAAATTGCGGACGGCGACATTGTCAAACTCCTTGCTGTTGTCAGTTTGCAAGGCGAGAATAGGACGACCGAACTGTGTGGTGACATATGAATAAAAGGCTGTGAGTGTGGCAAGAGCGTCGGACTTGCGGCGGAGAGGGAATGTCCACACATAATGAGAAAAATCATCCAATATCACCAGATAGTATAAATTGCCCGTATTGCTAGCAACCGGGGACGTCCAAACATCACTATGCAATAACTGAAACGGAAAGATGGAAATGTTTGTAGACTCGCTAAAGGGTAGACGAACGTGCTTGCCAAGACGGCAAGCCTCACAAGTGTGATCGTCGACCTTATTACATGAGAAAGAAAAACTCTAAAGAATCTAACGCATAACGGTGGAGTTGGGATGACCGAGACGGGCATGCCAAAGATCGACACTGGCGGCGAAGGTGACGGGACGACGGGTGGTGGTGGCGCCGGAGGGATGCACTGGGTAAAGCTCATCCAGGCTATCACATTGGTGGAGTACCATCCGTGTACGAGCGTCCTTCACAGAAAAACCGACATCGTCAAATTCAACAATGATAGGATTCTCACGAGCAAGGCGACGAACAGAAACGAGATTAGTGACTAAGTAAGGAGACACAAGAACATTAGACATATGCATAGGAGTAGAAGTAGAAGGAAAATACATATGACCGACATGTGTAATGGGTAGGGAGGAACCGTTACCAACGGTGATACGGGTGGGAGTATGAACGGGAGTGGCAGACGTGAGGTTACCGGGATGAGCAGTCATGTGAGCAGTGGCGCCCGAGTCCATGTACCAGTCACCACTGCCACCATAGGAGCTCGGTGACGGGGCGGAGTGCAGTGCAGCGAGCAGGGCCAGGTCCCACGGCGGCGGCACCTGAGGAGGGTAGAACCCTCCGTAGGCCGGCGCGGGAGCAACCCCGAAGGCCGAAGCAGCGGCGGCGCCGTAGGCAGGCACGACCCCATAGGCCGGCGCGGCGGCGGCGCCGTAGGCCGGCGCGGACCCGTAGGTGGGCGCAGGCGGGGGGCACCATAGCCGCTGTAGGGAGCGGCGTTCTGCGCGGCGAAGAGGGCCTGGTGGCCTGCCGGGCGGGGCCAAAGGATGCCCGGAGCCGGAGCCCGAGGGACCAACATCGAGTACGCGTGAACGACGCCGGTCCATGGGTTGGTGGCGTACATCCATGGGGGAGTCACCTGCTGCTGTTGCTGACGAGGGCCTCCCCGGTGCCTGTTGCTGCTTGCGGCCGACCCCGTGGCGGTTGCCGCGGCGTCCGCCACCCGGCTGCTTGGGGGCAGCGGGAGGGGCAGGAGGCAGGGGCGGGAGGGGGAAGTACCCCGGAGGCGCGGGGGGCGGCGGCTGCTGGCGCGACGCGGGTGGGGCGGCCGGCGGAGGGGCGCCACGTGAGGTGCCGGCTGCGAGGGCGTGAGGCTGCACACGCTTCTTGACCCCCTTCATCCGGCGCTCCTCCGACCTCAAGTACGCCACAAACTTGGGGAAGGAGGGCTCCGGCATCAAGGTGAGGTTGGAGGCGGCGTTGCCGAAGTCCTCGTTGAGGCCCACGGTGAGCGTACTGAGGAGGAGGTCGTCGTCCACCTTGGCTCTAATGTCACGGAGCTCATCTGCCAACGTCTTCAGGCGGCGGCAGTAGTCATCAATGGGAACTGTTCATCCTGGTGACAGTCAAAAAATTCCTGCTGCAAAAAAACGCGGCGCTGAAGCTTGTTGTCGGTGAAGAGGCCGTTTAGCTTGACCCACGTGGCGTGGGCGTCGTCGCCGACGTTCACGACCGTGTGGAACAAGTCCTTGGAGATGGTGGTGAAGAACCACCGGATGATCGTGGCGTCGATCGCGGTCCACTCGGCGTCGTCCACCATGGCGCGGGAGTCCACGGTGCCATCCACATGACCCATGAGGTTGTTCTCGCCGAAGAGCAGCGAGAAGTACGTCTTCCACGCGAAGTACGTGGAGTTGGAGGCGTCGAGGACCACGGGGACTCATGCATGAACGTTGATGGCGGATCTCAGCAGGGTTGACGGCGAAGGGGTTGGAGTATGTGGAGGCGTTGGACGACATGACTGTGAGGTCGCGGGGAGGGAGGCAGCGCGGCTTGGGAGAAGTGGCACGGCGGTGGAGGACTGGCGGCGTGGCGGGAGGGCGGTGCGGCGTGGAGGAGAGGGCGCGCGGGGGAAGTAGGCGCGCGGGGAGAAGGGGTGGTGGTGGCGGCGGCGGCGGCGGGAGATCGCGGCGGCGGCGGCGGCCCGAGGCGGCGGCTAGGGTTAGCAGAAGCGGGAGGATCGACTTGCGATAGATACCATGTGGAGAATGATTTGGTGCATCGATAATTGATTGATCGTGCACTAGGCACATATATATAGGTACAAGGGGTGCGACCGGTATCTTGTCTTCTAAGATACACGTACATACAGAAGGAGACAGACACTACAGATATTGCATATAAAATCCAGACCTATGTGCATGTACACATGTTAACAATGGAGAATGTGATGATGAGTTTCTTTCTCAAGTGTAAAACCACTCAAAAAGCCTCTCATTATTTTGCCACTATCTCTCTGCATTTATGTTGCCAAGAGCCTCCAAACCACATCCTTTCAAACACCACGCTCAATTTCTGAGATAGCCGTTGCAAAACTCTAATCAGCTGGAGTCTCCAAGACATTTTCGTTCGGAGTCACAGGAGCACTTGCGCACTCCTCTGTATATCGAACGATCAGCTGAGGAGTTACTGACCTAAGTGTAATTATAGGACTTCTTGGTTGCCTTTTTTTTTTTGCAAATTTGGCTGGAATTTCCTAACGCTATTAAAACCATTCAGCTGTGCATCAAGGATGCCTTCTCGCGATGTCCACGTCGGCACAAGGAGACGAGCGAGTCGCGACCTGCTCGTTTTCTGTGGGGCTCGTGCTGGGCTTTCGTTGAGAAGAATAACAAAAGGGAAAAAATGACATCGTACACGTCACTAAGGGGATTGGGCAGCGACTCTTCCTCTCGTCTCGCCTCCGAGCTAGGTTTAGCGCCACCGCCGCTGCCGCCGCCGCCCCCGTACCTGCTGCTCCGTCGTTGCCCACCGGAGGAAGGGCCCCTGTTCAGACCCGCTCCTTCCCCGAGTTAGGCCGTCTGCGCGCCGTCGTCGTCCTCGTACCTTCGTACGCGGCGCTGGAGAGACGGATGAGGAGCTCGAGCAGTTCGTGCATTCATCCCTCTTCCCTCGACCATCGACGTCTACTGCGACAAGATCCGCCACCTCGTCGACCCACCCCGACCCACGTGATGGGGCGCATCTCCTTCCACCGCCTCCACATCAAGAACGTCTGCCGCCTCGAGGGGATCACCAAGATGGCCGATCTGGTGCGCCCCTTCCTACCTCCCCTCCCTTCGCCGCTCGCACTCGTCCTCTAATGGGTCTCCATCGCGCCATCTCTTCCTTGTTGATCTCGGTTGCTGCCTCCGCCTCGTCTCTTCTCCACGGGAACAACAGATGGCAACAAGGAAAGGGGCTCGGCCCAACCATGGCCATGTCGCCGCCACCAGTTGTTTTCTCCGCCCTTCCCTCTGAGCTCTTTCTGATTCCTTCATAATTTCGTAGCTAGGGTTTGTGTGTCCAGTCCACAAGATTTCTTACACCAACGATTGTTTCCATAAATCTATGGTTGCTATGGAGTGGTTTTGGGTACCCGTAAGATTCTTACACCAGCAACTAAAGTGACCAGGATTTGTCTTCATAGAATCCAGGGCTGCTATGGAGTGTTATTTTTCCTGCTGAGTGTATAATTTATTATAAATATTATACGATGAAGTACCAAAGTTCAAAGTGGCATATGATCAGATATTCAAATTCCCTTTGCAGGTTAAACTCTATACCAGCAAAAAAAATGTTTTACAGTATATCTCCAAGATTCTCCATTTAAGATATTATAATTTCAGTGATGATGCCTTATTTCAGGATAATTGGTGTTGTTTTTGCTGCAGCTCAGGCCGGATTTTGGATTGCAAGGCTAAGCAGGTCATCTAAATTGGTATGATTACATAGAATTCTTTCTGTATTAGTTCTTTTGCAATCTCATTCTATCTGAACAACAAGTTTAGTGACACAACGGCAGAAGCTGAAAAGAAGAAATATATAAACCACATTGAGGAGTTAGTCCAATGAATGGGATGGGAGCCCTTCAAAGTCACATATACAAGCGATTTATGTTCAAGCTTTATACGAGCAGGCAATTGAGTTAATCGGAAAGGGGATAGCCTATGTGGATCACCAGGTTCATTTTCTCTTCTCCTTTCTTTATCATGGTATAATATGAAGTTTGAAAGGAATAGGCATGTATATCGAGTCCTTGACAAATAAGTAAAGGCTAACTGGTATATGATGCTAGATTTTAGAGCAAATCAAGATATACAAGGAAAAGAAGATGGATAGTATAGTTAATTTGTTGCACACATCTAAAATTGTTGGATGATTTCATTTCATTTTTCTAGTTCCATAGATGGGATTCAAATATTTACATGCATGATATATCACATAGTTTAGAATATGCTTTTCCTTGTCTCCTTATTATGCTAATTGGGATTCAAATAGAGAAGCCATGACACATGTCCTTTGTTCTTTCCATTTTTTTCTAGGAGTTCTTTCAATTCTCCTATGCTTGGGATCTGTTTGATTGATGGACCTTAAAGCTCATGCAATAATGCATGAACTTGTCAAAAGGTGCACATTCTAAACCAGTAATAGTGCTTCTACATTAAATTATCCATCTTCGGATGGGTCACTATTTACTAACTACTGAGTCATAAGCACCAAAGTTTGGGGCATGTGTTAGTATCCCTGTGACTTGGCATGTGAAGAAAATACACCATTTCTGTTTATTTGCATCTGTTCTTGACATTCTTTTGTCGTCTTGATACTTCATAAGTAATCTGACAAAGTCTAGGTAGTTGTTTTACTCTTTGTCGAATTCATTTTTTATTGTGATACAAAGGAAATAATGTAAATCATTAGGATTCTCCAAGAGTAAATCAGAATGCATGCTTCATATAAAGGCTTGGTTGATCTTAATAAAATTTCACTATCGATGTTCTATTCTTACATAGTTTTGTCCGAATTCTTCTTACATAGTTCAGTTTTGGTGTGTTGCCTGCTCATTCTTCTTAAATAGTTTAGTTTGAATTCTTTGCCTTGCTGATAGTATTTATATTGGCAGAGTAAAGAACTAAGCATTTGTCCTCTACGCACAAAAGCTAGATAGAGATTCTTTTGGTTGCTGCAGTGCATGCAATTCTATACGAGTATGTCACCAACTGGTTCAGATTGGATGAGTCCATGTACCATTGAGCTCTCAATGACTACTACGATAGCACCGGTAAGGTTCATGCTTTTCGATTTCTCCTGTGCAGTTTCCCTATAACTGTGAGGAATCGAATACCATCTGTGTCTTGGTTGTCATTCTTACAGTTTGATATCAGAGCTTCATAGTAATTACAGTCTTTATTTTTATGATGAAGATTTGGTGGGTGAATTCTATCTGTGGTTGACGTTGTTGTTGTTATATGTTGAGGTTTTAAGTGTTGATTGGTGTCTTGTCAATTTGATAGATGATCATAGATGTCTCCTTTGCCGTATGTGTGGTTATTGATTTGGCTCTAATATGTATATATACGATGTGGTGAATATGTACAAATGGTTTAGGTACATGTGGTGCATGGTGCCTACTACCAAACTATAGTCGATCTCATCTTGTAATATCCGTAAAGCTGGAAGACCGAGATAACTAGGCCTGCAACACAAGGCAAAAATAGATGCCTAATCACACCTTTTGGCTCCTATAGGAATGATGAAGAATTTTCTTGGGCACAAAATGTACACTAGGCTTGTCATATCGTCTAGAGTAGCATACTTCGAAGCTTATGTGAAGTTGTTCCCTTGTTCTAGCTTTGACAAATATGACTGACAAGCGGGTGAAATGAAAAGTTTGAATTTGTTGTTATGTTATTTGCATCATTCAAGGGCTCATGTCACTAATCTCATGCTAACCTTTAACCTTTAACATATGTTGAAAGCCAAAGATGGCACCAGAGAGATAGGAGGTGTGATTGGGAATAGGATAGAAACAAGCATAGTACTAGCGTGTTACTTACATTTCAAACTAGATGTCTTTGATACCATACTTGATTTGTATATATAAGAGCATGTTTGTTTGATAATAACCTTCTTTCATACATCATCCACTTGCTCATTTTTGTTATCTGTTTTGGTTGACTTGTATACCTAGAGGTATATCTTCTTCCTGAACATATGTCAACTGTGTGATTTATCTACTTATTGTGGGATTTCACATCCAGGTTCAGCTGCTACCAACATAAATGTGGCTATGTTGGAAGATGATACAGGAAATGTTCATGCCGCTCTAAGCCATTTGCACGAAGCACTATTATTAGTAGTTACAGAAGCTGGCACTTACATGGGTGCATGTCGGTGCCTTCTAGAGATTAGGTTCCTGTTTATCTAATGCAAATTTTGCTGCCTATATTGCGCAAGATTGCTTTGCAGTTCTCTTGGACACTAGGATTGATTGTGTTGCTTGGTTCTGGTATCTAAGGATCTCTTGTGCTGAAACATTGCGGTGCTTTGCCAAGTTTTTGTGGTTCTTTTTTACTGGTAAAGAAAACTTACGCTAACAATCGTTAGTTCATTGGGGCACATGAACCATAGTGAACATTGGTTAAGATGAACACATTGACATAATGGCATTGATGTTTGATATATGTATGTTTGTATGGTCCGCGATGGTGGCATGAAAAGTGAATCAAGTTGGTAGACAATCTGAGACGATGTCTGGTTAGATATTATGGAGATGGTCACTGTAGAAGTGAAATTTAATCTGTAGTAATGGATGTGTCTGATTTAGTACTGGCAATGTCAGTATCATATTGCTGTATGGAGTAGCAGAGGGAAATGTGTGGTGTAACATGGTTGAGTGAGCCAGGACTTTCTGGTCTTTTGCTATTTGTAAATAAATTAGCTGATTTTATCTTGATTCTAAATTTCTAATACAGCTACATATGTACATACTGCTATGGGACTTCATATTGTCAATTTTCTTATTTTAGTTAAGCACTGCATTTTAGATGTGCACTGTGCTTGGAGCAACTAACACCACCAGGATAGTAAGATTTTTATGATTTATACCAAAAACTGTTCCATGTTACTTGACAATAAATGTGTATGAACTCATGTGAATATGGACACCCTAAAGGTGCAATGAGGTGCTTCAGCAAGGCAAGTGTGCCACAAGTACGCACACAGGAGGCTCGCCATTGGCGGGCCCCAACCACTAGTTACTCCAGTAGGGTGCGCAGGTGAGCCAAGGCCAGTGGAAGCCTCCGAACAACATATCACCTAATCCAACAATACACTCCAATGTTAGGTCAGGAGTAGTACTTTTCTTTAACAATGATTCTATGGAGAAACAGTTGGTGGTGCTGGTCCACCGCCCTACTACTATTCTCACCACCTTCAATCTGGTTAGGCTGGTCACAATGGACAAGAACATAAGCTAGTAATTTACGCACTTCCCTAGACTATGTTACTACCTCCATAGTGAATAGGAACATCTATGTAGTGTCATACAACGATGTATTTATTAGGTTATAGACTCATTGTTTCTTGGAGTGTGTGATGTTTCGGTAACTTAGCTAGTTACCACAAACACCTTTCTCTTCATTAAATATGTGCCACATAAGTAAAGTTGTATTAGAGTGTGTGATGTTACTCCTAAGTTCCTCCCCATTGTGACCAGCCTTAGCACCAATCTTCTCTGTTTGCCTCTGTTGCAGTCTTGCAGAGCACCAAAAGCAAAAGGTATGTTGCCCATGGTTGGGACTTGGGAGGCTGAAGGTTGATGCTGCCAATAAATATGGAGGCTGCTACGATTGCTGGTGGTTTCATGACGAATTTTGCTTGTTTTGGAGTTTTGTAGCTTGTCAGGGTGCTTGTCAGGGTGCTGTGTTCTGTCTAGGGGCCAGCCTGATTCAGCAGGTCTCTACATAACGAAGTGGCCATTTCCGCTTCCGATCCACAGCTTCAAGCCAAGGCCGGCGTCATGGACCCTGGCTCCGACATCATCGAGTACGAGAGGCCCGGCGTCGTGCGCGTGTACAAGAGCGGCCGTGTCGAGCGCTTCGACGGCACCGACACCAACACCGTCCCGCCCTGCCCCTCCGGGGACCCCGCCAATGGCGTCGTCTCCAAGGATGTCGTCCTCGACGCCTCTGCCAACATCTCCGCTCGCCTGTACATTCCGGCCGCGGAGCCTGGCAAGAAGCTCCCCGTCGTCGTTTACTTCCACGGCGGCGGTTTCCTTGTCCAAACCCCGGCCTCCCCGTTCTACCACACCTACACCGCGTCGCTCGCCGCCGCGGCGCCCGCCGTCGTCGTCTCAGTCAACTACCGCCTCGCTCCCGAGGACCGCCTCCCCGCCGCCTACGACGACGCCTTCGCCGCGCTTAAGGCGGTCGTCGCCTCGTGCCGCCCGGACGGCGCCGAGCCGTGGCTCGCGGCGCATGGCGACGCCTCCCGCGTCGTCCTCGCCGGCGACAGCGCCGGTGGGAACATCGCGCACAACACGGCCATAAGGCTGCGGAAGGAACGCATCGAGGACTACGGCGACGGTGTAAGCGGCGTCGCGCTCCTGCACTCCTACTTCTGGGGGACAGAGCGGGTGGGCGGGGAGCCCACGGATGCCGCCTACCGCGGCGAGTTTGAGCGCTTGTGGGACGTCGCCTGTGGCAGCCATTTCGGCCCCGACCACCCTTACATCAACCCGGCGACGTCGCCCGGGGAGTGGAGCCAGCTCGGGTGCGACCGCGTGCTGGTCACCACGGCCGAGCTCTGCTGGTTCGTGGACAGGGCGCGCGAGTACGCGGATGGGATAAAGGCGTGCGGATGGGACGGAGAGGTCGAGTTCCACGAGACCAAGGGCGAGGAGCATGTCTACTTGTTTAAGTCCGGCTGCGACAATGCCGTCAAGGAGCTCGCCGTCGTGGCCGACTTCGTCGGGCGCTGTTGAGGTTGCTTGCTTTTCTGCTCGCCCGATGAATGATTCATCAGTATTTTCTTTTTGAAGAGACAGCGCGATTCATCAGTAATAAAGGATAACATAATTGGCGAGTGATAGGCGCCGATCAACCGACTAAAATTTGATTATGAGATCCAGGCAATCCAAAGTAGCAATGTCAAATTCATATATTCTCGGAGTCAGCTGCTTTCAAAATAATTGTTGGATCATGGCGGCAATGCCAAGACGCAGGGGAATTCTTCCAACATCCAATGGATACATTCAATATCCCTGAACATCTCAGGCCAACCTCATGCATTCCCTACTAAAAGTCTCTCTGTGTTCTAGGCATTTGGTGCTCACAGTAAACCCTAACCATAGGATAAGTGAACACCTTCGTGCATACTATGATTGTATCTTCAGTCATTCGAAGATACTCATATGCAAACATTCAAAATGTTGCGGTCACCTTTTGGAAACAAGAAAATCCTAGCGGACCGACATATTTATCCGTTGCTTGAAGAACGGTTATTTGTCTTACATGTTATCACCAATTTGATGGAACAACTATTCAGACATATGAAAGCGTCGCCAGAATTTGTAGCCATGGTAGGTACAACCGGGCACAAAGTAGTCGACCATAATCTTATCACGATCGGCGACTCTATTCCAGTAAAATGCCACACGACCCATCTATGACCCCGCATGCTTCCTCTTTATTTTGTTTGCCTCTATCCATTGAGCAACCATCAACACAATCTGATAGTCTCTAGTGTCCATTGAGGGAGTCCTGGATTAGGGGGTATCCGGACAGCCGGACTGTGTACAACGCCCGGACTATTAAAACGTGAAGATAAAGACTCAAGACTTCGGCCCGTGTTCGGATGGGACTTTCCTTGGCGTGGAAGGCAAGCTTGGCGATCCGGATATTATATTTCCTTCTTTGTAACCGACTCCATGTAAACCCTAGCCCTATCCGGTGTCTATATAAACCGGAGAGGTTGGTCCTTAGAAGGCCGATCACATTTGCATTCATACCATCATAGGTTAGCTCCTAGGGTTTAGCCTCTACGATCTCGTGGTAGATCTACTCTTGTACTACCCATATCATCAATATTAATCAAGCAGGAAGTAGGGTTTTACCTCCATCGAGAGGGCCCAAACCTGGGTAAACATTTGTGTCCCTTACTTCTTGTTACCATCAGCATTGACGCGCAGATCGGGACCCCCTACCCGAGATCTGCCAGTTTTGACACCGACATTGGTGCTTTCATTAAGAGTTCCTCTATGACGTCGCCGTCAGGCTCGATGGCTCCTTCGGTCATCATTAACGACGCTGCCCAGGGTGAGACTTTCCTCCCCGGACAGATCTTCGTGTTCGGCGGCTTCGTGTTGCGGGCCAATTCGCTTGGCCACTTGGAGCAGATCGATAGTTATGCCCCTGGCCCTCAAATCGGGTTCGGAAACCTGAACCACACGGCGGATACCCGAGGAGACTTGATCTTCGGCAGATTCGGGCCAGCGCCAGAAGTGCCGAACAGTCACGATGAGCACGGCTTAGACCTGCTGTTAGGCGTTGCTTGGAATATCACCCCGGCAGAAGCCCCGGACCTAAATCTGGGATAGGTTGCGTTGCCTAAAGATGGAGGGCTGGACCCCGCCCCATAGGCCCTACCCTCATTGGCGATGGAGCCGAACACAGGCTTCACTTTTGAGGAAATCGGTGACCCCGGGCCCCTAGACTCGTGTCCGGTTGTAGGCTCCAGTCCGTGCGTCCCCGGGCCTGCCGATCCCGTTTGGGCTCTGGTGATGGAGTTCACCGCGGCGGACATCTTTCAGCACTCGCCCTTCGGCGACATACTAAACTCATTCAAAACCCTCTCTTTGACAGAGAATCTCGGGCCGAATTATGTTCGGCTCGAGTGGGAAGCAGGCGACGAAGACATTCGTTGCCCACCCACCACCCACTTCATAGCCACGGTTGATGATTTAACTGACATGCTGGACTTCGACTCCGAAGACATCGACGGTATGGACGACGATGCAGGAGAAGACTCAGAATCTATGAGGTGCCGGATTCACGCCTCGCCACACGACATATACATGGTGGATACGCCCAAGGAAGGCGACGGTGACAATCCAGAAGATAACACCCCTAGGCAAAAACCAAAGTGACGGCGCAGACGCTGTTCCAAATCCGGCAACAGTAACAATATCATCAAGAGCGCCAGAAGAATGGATACTCCGGTCAACCATGAAGGCAATAACGACCAAACAGAACCAGCGATGGAGCAGGACGAACCATGTCACGCTGAACATAATTCGGGTCATACGCCCGAAGAAAACGATCCAGAGGGACGAGTTCACCAATCCGGCCCAGGACAAGAAGACAGTCCAGATGACGACGCATTCATCGTTCCGGAAGAACGCGTGGAACGAAAGAACCTCCACAGAAAGCTTACGGCTACAGCGAGAAGTCTGAAGAAGCAGAAGCAACGGCTTAAAACCACACAGGAAACGCTCAATCGCAGATGGAACAAAGTGCTAGACACTGAAGAAAGATACGACGACGATCGCCATACAAAGAGCTACCCAAAACACAAGCTACTGCCAGAATTCGACGACGAGGCTCTTCCACCGAAGAACAACACGACCAGGAGACTAGGAGTACCACTTCATAATCGCAACAAATTAGCTGCCAAAGACGCCCACGATTTACGTGAGCACCTGGAGAAGAAAGCTGGCGCAGCTAGGTCCATCTACGGATCTAAAAGAGACACCCCGGCGAAGGACTATGGTCGTCAAAACAATTATGACAACCAAACACCAGTTCGGAATAAACACCGAACACAACAACAGCCGACGGCATGCCACAGTGCGTCCAGATACAGAGGGGCTGCTCACCCCCTGTGCTTTACTGATGAAATACTGGACCATGAATTCCCACAGGGCTTTAAACCTGTAAACATAGAGGCATACGACGGAACGACAGACCCAGGGGTCTGGATCGAGGACTTTATCCTCCACATACACATGGCTCATGGAGATGACCTCTATGCCATCAAATACCTCCCCCTCAAACTGAAGGGACCACCTCGGCATTGGTTGAAGAGCCTCCCCAAAAATTCAATCGGGAGCTGGGAGGAACTAGAGGACGCTTTCAGGGCCAATTTTCAAGGGACTTATGTCCGGCCTCCGGATGCTGACGCTTTAAGTCACATAATCCAACAACCCGGAGAGTCCGCCCGCAAGCTTTGGAACAGATTCCTCACTAAGAATAATCAAATCGTTGACTGTCCGGATGCCGAAGCCTTAGCGGCATTCAAGCACAGCATCCGGGACGAGTGGCTCGCCAGACACCTCGGCCAAGAAAAGCCAAGGACAATGGCAGCCCTAACAAGCCTTATGACCCGCTTTTGTGCGGGAGAAGATAGTTGGCTCGCCCGTAAAGGCACCAGCGACCCCAGCACATCCGAAGTAAGGGGTGGCAACGGGAAGCCACGGCGTAATAAAAACAAACACCAAAACAAGGAAGAGAGCCCGGATGACACAACGGTTAATGCCGGATTCCGAGGCTCTCGACCTAACCAGCAAAATAAGCAACCTAAAGGCAGTAAAGAGGAACCGTTCGGTTTGAACAGAGTTCTGGACAGACTATGCCAAATTCATGGCACCCCCGACAAACCTGCGAACCACACGCACAGAGAATGCTGGGTCTTCAAGCAGGCCGGCAAACTAAACGCCGAACACAAGGGAAGGGAAACACCAAGTGAAGACGAGGATGAACCTCGCCAACCGAACACTGGGGAATAGAAAACATTCCCGCCAAAGGTTAAAACAGTGAACATGATCCACGCGACTCGCACATCCTTGGGAAGGCATGAACGCGCCCATAAAGACGCACGCGATATAGAGCCCATCGTACCCACACCTAACTACTGGATGTCTTGTTCGATCACCTTCGATCACCTGGACGGCCGAACTAGTATTCGGCGCGAAGGATCAAACGCCTTGGTGCTTGACCCAATAATCGACAGATACCATCTCACTCACGTCCTCATGGACGGTGGCAGCAGTCTCAATTTAATACATGAGGACACTGTCCGCAGGATGGGGATAGACTCATCCAGAATCAGCAAGATTCACACCACCTTTGAAGGGGTGATACCAGGCGTTGAAGCCTACAGCAAGGGCTCCGTCATACTGGAGGTAACATTCGGCTCTCCAGGTAACTCCAGAATCGAAGAACTAGTCTTCATCATCGCACCCTTCAAAGCAGCTATCAAGCATTGCTTGGAAGAACGGCCTTCGCCCGCTTCAACGCACTGCCGCACTATGGCTACCTTACACTCAAGATGCTCGGTCCACGTGGCGTCATCACTGTTAGCGGAACAACGGAGCGCTTTTCACGCGCAGAGGAATACGCGACGGCCCTAGCGGCCGGACTATAAGCGGCCTCTAACAAAATTATACCAGGTCGTTAAGACCACAGACACGGTTAGACGAGTCCGGCAGCCCACATTAAACCAGGGCATTGTATATGTAATCCTATAGTGGACACCAGGGGCTAATAATAAAGGCCCACACTATCGGCTCAACTTTATTGGCAGGCCAGCATTTTACATTTTCTACTATCCATCGCACACTTACGTTGCACTCTTCCATGAGATCCCCTCTTTCCGCAGACAACGTTCGCGCGATACCCCTCCAGGATGCGGCACAACGGAGACAAAGGCGCAGACGTGCAGCAGGGCCCCGTCCAACAGGTTCCTCTTTAGATTAAGCCCCTGTGTAAACCTTTTCTATTGCCTCTTGTAGTTTCATTATCCCATGGGTTCCATACCCACAGAGGATACTACAGTTTTCGGCATTACGCCACGACAGATTAATGCACGCACCTGGACAAACAGAGTTTATAATGAATGGGCATTCTTGAGCCCATCATCTGTTAGAAAGTCCGAATACCTTCGGGAGTGTTCGGCGTCACGAGTTTGGCCTTATATGCATCAGCTCCGAATCATGTCTTTGGTCAAATGTTGGGATTGCCCGGCTCCTGGGTTTGCCGCCTTACGTTCCGTTATAATCGGCTAAGGTGGCCAAAGGAGAACTACTGTGATTGTGCCCTGGTTATTCCGGATGAGCGCCTCAGTAGAGAAAGCTGAAAAATGACCGTCATGATACAGCGGGAGACTGGTCAACCACTCGACGACTCACCGAATCTCTAGGAATCCTCCGCATTAACGAAGGGCCATTTCCCGGCCAGGTACATACGCGCCCGTATTCGGATGCATGCGATGGTACCAGGGGCTACATAGTAGCCCCAATATTAGAATCCCGCGGCCAAGCAAAAGTGCTACAGCTATATAGTCCGGTTGCCTAGTTCGACGCGCGATCACCTCCTTGCCGGACCAAGACGTTGGATAAAGAGTGATCAGGCACATTTTTTTCGCGAACACCCCCGCATTGTATGCATGGGGGCTGAAGCCAACGGCTGCTATCTTTCGG
>NC_041387.1:176298943-176327633 GCF_002162155.2 Triticum dicoccoides | reverse complement strand
GCACAGGGGACACAATCATATTTTCAAACACAGATTATAAATATAACCTTTTAATCAAAATGTTTTTACAATAATTTGAATCATCACTCGAAGAGGAGATTCTTCGGGCACTGCGCCTCTATCAGGCGGGCACCCTCCGTGACCTGCGCCAAGTAGTGCTCGGTCGGATATTGACCCCCTACCGGATCCTGATGCGCTACCATAGTGGCATCCATATCCCTCCAATACGCTTTAACGCGTGCAAGGGCCATCCGCGCACCCTCTATGCATGTTGACCTCCTCATGGCATCATCCGGGGCACGGCCCCAAGGAACTGTTGCACTAAACCAAAGTAGCTGTCTGGCTTAGACTCCTTCGGCCAAAGATGATCTATTACAGACCGCATCGCAAGCCCGGACAGCCTGTGAAGCTCCGCCACAGCAGCCATCTTATCACTTAACGGCAGCGGGCGAGTGGGAGCATGAAACTGCGACCAAAAAAGCTTCTCCACCTCCTTTTCACCCTGATCTTTGAAGAACTCCATAGCATCGGCCGTACTCTTCGCCAGGTCTGCGTATGCGTCCGGCGAGCTCCAGCGTCCATCAAGGGGAGCGTACTTCGGATCGAAGAACTTCGTCCGCAGCAAATAGGAGCCTCCAGCCGCGATTTTTCCGGCCTGTTGAAGCTCCTCCCGCGCACCCCTGAGCTCGGTCCGTATTTCCTTGGTGGCATTCAGCGCCTTGCTTAGGTCAGCCGATTTATCTTCATGCTCCTTCTTCAGGAGCTCATACCGGTCAGCGGCATGTTTTAACTCAATAGCCATTTCGGCTATCTTTTCCTTGCTTCGGCGATGAGCAGCCTGTTCGGCTCTCAATTCCTCGGCCGCCTTTAGGGCAGCCGCATTGCTCACCCGAGCTTGTTCCTTGGCTAGCCCTCAGGGCCTCCACGACAGCAGCACCATCTGCAGTTCGAACAAATTATATTAATACATGCCACCTTAATATTTTCCTATGCAATGGGAGACAGGGCACATACCTTGTGATGTATCCAACCGCTCATTCATCAGAGTAATATCGGTATCAATCGACCAAATTTGCCTCGATAGTTCGTCAACTTCAATGGACGGGCCGGCGGCCGGACCCGCAGGTACCTGCACATGTTTACAACACTATCATTGGTTTATGATCCCCAGTTTGCCGCCTAGGGCGGGCAACTAGAGTCTCAGGGGCTGCTATCTGTATGGAGCACACCTAGCGCGTGCCTTACAACCAAAGAAATAGTGAGTTTTCCATTACATACCTCAAAGCCTCTGAGTAGGCTTGTGAATGCTTCATTCAAACCGCTTGTAGCGGATGAAATCTTCTTGAGCATTGTGCTCATTAATGAGTGGTGCTCCTCCGAGAGCGCAGCTCGCTCCAGTAAGCCCGTCAGTACATCCGGACTTAGGGCGGCTGACGCATTGGCTTTCGGCCTTGGCGGATCCGGGCTCCTCCGTGACGACACCTCGGTGTCGCCCGTGTCAAGAACTGGAGAGGCCGGTGGGGTCTCGCTCTCCATCATCTCCGGAGGAAGGTCGCCCGAAGACGATCCCTGTTGAGAAGAGCTGCCAGCCGGACTGCAAAAAGTTCAGTCCTGGTCATTGATCCAGGAGAAATACAGTACCTTTAGGTTAATGATTGACTTACGACTCGTTGGAGGGCTGGCGCGTTGGAGGGCATGAGGCGGCGAGGGTGCCTGTCGGGGCAAGCACCCCTGGGGATCCCTTTTTCCCTAATTTGGGCATCTCTGCCTCCAAATCTTCGGAGGCGGCCCTCTTCTTCCTGCGTGGGGAGGCGGCCTCGACCTCTCCTCCCCGACTATCCCCGGTTCGGATGTGTAGTGTGTGGGGTTCGGATCTCTCATCCTTCCCCTTGTCTTTCCCTGAGGGCATTCTATTGAGTACCCGTCGAGCATCTTGGCCACGGTAGGGGCGGGCGAGCCTTCGGGGTGGCGCCGGACACCTGATTCTCTCCGCCTTGCTGAGCCATTCCTGGATGCGGATGATGTTCAGAATAAACAATCTTGACAAATACAAAATAGGGTGTCTGGTATCAAGGCTACTTACTTGAGTATCTAGGCGATTGCAGCTTAGGCCCGCATCCTCGATGGTATCCGGACACGTTATCTTCCGTCCGAAGAATAATTTGCACATCTCTTCGAGCTTTAAGCCAAAGAAGTGCTTCACAGTCCGCGGACCCTCCGGATTGAACTCCCACATCCGAAGAGGCTGGTGCTGGCACGGCAACATCCGCCGGATTAACATCACTTGCATTACGCTGACAAGGTTGATATCCCTCTCGAGAAGCTCCCGGATGCGATTCTGCAGTATTGGTACGTTGCCTGCAGGCCCCCAATTACATCCTACGTCTGGCCAGGATGCCAACTGCCACGGGGGCCCGAGCGAAACTCGGGGGCGGCTACCCACTTTGTGCCCCTTGGGGCTGTAGCATAAAACCACCTCCGTTGCCATACGTCAGATACTTCTGGGAAAGAACCCTCCGGCCATGGGGCATCGGCGTTTCTACTTATTGCGGCACCTCCACACTCCATGTGTCGCCCCTCGATCATCTTTGGCTTCACATTGAAGGTCTTGAGCCATAAGCCGAAGTGTGGCGTGACATGGAGAAAAGCCTCGCACACGATAATGAACGACGAGATATGAAGGATAGCATCTGGAGCCAGATCATGAAAATCCAGCCCATAATAGAACATGAGCCCCCTCACGAAGGGATGGAGGGTGAAACCCAAACCACGGAGGAAGTGTGGGACAAAAACAACACTCATTGGGCTCCGGCGTGGGGATAACTTGCCCTGGAGCAGGAAGCCTGTGCGGGATATCTGCGGTTAGGTATCCGACCTCCCTAAGCTTCGCAATGTCCTTCTCCTCGATCGAGGAGGCGACCCACCGGCCTTGAGGATCATATCCGGGCATATTGGCGGATTCCGGAGGGGTGGAGCTTAGGTTTTGGGTGTTAGAACTCGAGGTGCGAGAAGGCACGATGAAGGTGAAGAAAGAGGTGTAGGTCTTGACCCCTTTATAAAGAGGGTGAATATCAAGAGTCCCCGGTGTGACCGTTTGAAGTTTATCTAAAAACACACGGGGTAATACCAACGGCCGTCGTGGGGTCACGCACGCTCATATTGATGGAAAATCCCGTGATAAAAGGGACACGATCTCTGCCTCGACGGGACGTGCCAATAAAACTGCCTCGTAACACGAGTTGTTGTGGGGTAGGAGACGTCGGTTCACATTGGACCGAGCCACGATATAAGGGCATGACGCACGAAGATTGCCAGCAAATCAGATCTATACCATACGGAGATCATCCTGCGGATCTGGACACGGTCTACGTGTTCGATAACCATTTTGGAGTATTCGGAGGAGGAACCCGCCTTGCAATGCCGAAGACAATACTACACGCCGGACTCATCGTCATTGAAGCCTGGTTCAGGGGCTACTGAGGGAGTCCTAAATTAGGGGGTATCCGGACAGCCGGACTGTATACAACGTCCGGACTATTGAAGCGTGAAGATACAAGACTCAAGACTTCGGCCCATGTCCGGATGGGACTTTCCTTGGCGTGGAAGGCAAGCTTGGAGATCCGGATATTATATTTCCTTCTTTCTAACCGACTCCATGTAAACCCTAGCCCTCTCCGGTGTCTATATAAACCGGAGAGGTTGGTCCTTAGAAGGCCGATCATATTTACATTCATACCATCATAGGCTAGCTCCTAGGGTTTAGCCTCTACGATCTTGTGGTAGATCTACTCTTGTACTACCCATATCATTAATATTAATCAAGCAGGAAGTAGGGTTTTACCTCCATCGAGAGGGTCCGAACCTGGGTAAACATCTGTGTCCCTTACTTCTTGCTACCATCAGCCTTGACGCACAGATCGGACCCCCTATCCAAGATCCGCCGGTTTTGACACCGACATCCATAACCTCACTATCAGATTTAGAACTCAAAGATGACGACTAGTCATAAAAAAAACTCCTCTATCATCATCTCTCTCTTCAGAAATTGTGAATCATATGTCATTTACATGATTGTACGAGGTTCTAGACTAGCATACATGAATAAATTTGGAGATAAAGTCATGTTTTTAGGAACCTTCAGTGTGGTCTTGTTGTTTGCTTTCTTGTGTGTATATATATATATATATATTCAGATTTTCATTTCCAGTACATTTTTCCTTTTTTTATCTTTTCTCTTTCTCCTTTTCTGACTTTTTTTTGTCATTTTTTAAATACATGATGCGAATTTTTCAAATGAGTGAACATTTACTAATGCCTCAAACATTTATTTAAAACTGTACAATGTTTTTAATACTTTTTGACCATTTTTTAAACATGTGAATATTTTGAAAATGTTGGTAAAATTTTTTAAATTCGTATCAATTTTTTCTACATATCAAGAACATTTTTTTCTATATGGTTAACTATATATAATGGTGTGATTTTACATATTATGCGAACAAGTTTTTATACTTCATGATTGTTCTTTTAAAATTTTATGAACATTATTTAACAAATTTTAAAAAGCCTCGCAAAGTTTTATTTACAATTCATGAAAATTTTCTCAGTGCATAGTGATTTAAAAATAACTAAAATATTTTTTTACTCGTGCAAGCACGCCTTGCAACACATATTGTTGCACACATGTGTGGCCGTGCGCGCCTACATTCCTGCGCCGGCTTGCTGGAGACATCTCACTAGGCTAGCCCTTTTATGGGACGGCAGATGCGATGCGTATGGGGGAGCGCCTGTACGGAATTTCCTATACGACGTTCTTTGCGTCGCTTTGTCTTTTTTTTTTTTGCGAACTCAAAAATGTATTACTCAATCACTGGTTCCTTACAATCTTCTGCTACTGCCTCCAGCACATCAGCCGGACCCGAATTAAGCCAAGTCATAGTCCTACCAGTTATTCTACCGAAAGAAGCAAGACCATCAGCGGCCTTATTCTGTGATCTCGGCACATGAGTAATACAAACTTGACGAAGAGTAAGAAGAAATCTAATCTCATTTACTAGTGAGGCATATGCAGACCGGTTCCCCACCTTCATTGAGCATGCTCACCATCTTTGTGGAGTCCGTCTCGATGACGATCGGCAGTTCCGAGCGCTGGATAGCTGATGACAGCCCTTCTATACAAGCGCAAAGCTCCGCTTCTAACACATCTCGACAAGAGAACAAAGCTCTGCAAGCAGAGAAAACAATCTCGCCCACGGAATTCCTCAGGATCATTCCCGCTCCTGCTTCCTCACTCGAAACAAAGGAGCCGTCTGTATTCAGTTTAACCCAGCCAAGCGCTGGTTTTTCCCACCTTCGCTGCACCACATTTCCGGTAGGCGGAGGAGCACGATCAAAGGAAACAGTATATTTCCCTTTCGCCGGATCCATGTACGTATTGGTTCTGATCACTACCAGAGATTCCAAATAGCTCTGTAGGAATCTGATTGATACTTCCATTGGTGGGGCAGGTTTAGAGTGAACTAGCTCATTTCTCACATACCAACTTCGTCAGAAGATTATAAGCAGCATGCAGCGCTCCAATTCTGACATGGTCGCCAGAACTTGTAACAGCCATTCCTTCCCATCATAAACAAGCCTCTCTAGTTTCGGTAGCTTCCATATCTTGGCCATAGAACGATATAGGTCTCGACCATACTAACATCTAACAAAGGGATGATAATTGTCCTCTCGATCCAGCCCACAAACTGGGCACGTGCTTGTTGTTTCTAGGCCAATTCTATGCTTATTCTTCCATGTGGGTAGGCCATCTGTAACCAGTCTCCAGGCAAAATTCGCCACTGTCGGCGGTGCCTCACACTTCCAAATAAAATCCCAGCACTTCCTACCCCCATTTACAGACGTACTGGACGATGCCGTGTTCTCTCTGTGCAGTTCATCGAAAGCAAGGTGGTACGCACTCTTTACTGTAAAGTTCCCCAACCTTTCTGGACCCCATGCAATAATATCATCAGCAAGCCTTGGAGAAGCTCTGATTTTTAGTATTTCTTCGACATCAGCAGCAAGAAAATATTGTGTTAGCAGTTCCACATTCCATCCACCATTATCCTTTAGGAGGTCAGCAATAAAACGGATACGACATCGGCCCTGCCTTGAGATAGGTTTGTATGAGAACGGTCGAGGAATCCAGTTGTCACGCCATACTCGTATGGATTTACCATTGCCTACTCGCCACAGCAAACCTTTCTTCAACAGGTCTAGGCCGTGGCTTATAGCTTGCCACGAGGATGACGCATTACCCGAAAAAACAGTATCCTCCAATTTCCCATCAGGGTAGTATCTCGCCTTGAGAACCTGAGCACATAGACTATCGGGTCTAGAGATTAACCTCCAAGCTTGACGAGCTAGTAGGGCCTGGTTGAACAATCGGAAATCTCGGAAGCCTGCTCCCCCTCTAACTTTTGGTTGCAGAAGGTGATCCCAACCTCTCCAATGTACTCTCCTTTTCCCATCAGTTGATCCCCAATAATAGTTCCTCACCATCCTTGTGAGGTCATCGCACACCGAAAAAGAGATCTTGAAAACACCCATGATATAAGTTGGTAATGCCTGAGCCACTGACTTAATAAGGGTCTCTCTGCCGGGCTGAGCTAGATAGCCATCACCCCACTGAACAAGTCGTTTCGTAAGGCTTGTTTGAAGATTCTGAAACTTGCCCTTAGACATACGACCATCTGGAGTGGGAAGACCCAAATACTTTTCCTCAAAAACCAGGCTAGTAACCCCCAAAGCATCTCTAACCTATTCCTCTACCGTAGCAGGGCAAGCTTGGCCAAATAGCATAGAGCACTTGTTGTAGTTGAGACTCTGCCCTGTTGCTGACCCGTACAGGACCAGTGCACCCTTAACTCTTTCTACTTGTGGTTTAGACGCCTCAAAAAACAGCAAAGTATCGTCAACAAACAATAAATGTGAAATGCCTGGCGCCCTTCGACATACCCTGACAGGAGTAATATCACCACTTTGCACTTTGCTTCTCAATATGGCTGATAATCCATCCGCCACAAACAAAAATAAGAATGGAGAAAGTGGGTCACCTTGCCGAAGCCCTCGCGACGGTGCAAATGAATCCAAGAGAGTCCCATTTAGTTTAACAGAGTACCTCACTGATGTGACACACACCATTATCCAGTCAATCCATCGTTGAGAGAAACCCACCTTTTGCATCACTTGCTTCAAGAAACCCCAATCCACTCTATCATAGGCTTTGGACAGATCCAGCTTATATGCACAAAAGCTCTTAGTTGGATCCTTCTCTTGTTAATGTGGTGAATACATTCAAAGGCAACAAGAGCATTATCCGTAATCATCCTTCCGGGTATAAATGCACTTTGTTCTAACGAGATCAACTCATCCAACAAAGGACGCAACCGATTCACAAGGCACTTTGAGATGACTTTGTAAATAACATCGCAGAGGCTAATTGGCCTATAATCAGACAACTTCATTGGGTTAGAAATTTTAGGAATCAACACAATTGTAGTAGTGTTAACCCCCTCTGGCATAACACCCGTATGGAAGAAGTTTCTGACCGCAGCTATCACACTTTCCTTAACAGTACCCCAATTCCGTTGAAAGAATCTGGCCGGGAACCCATCCGGCCCGGTGCCTTCAAGGGCCCAATTTGAAACATGGCGTCTGAGATCTCCTTATCCGTGAAGGGAGCACACAGCTTTTCATTATCCTCAGCCAACACCATTTGCTCAAAAAGATCTACAACAGGAGACGCATTAAGAGATGTATCAATAGAAAAAATATTCTGGAAATGTTCATTAACAAGTATCTTCATTGTGGCCAAATCTGAGTGCACAATTCCAATACTATCGGTCAATTCTCGTATCTTATTCTTTCTTGCCTTCCATACAGCCTTGCTATGGAAGAATTTTGTATTCCGATCACCCTCCTTAAGCCAAGAGATTCTTGATCGTTGTAACCACATCATTTCCTCTTGATACAGGAGTTCATTCATTTTGTCTGTTACCCTTCTTATGTCTTCTCTATCTGCATTCATATTCATGAGCTCCTCCAACTGAGATCGGGACTCGGCAAGCTCCCTCGTCACGTTGCCGAACTTCTTGCTCCATGCCCCCAACGTCTCATAGTTCTTTTGAGTGCATCACTCAACTGCGCCATATTATTGACTGCACCAACCGCAGCCCACGCTTCTTTGATGATATCTGGTAGGGCCGAATCCCTCTCCTAGAATATTTCATAGCGCCGGCTCTTCCCTCCTACAGGACCTTGGTCTGGCTCCCCTTTCAAAAAGATCATAACATGGTCGTAGCATGGCGTGGGGATGTGTTCAACTGAAGCAAAGGCGAATAGATTCCGCCATTCGTTCGTAGCTACTGCCCGGTCCAACCTTACTTTCACATTAGCTGAGCCACCTCGCTTATTGTCATAGGAAAAGGGCACTCCAAGGAAACCCAAATCCACGAGCTTGCAAATTTCCAAAGTGTCCCGGAAAGCTATCATTTGGGACTCTGCCCTCGGCGTGGCCGAGAGGTGTTCAAAGTTCCACATTGCCTCGTTAAAGTCGCCTATCACTAACCATGGGAGGTTACTCAACGTTTTCAGACTCTGCAGCTTCGACCACATAAGATGTCTATTTTCCACCCGAGGTTCCCCATATACAAAAGTTGCCCGCCATTGTTCTGCACCTTCATACACCCTAATCAAAGCATCAATATGTCGCTCATCTTTGTTCAAGATTTCCACTACACAGTTTTCATGCCAGTACACCGCGAGACCACCACTCATGCCATTGCTATTGACTCCACAAAAACCCTTCAAACCCAGCCGGTTTCGCAGTCTTTTCATCTTTACTTCCTTTTGTCTAGTCTCACATAAAAATACGAACGTGGGGGAACGCGACTTGCAGATTGTCGCTAACTCACGAACTGTCCGGGTGTTCCCCCCTCCCCGGCAGTTCCAACTTAGGCAATTCATTGGGCTCGGCGACCCTCCAACTCGGAGGCCGCCTCAACAGTAGTTTCCATATCAACTGTATCCTCACTTCCTACTACACCTTCACCCTGACGTCTTCTCTTGACAATAGGTTGTTTGCCCGGGGTAGAGTTGGGGTCCGTTACATCGGGCCCCTTGGCACCCCCTCCATTCTCAATCTGCAGGACAGTATCAGCTACTCTGCCGGCGAGGTTAGGGACTAGGTGCCCTTTAACATTGACTGTCCCATCCACGGAGACTAACCTTTTACGAGCAGTATGCTCCTCTTGTCGCAGCATCAACTTATATTGGACCAAATCCATTCCCACCATATCATCTGCAAGCTCCGTATCACCTTCCTTCCTACCTGCATACTGCGACCTGCCTCCCTGTTCCTCTCGCCCTCTATCTCTACTTCCTCCACGACCACCGCCCCTGTTACCACCTCCCCTTCTACCCCCTTCGTTCCAACTCCCCCTACCTCCCCTTACACCACCACCAACCGGCTCACTAACCCAGTGTAGCGATTCACCCCATTCACATTTGTTGAGGTCATGATTACCATCACCACATTCCTCCACCACGTGTCCCATGCGCCCGCAAAAATAACAGAAATCTGGAAGTTTCTCATAGTACACCGGGTATTTCTTCCTTTCCTTCAAATTAATGGGAACGAACCTCACCAAGGGCTTTGTGACATTGCCATAAACTCTAACTCTTAGATATCCTGAGGGATTGATTCTTCCTTCATTCACCACCACCGTGAATGGTGGTTCTCCTACCTTCTTCGCCACCTTCTCTGCTAGCTCCTTCTTCCTTGTTAAACCATCCGGTAATCCTTTTATTCTTGCCCACAATGGATACATGTTCAGTGCATAGTCTGAGACGTTCGTGAAGCCATCATACTCCACCAATACCACAGGATCTCTTCGGAACTGCCACGGACCTCCATCCATCACGCGCTTCTAGTCGCCTAAGCAATGGCACTGTGCCAAAAACAAATTTGGGCCTTTGATATTGAATGTCACCCCTTGTGCACACGCCCACGCGTTCCGCATCGAGTTCAACAGAGCGGCATGGCTAAACGGGCGCAGGGTATGAACCCTAAAAAGCGCAAGCCAGCGAACTTCTTTGATCAATTCTTCAACCTCTCCGGAAAGATCGAGATCCTCCTCTTCTTCTCCTTGAAGATTCAGCCCTTCAAACACATCTTCAAGATTTGGATCAGGACCGTAGTGATCCCAATAGGCTTCTTCTGCGTTCTCCCGTTCCGCTCCTGCACCTGTTGCTTCTCCTTCTCCCACTACATCATCGATCTTAGATGGATCTGGCGGCACAAACCCGCCCTTCGATGCCTTCTCTCCTCGCATCTCCCTTGCTAGTTCACCTTCCTTCGTGCCTCCCCCGAACTCCGATCTAACCTGATTCTCCATGCAGTCGCCAGTTAAGGGCTACCCACGCCAGACCTACCGAACGTCGGTAGGGAATCGAACGTGGAATTTGGTGGACTTCGGCTGCGCCGCCGAAGGAGGAGGTGGACCTTAGGGAAACCCTAAGGGAAAGTACAGGGACGAAAGAAAGGTTTGTTCAACAAAACATGTTGCCAAATGATGGCGTCGCTTTGTCTTGCAAACGCACACATCGACTAGGTAGCGGACAACTGGGCCAAGCCAACTATATAATTATGTTTTGATAGGTTAGATTTTCCGTGGTAAAAGCAACACTTTTCCTCATGATGTTCAGCAACGACATGTCTTTGAAAACCACAAGTCTAATTAACTTCATGCTTAATACACATTGACAATGTTAAGATTGTTAGTTTGGATTTTCTGAATTGCTTCTTTGATTGCTTGTAGAAAATAAATTATGATTAGGTCATTCATGTTTTTAGTAGCAAGGTCCATAGTAATTTGGTGTTTGTTAGCGAATACGAGTTATGGGGGTCTTTCTAAAGGTTTTGTACTCGGATCATGATTCTAAGGGTTGTCGGTACCAAAGTGAGATTTATCTTCTTTTACCGAAAGATCCGTAACATCGCGTCACTACAACATCGGTACATTTATCCTCATGTGACCACGTGGATGTGGTGCGACCACCGTGGTTTGTGGGTTATTGCTCTGAGCAGCTTGGGACTTTGACCTTGTATCATGTGAACGATGCGATATTCTTTGATGTCAGTTGTCGATCTGTGGGCTGTTACGGAGTGCATGCCTCTTTACCTCTGCGGAAGAGTCCGAGTCTAATTCTCCCATAGCAGTCATAAGAGCATGTACAGCCGGACTTCTCAAATCCGTTTCATACGTCGGGCGACCGTTCGATCATTGTCTGGTCACATTTTTTCGACCCAGACGGACGCCTCAAACGGGCCTCAAACACCCGGGCTGACCGGCATCCCCCATATTCTACTCAAATATGGGATGGATATAGGGGCGTCTGGGCGCGTCCGAGCACTCCTGTCACGTCGGATCGACGAAGGGTCCCAACTAGAAACGCCCTCAAACCGGCGGTCCGAATCTTGTCTTCTCCGCCGGACAGGTGGCACCGCGTGGCGCAGCTCCAGCGGGCCGCGTAATGCATTGCCCGACTATTTAAGTCGAACGGCGGCCCGAAGCCCTATCATCCATCCACATTTTCCTCCTCCTGTCCGCTGCCGCCGACACTCTCCCCTCCACCCGTCCGCCTAGTAGCCATACCCCACGCCGCCGGGTTAGGAGCGAGTCATTTTTGTCGCCGGAGCATCGGCTCGAGCTCTTTGAGCAGATCTGGGCAAGGCGCGAAGACCGGATCGCTGCGGGGCTACCTCCGGATGCAGTGGATCCGGAGGAGGAGGAGGAGGAGGAGCATGAGGAGGAGGTGGAGGAGGACGAGGACGAGGACGAGGAGGAGGAGGGGGATGAGCCAGAGAAGGAGGAGGATGTGGGGGACGCTGGCGACGGAGATCTGCAGGCGGAGCAGCAGGCCATCATCGATTCCCTCCGGTTGGAGACGGCTGCAAAGGTAAGATGCCGTCGCCGGCAGGAGATGGAGGCGCAAGAGGCCGCGGGCGAGGCGGAGATGTTCGCCTACATGAATGAGGTCGAGCAGGAGGAGGATGAGCCGAAGTCCTCCTACCCGCCCGTCCAGCCTGCGCCCGGCGTCGTCGTCATGGACATCTCTGACGACGAAGACTAGTTAGGGTAGTACGTAGATGTAATACATAAGATTTATTTCGCATACTTTGTATGGATCTAAGGGATGAAATATGAGAGAAGACGAATTTAAAATGGCTAATTTAAGGCGTGACCGGTCAGTGCCTGCGGACGTACGAACACGTTTGAGGGTGTTTGAGGGGCCGGATTTGCAAAGTCTAGATGATCTAACTTCTTTTTTGTCGACGATGAAAGTCGTTCATAGGAGCGGAGCGTACCGTCGTATCGATTTTCGTTTGTTTATCGTAACTAATATTTTCCACTCCCTCTGTTCCTAAGTATAAGTCTTCGTAGAGATTACACTAGATGAACTATATACGAAGCAAAATGAATGAATCCATACTTAAAATACCTCTATATACATTCGTATGTACTTTCTCCGTTTCTAAATGTAAGTCCTTTTAAAGATTCCACTACAAACTACGTACGGATGTATCTAGTCATATTTTAGAGTGTACATTCACTCATTTTATTCCGTATGTAGTCTATAGTAAAATCTCAAAAAAAAAAAATTTAGAAATGGAGGGAGTAGTTCCTAGTGAAATATCTACAAAGACTTAATATTTAGGAACGGAGGGAGTATAATGAATGGAAATGGAGAAAGGTTTTGCCTGGTGTTTGAAGAATTCTCAAAGAAATATAACCACGGGGATGTCAACACTGAGGTGGCGATAGCTTAGCTTGATTGCCCTAGCAAAAAAAAAAAACTTGATTGCTTGCCGGCCGCATCGCATTCCGACGTGCGCGCGTACGTCGGAGAGGCTTAGCTGGATATGTACGTCATACCAACTGAGCTTCGGTGTGACGCGGGCGCCGGTCGGCCGCAGAAGTTTACGTGTGCACGTGCCTTTTCTACTTTTGTAAAATTGATTGATTGATTGTTTCGTTGCTGACAGCTTTGTTTGTCTGGAACTCGGGGACGTACACACTGCGTGCACCGCCGCAAACGGACGTGAGACAAGTGCACGTGCTTGTTCCCACGGATTGCGGCAGATAAACGGATATCGGCATATCTACGTGCAGTCTTTGACTTCGAGAGGAGGATGGATATACTTCCTTCGTCCCGAAATAAGTTCTCAAATTTCATATAAATTTATAGTTAAAGTTGTATTAAAGTTGAGACACCTGAAATATTTTTAATTAGTACTAGAGTTGAGACACTTATTTCTAAACGCCGGAAGTATATCACTAGCACTCCTATATATGAGAGCATCTAGTAGCAGAGTCATCGTATTTGCATTCGCTATATTGTACTCTCCCCGTTCCTAAATATTTGTTTTTTAGAGATTTCAAATGGACTACACATATCGATGTTTGAAGAAAACAAGTTTCAAGTGAAGCTGATGCTGTCAGTTTTTATCTCTGATGTTTTATTGTGCCACATCCATGTGGTGAAGAAGCAGTACCATAGGGTATATCACCAAAAGCTACATATAAACATCTTTCCAACGCAAAAAACCTCACATCATTTGGAGTTTTGAGTCAAAAGATGTAGTCATTCTTGTGAAAGGTGTCCAGGCTGTCAAGGCTTCGCGAATTTCCGAGGAGCTCTCCAACAACTTCCAAAGTTGACTACTTATTCCCCCAAGGAAGCCATGCAAACCTGCTTACTTTTGAATCCATTTCCACACCTAGCTAAGGGGGGTTGTCCCTACTATAAAATCCAATCTCCCCCATCCTCTTAGAAACCTTTTGTCAACCATTTAGGTACAATCTTATGCAACAAAACTGCTAGAGGGATCCGAGAGATCCTTGCTACCTTTGTTCTTGTGAGTTCATCCGGATTTGCGGGAAGGAGCCTCTGGTTCCCCCCAATTCATGCTCTATGGTTCCGGCCATTCTGTGTGGGTTACTCCCGATTTGTGGTTCTGCGATTGTTCGGATAGCGGGTTGGAGTTCTTGTAGCTTCGGTCAGCCATCCCCGACGTACGAGTTGCATCCAACGTTGTCAGGTATAAAACTAGTTATCCCGGCTGCTTGCATCTAGTTATCCCTCCCGATTTGATCCTACGACACGAAGATTGGGCCACCCTTGGGCGTCAACTCGTTCATTGGGTTCTCACCTATCATCTGGCATCAGAGCCTTCATTGACACGGTAGGATCTGTTATCAAGTTTATCTTGCTATCATCCCTTTAGATCAAGTATTTTTCATGCTATATTTTCTGTCCTAGAAGTCCAAAGCCCCACCAAAAATAAATCCAAGCCTTGTTGATGCTGAGATCTTGTTGTTGCATACCTTGCATGTTCTTCATCTTTTAGATCTGCACCAAGTTCATCTTCGTAATTGCTCTTAGATTTGGTTGTTGTGCTTTGGAAAAAGAGAGAAAAGTGGGAAAAAAATCAAGTACAGAAAGAAAAAGAGTGGTGAAAAAAAGTCAAGAGAGAAAAAGAAAGTGTTGTGTAAGATCCAAAAGTTTCAGCTTGTTAGAAAAATTTCAGAAGCTTGTGTGTTGTGTGTTTTTCAATCTTGGTGCAAAGGTGGAGCAGATCTATCCCCATATTTTCTTGGTTTGCATCAACTTGATTTCAGCACAAGCCTCTTTTTGTTTACTCCACCGAGCTCCACCATTCTTTGATCCATGTGTTTCAATCGCTTTAACACATCCAGGAGAAGCACAATCTGATGTGAACTCATAGGAACTTTGGTGAGTAAGAGGTGAGGTTGTGTGGTTCCACAAAATTTACCATGTTCCACTTCTTTTAGCTCCACTAACATGGCAGGCTCTAAATCGAGCGCATGGGGACAAAATCAAGGGAAAAAAGAAGCCCCGGTCACACGTGTTGAGTCTCGGGAATTATGGAACATGGTTCAAGAATTTTAGAGGAGGCTTAACGAGCGTCTTCGAGCAAGTGGTGATGCAGCTCGAGACCGACAATACCTTGTTGCTCATGAAGTGCAGCAAAGAAGACATGCTCAAGGGCTTGATGTTGCTGCTCGTGGGCGTGTCACTACTACTCAAGAAGTGCAGCAAGAAGGACATGCTCGAGGGCATGGTGTTGCGTCTTGTGGGCATGTCACTGCTGCTCCTGCAGTGCAATAAGGATTTCATGCTCGAGGGAGAAGTTGTGGCACCTATCGACACAACAACAACCCACCGCAAAGCATGACCATGGTTGATGGAGCGGCTCCGGTGTTTCATAGCCCATGTTCACCTAAGAAGCTCACTCCTAATGTTGGCATCTCAACCACCACCATTGTCCCAGCATCCAACAAACATGTGCCACAAATTCCATGTGAGGAAGGGAGTCCACAATCCAAAATCCCACATCTTGAGAGTGATAAGGAAAGCAAGCTGAGTGACTCCACCAAAAGTGAGGAAGAGTGTCCACTATCAAAAATCCCAACACTTGAGGGTGAAAAGAAAACTGAGTTGAGTGACTCCACCAAATGTGAGGAAGAGTATCCACTTTCCAAAATTCCATATATTGAGAGTGATAAGTAAAGTGAGGTGAGTGAGTCCACAAAACGTGAGGATCAGATTGTTCATCATGAGATTAGAGAAATGCAAGATCTCAACCTAGATATACCACACATTCAGGGAGAGAGGACCAATGAGTTGTGTGAGTCCACAAAATGTGGGATTGAGATCATTCTGCATCTCATTAGAAAGATAAGCGATCCACAACCCAATATACCACACAATAAGAGTGCGAGGATAAGTGAGTTATGTGAGTCCACTAAATGTGAGGTTGAGATTTTTCAACAAGAGAAGAGCGAGATGAGTGATCCACCACCATGGGAAATTAGTAGTCCACGAAATGAAAAGAGAGAGGAACATTGAATAACTAACCTTTCACAAAATTCTCTTTCTTTGCAATATCTGCAGGTGCAAAAGGCATAACTATCAGCTCTCTTGCAACGATGGGAGATTGAGATCCAAGAACAAATATGGAGGACATGGAGTACCACTACACAAGGTGCGTGTGTGAAGATTGATTTTCAGAAAGGCATTCAAGTACTCAATGAGGTAAAACAAAAAGGATCTTCCATTTTGATGAAGCCAGAGGTATGCACTTATGATTTTCTTTAAGCAATGGCGTGATAAGATTAGAGAAAAATTGTTTGGTACATCATCCATCCAACAATATGATTTTGTTAATCTTGAAGGGGCTATTAAAGATCCAATAAAACTGAATGTTGCACATGATTATTCATCATTTTTTTCCTAGTTATTTTGTATTGTCCTCGTGCTATAATTTTGTAGACCAAATGAAGTCGAGGACGACTTTTCTTCTAGAGAGGGAGGCTGATATGAACATGATGATGGCGGGTTAGAAATTTGTACTCCATGGAAACATTTGCTGGAAGGAACTCCTATGTCGAACAAAGCATCATATTGGCATCGTCCATAGGATAACAAAGTTGAAAACTAAAATTCTCCATATCATGAAACCTTTGCATTATGATTTGGTATTGCCCTGTTTTCTTTTGTGTTATGATCAAGTAGAGTCGAAGACGACTCCTTTTCTAGAGAGGGGGGATGATGAGGACATCTTGATCATTGAAATAGCACAAATCATCCCTGAACAAACTATAAGTTGTGACAAACAAGTACATGATCAGATGCAACACAATTCAAAGGTGAAAGCTACAAATGAGGATTGCATCATTTCTTTGCATGGATATTATCTACTTCCCTTATACTTATCTTTTGAAGATCAAAGAGAGTCGAGGACGACTCTTCATCAAGGGAGGGAGGATTATAAGCACATTGATACATCATACATGACATTTCAGAAAAGTGCACAATTTAGTTGGAAAGAATTACTAAGCCGAATCAAGCAATCACATGGCCAGGTGAACGCTAACTTAAGTTCATACCACAATCTTGAACACATGGCTGAACTTTCATATCCATTGTTATTGGTTAAACTTAGGTATCACATGGAAGCAATCCAACAACCTATGAGCTCTTGAAGCAATCGGTTTGGAGGAACAAGTTTGGAGTAAACAAGTTTCAAGTGAAGTTGATGCTGTCAGTTTTTATCTCTGATGTTTTGTTTTGCCACACCCATGCGGTGAAGATACGGGACCATAGGGGTATATCACCAGAAGCTACATCAAATTATATTTCTAATACAAAAAACCTCACATCATTTGGAGTTGTGAGTCAAAAGCTGTAGTCATTCTCGTGGAAGGTGTCCAGGCTCTCAAGGCTTCGCGAATTTTCGAGGAGCTCTCCAACAACTCCCAGAGTTGACTACCTATTACCCCAAGGAAGCCATGCAAACCTACTTACTTTGGAAACCATTTTCACACCCAACTAAGGGGGGTTGTCCCTGCTATAAAGTCCCATCTCCCCCATCCTCTTAGAAACCTTTTGTCAAACCATTAAGCTACAAGCTTATGCACCAAGACTGCTAGACGGATCCGAGAGATCCTTGCTACCTTTGCTCTTGTGAGTTCATCCAGATTTGCGAGTAGGAGCCTCTGGTTCCCCCTAATTCGTGCTCTACGGTTCCGACCGTTCTATGTGGGTCAGTCCCGATTTGTGGTTCTCTGATTGTTCCGATAGCGGGTTGGAGTTCTTGTAGCTTCGGTCAGCCATCCCCAACGTATGAGTTGCATCCAACCTTGACAGGTATAAAGCTTGTTATCCTGTCTGCTTGCAGCTAGTTATCCCTCCCGATTTGATCCTACGACGTGAAGATCGGGCCACCCTCCAGCGTGAACTCGTTCATCGGGTTCCCACCTATCAGGATGCCTCTCCTCCTTCGAGAGTGGCAGATAATCCGAGTTGTGAGAAGAAAAGAGGGAAGTGGAATCTATAGGTTGTGGGGATGGAAGTGGAGGCTGTGGCGGTGGGGAATATTAGCTAAGGGCATCTCCAACGGCAACCCGCAAAAAACCTCCCGCATCCGTTCACAGACCATGGGACAATTCCACGGACACGGATGCGCGACGCAGCCATCCAACGCTAGCTGCATACATCCGGCCAACAATTCGAACCAATGATAACCCACAAGTATAGGGGATTGCAACAATTTTCGAGGGTAGAGTATTCAATCCAAATTTATTGATTCGACACAAGGGGAGCCAAAGAATATTCTCAAGTATGAGCAGTTGAGTTGTCAATTCAACCACACCTGGATAACTTAGTATCTGCAGCAAAGTATTTAGTAGCAAAGTAGTATGATAGTAATGGTAACAGTGGCAAAAGTAACGATAGCAGTTTTGTAGTAATTGTAACAGTAGCAATGGAAAAGTAAATAGGCGAAGCACAATATGTGAAAAGCTCATAGGCATTGGATCAATGATGGATAATTATGTCGGATGCGATTCCTCATGTAATAGTTATAACATAGGGTGACATAGAACTAGCCCCAGTTCATCAATGTAATGTAGGCATGTATTCCGAATATAGTCATCCGTGCTTATGGAAAAGAACTTGCATGACATCTTTTGTCCTACCCTCTCGTGGCAGCGGGGTCCTAATGGAAACTAAGGGATATTAAGGCCTCCTTTTAATAGAGTACCGAACCAAAGCATTAACACATAGTGAATACATGAACTCCTCAAACCACGATCATCACCGAGAAGTATCCCGATTATTGTCACTTCGGGGTTGTCGGATCATAACACATAATAGGTGACTATAGACTTGCAAGATAGGATCAAGAACTCACATATATTCATGAAAACATAATAGGTTCAGATCTGAAATCATGGCACTCGGGCCCTAGTGACAAGCATTAAGCATAGCAAAGTCATAGCAATATCAATCTCAGAACATAGTGGATACTAGGGATCAAACCCTAACAAAACTAACTTGATTACATGGTAAATCACATCCAACCCATCACCGTCCAGCAAGCCTATGATGGAATTACTCACGCACAGCGGTGAGCATCATGAAATTGGTGATGGAGGATGGTTGATGATGACAACGGCGACGAATCCCCCTCTCCGGAGCCCCGAATGGACTCTAGATCAGTCCTCCCGAGAGAGATTAGGGCTTGGCGGCGGCTCCGTATCGTAAAACACGATGAAACTTTCTCTTTGATTTTTCTCTCCACGAAATGGAATATATGGAGTTGGAGTTGAGGTCGGTGAAGCTCCAGGGGGGCCACGAGATAGGGGGGCGCGCCCACGGGAGGGGGCGTGCCCTCCATCCTCGTGGACAAGGTGTGGGCCCCCTGGTCTTGATTCTTTTGCCAGTATTTTTTATATTTTCCAAAAGTTATCTTCGTGGATTTTTAGGTCATTCCGAGAACTTTTGTTTTCTGCACAATAAACAACACCATGACAGTTCTGCTGAAAACAACATCAGTCCGGGCTAGTTTCATTCAAATCATGCAAGTTAGAGTCCAAAACAAGGGCAAAAATGTTTGGAAAAGTAGATACGTTGGAGACGTATCAACTCCCCCAAGCTTAAACCTTTGCTTGTCCTCAAGCAATTCAGTTGATAAACTGAAAATGATAAAGAAAAACTTTTACAAACTCTGTTTGCTCTTATTGTTGTAAATATGTAAAGCCAGCATTCAAGTTTTCAGCAAAGATTATGAACTAACCATATTCACAATAACACTTAGGTCTCATGTTTACTCATATCAATGGCATAATAAACTAGCGAGCAATAATAATAAATCTCGGATGACAACACTTTCTCAAAATAATCATAATATGATATAATAAGATGGTATCTCGCTAGCCCTTTCTGAGACCGCAAAACATAAATGTAGAGCACCTTTAAAGATCAAGGACTGTCTAAACATTGTAATTCATGGTAAAAGAGATCCAGTCAAGTCATACCTAATATAAACTAATATTAATGCATGCAAATGACAATGTGCTCTCCAGCGGGTGCTTTTTAATAAGAGGGTGATGACTCAACATAAAAGTAAATAGTTAGGCCCTTCGCAGAGGGAAGCAGGGATTTGTAGAGGCGCGAGAGCTCGATTTTAAAATAGAGATGAATAACATTTTGAGCGGTATACTTTCACTGTCAACGCAACAACTATGAGATCTCGATATCTTCCATGCTACATACATTATAGGCGGTTCCCAAACATAATGGTAAAGTTTATACTCCCCCACCACCAACAAGCATCAATCCATGGCTTGCTCGAAACAACGAGTGCCTCCAACTAGCAACAGCCCTGGGGGAGTTTTGTTTAATTATTTCGATTTGCTTTGATCTTTTTGATCATGGGACTGGGCATCCCGTCTACCAGCCATTTTCTCGTGAATGAGGAGCAGAGTCCACTCCTCTTGAGAATAAGCCACCTAGCATGGAAGATACAGACAACCCTAGTTGAAACATGAGCTGCTCGAGCACACAAAACATAATTTTATTTGAAGGTTTGGAGTTTGGCACATACAAATTTACTTGGAACGGCAGGTAAATACCGCATATAGGAAGGTATGGTGGACTCATATGGAATAACTTTGGGGTTTATGGAGTTTGGATGCACAAGCAATATTCCCGCTTAGTACATGTGAAGGCTAGCAAAAGACTGGGAAGTGACCAACTAAGAGAGCGACAACAGTCATGAATATGCATTAAAATTAATCAACACCGAGTGCAAGCATGAGTAGGATATAATCCACCATGAACATAAATATCATGAAGGCTATGTTGATTTGTTTCAACTACATGCGTGAACATGTGCCAAGTCAAGTCACTCGAATCATTCAAAGGAGGATACCATCCTATCATACCACATCACAACCATTTTAATAACATCTTGCATGCAAGGTAAACCATTATAAGGTCCTAGCTAATTAAGCATGTCATAAGTAACTATAATCTCTAATTGTCATTGCAAATATGTTTATTCATAATAAGCTGAATCAGGAACGATGAACTCATCATATTTACAAAAACAAAAGAGGTCGAGTTCATACCAGCTTCTCTCATCTCAATCAGTCCATCATATATCGTCATTATTGCCTTTCACTTGCACGACCGAACGGTGTGTATAATGATAATAGTGCACGTGCATTGGACTAAGCTGGAATCTGTAAGCATTCAATTCAAGAGAGAAGACAAAGTAATATAGGCTCTAAGTTAAATCAACAATCATGCATATGAGAGCCACTAAACATTTTCATTATGGTCTTCTCCTCTCGACCCCCAAAGGAAAGAAAAGGAAATAGAACTATTTACACGGGAAAGCTCCCAACAAGAAAAAGAAGAACGAGAAATCTTTTTGGGTCTTCTTGTTAATTACTAATACAAGCATGGGGATTAAACTAACTAATTTTTTTGTTTTTCTTAAGGTTTATCAAACACACAAGAAGAAAACGAGAAGAATAAATTAAACTAGCATGGATAATACAATGAAAAAGTATGAGCACCGACAACTAGAATAAGTGTGTGAACATGAATGTAAAGTCGGTGAGAAATACGTACTCCCCCAAGCTTAGGTTTTTGACCTAAGTTGGTTTATGCCCAAGGATAGCGGCTACTCTCCCCGGTGTACTGAGGAGTGTCATCTGGATACCACTGGCTGGCGATCTCCTCTGGATCTCACTGATAACAGGATGGACGATAAGGGTCCAGTGGAGGTTCCGGCTCAGGCACTAGAGCATATGTCTAGCCTCGATGCGCATACACAACTTTTGGCAAGACAAGGTAATGGCCTGCATTTAAATCAAACAACAAAGGCGCATGCAGGGTAATAATCTCATTGTGTTTCTTATTAAATCTCAGGTTATACAGAAGCATCTTATCATCATTGTCAACAATAAACTCATGCGCTACCATGCTCCTATAATCTAAAAAGGAAAGGGGCGGCAGTGTCGCCTCTTTCTCATCATGCCTAATAGGTATCTCGAAATGTTTAGCAAGGCGTGCAACATAGATACCTCCAAAGATGGGGCCCTTTGTACGGTTTAAGCTTAACCGTTTAGCAATAATGGCACCCATACTAAAAGTGTTATCACCGAATAAGGAATGGAGCAGAATAATAATATCAGGAACACTGAAGTTTCCACTATTTCCACGACCAATTAAGCATCGACTAGCAAATATGGCAAAGTAGCGTAAAACAGGAAAATGTATGCTAGTGATTCTCGCATCGGAACCCTTCCTCGATTCCCCTACAATGATAGTATCAATAAAACCATCCACATCTTTACGATGTGGTTCATCTAAGCTACTCTCAAAGGATATTCTACAAGCCGCGCAAAAATTACGTAATGACATTTCCTTAGCCTCATCATATAAATCAAAGGCTACTGAAGGAGGTGAATTCTTAGGATAATAATAAAAGTTTTGCACGAAAGTATTGGTAAGCAAGAGATACTGTTCGATCCGGTCGTGGAGGAAGTCGGTGAGGCCTGCATTTTCAGCCAAAGAATAAAAGTCTTCATAAATCCCGGCTGCTCTCAAGAAATTATCACAAGGCCTTTGACACGGCCATACTTCCGCTACGCGAGGAAGATTATACTTGGCATTTTCTTTCTCCTTAGCTTGTTTATCCTTGGAGCTTTGGCTGGAAGAGCCCCTCAAGAACAACCTCTTCATCTTTTTCTGAAAATTTCTGAAATTTTATAGTAACTCAAAATAAAAGTGAATCAAACTAAACAAGATTGATAGCAACTACTCCCACAAGTGCCTAGATCCTATATCATGCATTAGAATTACTTGGGACCTCATAAATTTGACATGCAAGCTCAAGAACAGGGTCACCTATGCAGCAAAAATTTGCAATGAATAAAGCACTAGAACAAAAACTAATTGGACCATTGGAGGAGTCACATACCAAGCAACAATCTCCCAAAGCAATTTTGTGAAGGAAGCTTTGAGCAAGGAGATCGAAAATCGCAGCAAAATGAGCTAGAACTCGTGCTTGAGCTGGATGGGGATTTCTTGGGAGGAAGATGGAGTGTGTGGGTGCAGGAATAAGTGGAGGGGGGCCACCATGGACCCACGAGACAGGAGGGCGCCCAGGGGAGGGGGCGCGCCCTGGACCCTCGTGGCCAGGTGCTTGCGCCCCCTGCTGTGTTCTCAGTGCCTAAAATCCTCAAATATTCCATAAAAAATCATACTAAATTTGCAGGGCATTTGGAGCACTTTTATTTTTGGGATATTTTTTATTGCACGGATAATTAAGAAAGCAGACAGATATTGCTATTTTTGCTTTATTTATTCTAAATAACAGAAAGTAAAAAGAGGGTACAGAAGGTTGTGCCTTCTAGTTTCATCCATCTCATGATCATCAAAATGAATCCACTAACAAGGTTGATCAAGTCTTGTTAACAAACTCATTCCGAATAACATGGAACCGGAGAAATTTCGAATAACACTAGGTTACCTCAACGGGGATACGCACATCCCCAACAATAAGAATATGATATTTTTTCTTTAAAGTAGGGAGAGGAAATTCAAAACCTCCAATAATGATAGTTGGAATTTTTCCAATAGAATTGATGCTATGAACTTGAGGTTGTTTCCTCGGAAAGTGTATCGTATGCTCATTACCATTAACATGAAAAGTGACATTGCCTTTGTTGCAATCAATAACAGCCCCTGTAGGATTCAAAAAGGGTCTACCAAGGATAATCGACATACTATCATCCTCGGGAATATCAAGAATAACAAAGTCCATTAAGATAGTGACATTTGCAACCACAACAGGCACATGCTCACAAATATCGACAGGTATGGCAGTTGATTTATCGGCCATTTGCAAAGATATTTTCGTAGGTGTCAACTTATTCAATTCAAGTCTACAATATAAAGAGAGAGGCATAACACTAACACCGGCTCCAAGATCACATAAAGCGGTTTTAACATAGTTCCGTTTAATGGAGCATGGTATAGTTGGTACTCCTGGATCTCCAAGTTTCTTTGATATTCCACCTTTAAAAGTGTAATTAGCAAGCATGGTGGAAATTTCAGCTTCCAGTATCTTTCTTTTATTTGTAATGATATCCTTCATATATTTAGCATATGGGTTTACTTTAAGCATATCAGTTAAGCGCATACGTAAGAAGATAGGTCTAATCATTTCAGCAAAGCGCTCAGAATCCTCATCATCCTTTTTCTTGGATGGCTTAGGAGGAAATGGCATGGGTTTCTGAACCCATGGTTCTCTTTATTTACCGTGCTTCCTAGCAACAAAGTCTCTCTTATCATAACATTGATTTTTTGATTGTGGGTTATCAAGATCAACAGCAGGTTCAATCTCTACGTCATTATTATTGCTAGGTTGAGCATCAACATGAACATTATCATTAACATTATCACTAGGTCTATGTTCATCACCAGATTGTGTTTTAGCATCAGAAATGGAAATATCATTGGGATTCTCAGGTGTGTCTATAACAGGTTCACTAGAAGCATGCAAAGTCCTATCGTTTTTCTTTTCTTCTTTTTAGAAGGACTAGGTGTATCTATATTATTTATCTGAGAATCCTGCTCGATTCTCTTAGGGTGGCCTTTAGGATACAAAGGTTCCTGAGTCATTCTACCAGTTCGAGTAGCCACTCTAACAGCAAAATCATGTTTATTATTTAATTCATCGAGCAAATCACTTTGAGCTTTAAGTACTTTTTGAGCTTGAGTGGTAACCATAGAAGCATATTTGCTAATGAGTTTAAGTTCACCTTTAACTCTAGCCATATAATCACTCAAGCGTCCTATCATGAAAGCATTACTCTTTAATTCTCTACCAACATAAGCATTAAAACTTTCTTGTCTAGCCATAAAGTCATCAAATTCATCTAAGCATGGGCTATGAAATTTAGTAGACGGGATTTCAACTTTATCATATCTATAGAGAGAATTTACCTTTACTACCTGTGTCGGGTTATCAAGACAACATGTTTCTTCGACAGACGGTATATTAAGACCCTGCATTTCTTCAATAGGAGGTAAATTCTTAACATCTTCAACTTTAATACCTTTTTCTTTCATAGATTTCTTTGCCTCTTGCATATCTTTAGGACTGAGAAATAGAACACCTCTCTTCTTCGGATTTAGTTTAGGAACATGCTTAGGAGTTGGCTCAATTGGCTCAGGAATTGGCTCAGGAAGAGTCCAATTGTTTTCATTAGTCAACATATTATTCAATAGTAATTCAGCTTGGTCGACTGTTCTTTCCCTGAAAACACAACCAGCACAACTATCCAAGTGCTCCTTGGAAGCATCGGTTAGTCCATTATAAAAAATATCAAGTATTTCATTTTTCTTAAGAGGATGATCAGGCAAAGCATTAAGTAATCGGAGAAGCCTCCCCAAGCTTGTGGGAGACTCTCTTCTTCGATTTGCACAAAATTATATATTTCCCGCAAGGCAGCTTGTTTCTTATGAGCAGGGAAATATTTAGCAGAGAAGTAATAAATCATATCATGCGGACTACACACACAACCAGGATCAAGAGAATTAAACCAAGTTTTAGCATCACCCTTTAATGAGAATGTAAATATCTTAAGGATATAATAATAGCGAGACTTCTCATCATTAGTGAACAGGGTGGCTATATCATTTAACTTAGTAAGATGTGCCACAACAGTTTCAGATTCATAGCCATAAAAAGGATCAGATTCAACCAAAGTAATTATCTCAGGATCAACAGAGAATTCATAATACTTATCAGTAATAAAGATAGGTGAAGTAGCAAAAGCAGGGTCATATTTCATTCTAGCATCCAGAGTTTTCTGTTTAAGTTTAGCTAGTAACTTTTTAAGATCAGATCTATCACTGCAAGCAAAAAGATCTCTAGCAATTTCTTCATCCATAACATAACTCTCAGGAACAACATGCAATTCATACTTAGGGGGAGAACCTTCATCATCACTATCATCAATAATTTCATCTTCAATAATTTCATTCTCTCTAACCCTAGCAAGTTGTTCATCAAGAAATTCACCTAATGGCAAAGTAGTATCAAGCACATAAGTAGTTTCATCATAAGTATCATGCATAGTAGAAGTGGCATCATCAATAACATGCGACATATCAGAATTCATAGTAGTAGCAGGTTTAGGTGTCGCAAGCTTACTCAAAACAGAAGGAGAATCTAGTGCAGAGCTAGATGGCAGTTCCTTACCTCCCCTCGTAGTTGAGGGAGAAATCTTAGTTCTTTCGTCTTTCAAGTTCCTCATAGTGATCAGCAAATATAAATCTCAAGTGACTCAAGGAATAGAGCTATGCTCCCCGGCAACAGCGCCAGAAAATAGTCTTGATAACACACAAGTATAGGGGATCGCAACAGTTTTCGAGGGTAGAGTATTCAACCCAGATTTATTGATTCGACACAAGGGGAGCCAAAGAATATTCTCAAGTATTAGCAGTTGAGTTGTCAATTCAACCACACCTGGATAACTTAGTATCTGCAGCAAAGTATTTAGTAGCAAAGTAGTATGATAGTAATGGTAACAGTGGCAAAAGTAACGATAGCAGTTTTGTAGTAATTGTAACAGTAGCAACGGAAAAGTAAATAGGCGAAGCACAATATGTGAAAAGCTCATAGGCATTGGATCAATGATGGATAATTATGTCAGATGCGATTCCTCATGTAGTAGTTATAACATAGGGTGACACAGAACTAGCTCCAGTTCATCAATGTAATGTAGGCATGTATTCCAAATATAGTCATACGTGCTTATGGAAAAGAACTTGCATGACATCTTTTGTCCTACCCTCCCGTGGCAGCGGGGTCCTAATGGAAACTAAGGGATATTAAGGCCTCCTTTTAATAGAGTACTGGACCAAAGCATTAACACATAGTGAATACATAAAATCCTCAAACCATGATCATCACCGAGAAGTATCCCAATTATTGTCACTTCGGGGTTGTCGGATCATAACACATAATAGGTGACTATAGACTTGCAAGATAGGATCAAGAACTCACATATATTCATGAAAACATAATAGGTTCAGATCTGAAATCATGGCACTCGGGCCCTAGTGACAAGCATTAAGCATAGCAAAGTCATAGCAACATCAATCTTAGAACATAGTGGATACTAGGGATCAAACCCTAACAAAACTAACTTGATTACATGGTAAATCTCATCCAACCCATCACCGTCCAGCAAGCCTACGATGGAATTACTCACGCACGGTGGTGAGCATAATGAAATTGGTGATGGAGGATGGTTGATGATGACGACGACGACGAATCCCCCTCTCCGGAGCCCCGAACGGACTCCAGATCAACCGTCCCGAGAGAGATTAGGGCTTGGCGGCGGCTCCATATCGTAAAACACGATGAAACTTTCTCTCTGATTTTTTTCTCTGTGAAACGGAATATATGGAGTTGGAGTTGAGGTCGGTGAACCTCCAGGGGCCCATGAGACAGGGGGCGCGCCCAGGGGGAGGGGGCGCGCCCCCCACCCGCGTGGACTGGGTGTGGGCCCCCTGGTCTTGATTCTTTTGCCAGTATTTTTTACATTTTCCAAAAGTTATCTCCGTGGATTTTTAGGTCATTCCGAGAACTTTTGTTTTCTGCACAATAAACAACACCATGGCAGTTCTGCTGAAAACAGCGTCTGTCCAGGTTAGTTTCATCCAAATCATGCAAGTTAGAGTCCAAAACAAGGGCAAAAGTGTTTGGAAAAATAGATACGTTGGAGACGTATCAACCAACCGGGCGAAATTTGACCAAACCGAACATATTTCATTCAAGTTCAGATAAAATATACTTAAAAAGGTCGACCATTTACCTAAAAAACTAGAAAAATAATCTAAACCCTATACCGATGACCACCTCATACGCGTGGCCACCCTTCCCTACAGCACTGCCGTATTCGTCAGTGCCATCATCGTCATCGTCCCTCCAGCGGCTGTACGTTGCCGGAGGGCCGTGACAGCCTTGTCTAACGGCTGCCTGCCACTCACGGAGGAGCCGCTCCGCCTCCTGCTATGTCGTGCGGAGTGCCACCGCGGCCACTACCAATGTGGCCTTCGGAGCCCTAACCGTGGTCTTGCCGCGACCGGCATTAGCGGGGCAGTCGCCAAGCGAGCACTCCTCACCGATCTTGGCGAGCTCGCTGTCAAGGCGGCAGCTATGCCTGGTGGCCTTCTCTGCAATGGTCACGGAGCGGTGGAGCGCCCATGTGGTGGTGAGATCTAGGTCGCTGCGGCCATAGTCCGACGCCATGTCGCTCTTGGAGAACGCAGAGCGGCGACTGGCATTGCGCCGGTCGTACCACTCTTGCTGCCGAGCCGTGCGCTTGGCCTCAGAGACAACGGACCTCAAGCCTGAGGGACCGTCGAGATAGTGGAGGTGGCAACCCTACGCCTGATACGCCTCCGTCGTATCTATAATTTTTTATTGTTCCATGCCAATATTATTCACTTTAATATACTTTTTGGCAACTTTTTATATTATTTTTGGGACTAACTTATTGATCCAGTGCCCAGTGCCAGTTCATGTCTGTTGCATGTTTTTTGTTTCGCAGAAACCCAATATCAAACAGAGTCCAAACGGGAAAAAAACGGACGGAGATTTTTTTGGAATATTTATGATATTTGGGAAGTGAAATCAACGCGAAACGGTATCCGAGGTGGGCACGAGGTAGGGGGGCGCGCCCTACCC
>NC_041387.1:176286871-176298834 GCF_002162155.2 Triticum dicoccoides | reverse complement strand
GTGGTCCATCGGTAAGGCAGTTGACACTCTCCTTATGGCGCAAGAAAGCTAATATTATGAGAAAGATCTGGGCGAAAGATTCATCCCAATCGGAGTTACGGATCTCCAGATATAAAGGAAACGGTGAAGGGGTAGAATCAGCCAACGCAGCCAACGCAGAAACAGAGAGATGGATCCAATCTCGGAGGGGATCTCGCCCCTCCCAAGCCATGGGAGCCGAGGACCAGAGGGGAAACCCTTCTCCCATCTAGGGAGAAGGTCAAGGAAGAAGAAGAAGAAGGGGGGCTCTCTCCCCCTTGCTTCTGGTGGCGCCGGAACGCCGCTGGGGGCCATCATCATCACCGCGATCTTCACCAACACCTCCACCATCTTCACCAACATCTCCATCACCTTCCCCCATCTATATCCAGCGGTCCACTCTCCCGCAACCCGCTGTACCCTCTACTTGAACATGGTGCTTTATGCTTCATATTATTTTCCAATGATGTGTTGCCATCCTATGATGTCTGAGTAGATTTTCCTAGTCCTATCGGTGATTGATGAATTGCTATGATTGGTTTGAGTTGCATATTTTATTGGTGCTGTCCTATTGTTCCCTCCGTGTCGCGCAAGCGTGAGGGATTCCCGCTGTAGGGTTTGCAATATGTTTATGATTTCCTTATGGTGGGTGGAGTGAGTGACAGAAGCACAAACCCGAGTAAGTAGGTTGTTTGCGTATGGGATAAAGGGGACTTGATACTTTAATGCTATGGTTGGGTTTTACCTTAATGAATCTTTAGTAGTTGCGGATGCTTGCTAGAGTTCCAATCATAAGTGCATATGATCCAAGTAGAGAAAGTATGTTAGCTTATGCCTCTCACTCAAATAGAATTGCAATAGTGATTACCGGTCTAGTAACATAGTCAGTTGCCTAGGGACAATTTCACAACTCCTACCACCACTTTTCCACACTCGCTATATTTACTTTCTTGCTCTTTATCCTAAGAGCCCCTAGTTTACATTCTCGTGCTCTTTATTACCTTGCTAACCTATCCAAAAACAGCTACAAAGTACTTCTAGTTTCATACTTGTTCTAGGTAAAGCGAACGTCAAGCGTGCGTAGAGTTGTATCGGTGGTCGATAGAACTTGAGGGAATATTTATTCTACCTTTAGCTCCTCGTTGGGTTTGACACTCTTACTTATTGAAAACTGTTGCGATCCCCTATACTTGTGGGTTATCAAGACCTTTTTCTGGCGCCGTTGCCGGGGAGCAATAGCGTGGGGTGAATATTCTCGTGTGTGCTTGTTTGCTTTATCACTAAGTAATTTTTATTTGCTGTTCTTAGTTGTTCTCTATCTTTAGTTATGGATATGGAACGCAAAATACCAAAAAAATTAGCTGTACTTGCTACTCATGAGGATGGGGTAACTCCTAAAACCCTCGATTCTCATCATGAGAAAAATATTTTGTACTACTTTGATAATCCTGAGAAAACCCCATTCAACTTTATAATGGGAGTAACGTTGGATCAACGTGAATACTTTAGGGATTATCGCTCGACACAAAAAGGGAAACTATTATGGGATCAAATTAATATGTTGAAGTGGTATGCTAGACAACTATGCTCGGAATATGATAATGAAACCTTAGCTTCTTATGCTAATGGTATATACGATTACTATGATGTGGAACAAATATAAGAATTTGTTGCTTTTATGGGTGCTTATGAAATTGAATCCATGTTTAAAGAGTTTGAGGATTTTGATGATGCTTGTTATAGATCTGAAAATTTAGCTATCCTCAAATATTGCTATGAGAATTATAAATACAATTATGAAATTAATGCACTTATTAAGAAAGTATCCGTTGTCCAAGAAGAGACTAATATTTTGCAGGAAGCTATGGAAGAAGAAATTGATGAAACTGTGAGCTCATTGGATGAAAAAGATGATGAGAAGAGCAAAGAACAAAAGGAGGAGGAGCGGATTAGCTACCCGTGCCCACCTTCTAATGAGAGTAACCCTCCAACTCATACATTATTTAATTCCCCTTCGTGCTTACCGAAGGATGGCTGCTATGATGATTGCCATGATGATTGCTATGATGATTGTTATGATCCCGTTGATTCTCTTGAAATATCCCTTTTTGATGATGCTTGCTATGCTTGTGGCCAAGATGCCAATATGAATGATGCTTATGGAGATGAACTTGCTATAGTTCTTTATGTTAAACATGAAATTGTTGCTATTGCACCCACGCATGATAGTCCTATTATCTTTTTGAATTCTCTCGACTACACTATATCGGAGAAGTTTGCGCTTATTAAGGATTATATTGATGGGTTGCCTTTTACTACTACACATGATGATTTTGATGAATATAATATGCATGTGCTTGCTGCTCCTACTTGTAATTATTATGAGAGAGGAACTATGTCTCCACCTCTTTATGTTTCCAACACGGTAGAATTGCAAGAAACTGTTTATACTATGCATTGGCCTTTACTTGGTGTGCATGAATTGTTCTTTTATGACATGCCGATGCATAGGAAGAGAGTTAGACTTCGTTGTTGCATGATATATGTTACTTTGTGCTCACTACTAAATTACAAATCATTGTTGATTCAAATTGGCTTTGATATACCTTGGGATCCGGGTGGATCCATTACTTGAGCACTAAATGCCTAGCTTAATGGCTTTAAAGGAAGCGCTGCCAGGGAGACAACCCGGAAGTTTTAGAGAGTCATTTATTTCTGTTGAGTGCTTTTATATAGTTTAAAAACAAAAATAAAGAGGGGAACCTAAAATTTTTTCAAAAAGGAAAGTGAAAGTGAGAGAGACAAGCATTGTTGAAGTGCGAGAGCTCCTTGAACTTTGTTCATGCTCACGGAAAGTTTGTGAATCTTGATTACAGAAACTTTTCATCAAAAATAATTATCCCCTTGTACAATTCCATTGTATTATAAAAATAATGTGCCAAGGTTTGCCTTTAGGATGTTTACAATGCCTGTTGGTTTGTATGGTGCAGGACAGAAACTTTGGCTGTAGTGAGCGATTTTGCATTTTTACCTAGAACGTCAATTGGTTCTGATTCCTTTTGAACTGTCTTTCTATACAACCTGTTTATTTTTCCTAATTTTGATAGAATTTTTGGGGTACAAGAAGTATGGTGGATGTTTAGATTGCTACATACTGTTCTGTTTTTGACAGATTCTGTTTTTGATGCATAGTTTGCTTGTTTTGATGAATCTATCAATTTATATCAGTGGATTAAACCATGAAAAAGTTATATTACAGTAGACACAATGCAAAAACAAAATATTAATTGGTTTGCAACAGTACTTAGAGTAGTGATTTGCTTTATTATACTAATGGATCTTACCGAGTTTTCTGTTGAAGTTTTGTGTGGATGTAGTGTCTAATCGAGGATGTCTCGATATGAGGAAAAGGAAGAGAGGCAAGAGATCAAGCTTGGGGATGCCCGAGGCACCCCAAGTAAATATTCAAGGAGACTCAAGCGTCTAAGTTTGGGGATGCCCCGGAAGGCATCCCCTCTTTCTTCAACAAGTACCGGTATGTTTTCGAATTAGTTTCGTTCATGCATTATGTGCAAGTCTTGGAGCGTATTTTGAATTTAGTTTTCATTTTTATTTTATGCACCATGCTGGTATGAGATAGTCCTTGGTTGGTTTATAGAATGCTCTTTGCACTTCACTTATATATTTTGAGTATGGCTTTATAGAGTGCTTCATGTGCTTCACTTATATCATTTAAAGTTTGGATTGCCTGTTTCTCTTCACATAGAAAACCGCCATTTGTAGAATGCTCTTTTGCTTCACTTATATTTGTTAGAGCATGGGCATATCTTTTGTAGAAAGAAGTAAACTCTCTTGCTTCACTTATATCTATTTAGAGAGATGACAGGAATTGGTCATTCACATGGTTAGTCATAAAATCCTACATAAACTTGTAGATCGCTGAATATGATATGTTTGATTCCTTGCAATAGTTTTGCGATATAAAGATGGTGATATTAGAGTCATGCTAGTGGGTGGTTTTGGATTGTATAGACACTTGTGTTGAGGTTTGCAAGTCCCGTAGCATGCACATATGGTAACCGTTGTGTGACAAATTTGAAGCATGGGGTGTTTCTTTGATTGTCTTCCTTATGAGTGGCAGTCGGGGACGAGCGATGGTCTTTTCCTACCAATCTATCCCCCTAGGGGCATGCGTAGTAGTACTTTGCTTCGAGTGCTAATAAACTTTTGCAATAAGTATATGAGTTCTTTATGACTAATGTGAGTCCATGGATTATACGCACTCTCACCTTTCCGCCTTTGCTAGCCTCTTCGGTACCGTGCATTGCCCTTTCTCACCTCGAGAGTTGGTGCAAACTTCGCCGGTGCATCCAAACCCCGTGATACGATACACTCTATCACACATAAGCCTCATTATATCTTCCTCAAAACAGCCACCATACCTACCTATTATGGCATTTTCATAGCCATTCTGAGATATATTGCCATGCAACTTCCATCATCATCATGTACATGAATTGAGCATTCATTGTCATATTGCTTTGCATGATCGTAAGATAGCTAGCATGATGTTTTCATGGCTTGTCCGTTTTTTGATGTCATTGCTACTCTAGATCATTGCACATCCCGGTACACCGCCGGAAGCATTCATATAGAGTCATATCTTTGTTCCAGTATCGAGTTGTAATATCGAGTTGTAAGTAAATAAAAGTGTGATGATCATCATTATAGAACATTGCCCCATAAAAAAAGGGGGAAAGGCCAAAGAAGCCTAAATAAAAAATAGGGGGCCAAAGAAGCCCACCAAAAAAAGGGGGCAATGTTACTATCTCTTTTTCCACACTTGTGCTTCAAAGTACCACCATGTTCTTCATGTAGTGAGTCTCATATCTTGTGCTTCAAAGTAGCACCATGTTCTTCATATAGATTGTATCCTATGTTGTCACTTTCATATACTAGTGGGAATTTTCATTATAGAACTTGGCTTGTATATTCCAACGATGGGCTTCCTCAAATGCCCAAGGTCTTCATGAGCAAGCAAGTTGGATGCACACGCACTTAGTTTCTTTTGTTGAGCTTTCATACACTTATAGCTCTAGTGCATCCGTTGCATGGCAATCCCTACTCCTCGCATTGACATAAATTGATGGGCATCTCCATAGCCCGTTGATTAGCCGCGTCGATGTGATACTTTCTCCCATTTTGTCTTCTCCACATAACCTCCATCATTATATTCTATTCCACCTATAGTGCTATATCCATGGCTTGCGCTCATGTATTGCGTGAGGGTTGAAAAAGCTGAAGCGCGTTAAAAAGTATGAACCAAGTGCTCGACTCGTCATCGGGGTTGTGCATGATGGGAGCATTTTGTGTGACGAAAATGCAGCATGGCCAAACTATATGATTTTGTAGGGATAAGCTTGCTTTGGCCTTGTTGTTTTGAAAAGACGTGATTGCTCTATTGGTACGCTTGAAGTATTATCGTTTTTATGTCAAATGATAGACTATTGCTTTGAATCACTCGTATCTTAATATTCATGCCATGATTAGACATATGATCAAGATTATGCTAGGTAGCATTCCACATCAAAAATTATTCTTTTTTATCATTTACCTACTCGAGGACAAGAGGGAATTAAGCTTGGGGATGCTGATACGTCTCCGTCATATCTATAATTTTTGATTGTTCCATGCCAATATTATTCACTTTCATATGCTTTTTGGCAACTTTTTATATTATTTTTGGGACTAACCTATTGATCCAGTGCCCAGTGCCAGTTCCTGTTTGTTGCATGTTTTTTGTTTCGCAGAAACCCAATATCAAACGGAGTCCAAACGGAAAAAAAACGGACAGAGATTTTCTTGGAATATTTATGATTTTTGGGAAGTGAAATCAACGTGAAACGGTATCCAAGGTGAGCACGAGCTAGGGGGGCGCGCCCTACCCCCCCAGGCGCGCCCCTAACCCTTGTTGTCCACCCGTAAGGTGGTTGACGCTCTACTTCTGGTGCAAGAAAGCTAATTTTATGAGAAAGATCTGGGTGAAAGATTCACCCCAATCGGAGTTACGGATCTCCAAATATAAAGAAAACGGTGAAGGGGTAGAATCAGCCAACACAGCCAACGCAGAAACAGAGAGATAGATCCAATCTCGGAGGGGCTCTCGCCCCTCCCAAGCCATGGGAGCCAAGGACCAGAGGGGAAACCCTTCTCCCATCTAGGGAGAAGGTCAAGGAAGAAGAAGAAGAAGGGGGGCTCTCTCCCCCTTGGTTCCGGTGGCGCCGGAACGCCGCCGAGGGCCATCATCATCACCGCGATCTTCACCAACACCTACATCATCTTCACCAACATCTCCAACACCTTCCCCCATCTATATCCAGCGGTCCACTCTCCCGCAACCCGTTGTACCCTCTACTTGAACATGGTGCTTTATGCTTCATATTATTTTCCAATGATGTGTTGCCATCCTATGATGTCTGAGTAGATTTTCATTGTCCTATCGGTGATTGATGAATTGCTATGATTGGTTTGAGTTGCATATTTTATTGGTGCTGTCCTATTGTTCCCTCCGTGTTGCGCAAGCGCGAGGGATTCCCTCTGTAGGGTTTGCAATATGTTTATGATTTGCTTATGGTGGGTGGCGTGAGTGACAGAAGCACAGACCCGAGTAAGTAGGTTGTTTGCGTATGGGATAAAGGGGACTTGATACTTTAATGCTATGGTTGGGCTTTACCTTAATGAATCTTTAGTAGTTGCGGATGCTTGCTAGAGTTCCAATCATAAGTGCATATGATCCGAGTAGAGAAAGTATGTTAGCTTATGCCTCTCCCTCAAATAGAATTGCAACAGTGATTACCGGTCTAGTTACATAGTCAGTTTCCTAGGGACAATTTCACAACTCCTCCCACCACTTTTCCACACTCGCTATATTTACTTTCTTGCTCTTTGTCCTAACAGCCCCTAGTTTACATTCTCATGCTCTTTATTACCTTACTAACCTATCCAAAAACACCTACAAAGTACTTCTAGTTTCATACTTGATCTAGGTAAAGCGAACGTCAAGCGTGCGTAGAGTTGTATCGGTGATCGATAGAACTTGAGGGAATATTTATTCTACCCTTAGCTCCTCGTTGGGTTCGACACTCTTACTTATCAAAAACTGTTGCGATCCCTATACTTGTGGGTTATCAAGACGTTTTTCTGGCGCCGTTGCCGGGGAGCAATAGCGTGGGGTGAATATTCTCGTGTGTGCTTGTTTGCTTTATCACTAAGTAATTTTTATTTGCTGTTCTTAGTTGTTATCTATCTTTAGTTATGGATATGGAACACAAAATACCAAAAAAATTAGCTGTACTTGCTACTCATGAGGATGGGGTAACTCCTAAAACCCTCGATTCTCATCATGAGAAAAATATTTTGTACTACTTTGATAATCCCGAGAAAACCCCATTCAACTTTATAATGGGAGTAACGTTGGATCAACGTGAATACTTTAGGGATTATCGCTCGACACAAAAAGGGAAACTATTATGGGATCAAATTAATATGTTGAAGTGGTATGCTAGACAACTATGCTCGGAATATGATATTACTTGTTGCTCTAGGATGGAGGCTCCACACCTTCCCTTTTCATGTGAATTTAATGATAATGAAACCTTAGCTTCTTATGCTAATGGTATATACGATTACTATGATGTGGAACAAATATAAGAATTTGTTGCTTTTATGGGTGCTTATGAAATTGAATCCATGTAGAAAGAGTTTGAGGATTTTGATGATGCTTGTTATAGATCTGAAAATTTAGCTACCCTCAAATATTGCTATGAGAATTATAAATACAATTATGAAATTAATGCACTTATTAAGAAAGTCTCCGCTGTCCAAGAAGAGACTAATATTTTGCAGGAAGCTATGGAAGAAGAAATTGATGAAACTATGAGCTCATTGGATGAAAAAGATGATGAGGAGAGCGAAGAACAAAAGGAGGAGGAGCAGATTAGCTACCCGTGCCCACCTTCTAATGAGAGTAACCCTCCAACACATACATTATTTAATTCCCCTTCGTGCTTACCGAAGGATGGTTGCTATCATGATTGCCATGATGATTGCTATGATGATTGTTATGATCCCATTGATTCTCTTGAAATATCCCTTTTTGATGATGCTTGCTATGCTTGTGGCCAAGATGCCAATATGAATGATGCTTATGGAGATGAACTTGCTATAGTTCCTTATGTTAAACATGAAATTGTTGCTATTGCACCCACGCATGATAGTCCTATTATCTTTTTGAATTCTCTCGACTACACTATATCGGAGAAGTTTGCGCTTAGTAAGGATTATATTGGTGGGTTGCCTTTTACCGTTGCACATGATGATTTTGATGAATATAATATGCATGTGCTTGCTTCTCCTGCTTGCAATTATTATGAGAGAGGAACTATGTCTCCACCTCTCTATGTTTCCAACACGACAAATTTGCAAGAAACTGTTTATACTATGCATTGGCCTTTACTATGTGTGCATGAATTGTTCTTTTATGACATGCCAATGCATAGGAAGAGAGTTAGACTTCATTGTTGCTTGATATATGTTACTTTGTGCTCACTATTAAATTACAAATCATTGTTAATTAAAATTGGCTTTGATATACCTTGGGATCCGGGTGGATCCATTACTTGAGCACTAAATGCCTAGCTTAATGGCTTTAAAGAAAGCGCTGCCAGGGAGCCAACCCGGAAGTTTTAGAGAGTCATTTATTTCTGTTGAGTGCTTTTATATAGTTTAAAAACAAAAATAAAGAGGGGAACCTAAAAACTTTTCAAAAAGGAAAGTGAAAGTGAGAGAGACAAGCATTGTTGAAGTGGGGGAGCTCCTTGAACTTTGTTCATGCTCACGGAAAGTTTGTGAATCTTGATTACAGAAACTTTTCATCAAAAATAATTATCCCCTTGTACAATTCCATTGTATTATAAAAATAATGTGCCAAGGTTTGCCTTTAGGATGTTTACAATGCTTGTTGGTTTGTATGGTGCAGGACAGAAACTTTGGCTGTAGTGAGCGATTTTACATTTTTACCTAGAACGTCAATTGGTTCTGATTCCTTTTGAACTGTCTTGCTATACAACCTGTTTATTTTTCATAATTTTGGTAGAATTTTTGGGGTAGAAGAAGTATGGTCGATGTTCAGATTGCTACAGACTGTTCTGTTTTTGACAGATTCTGTTTTTGATGCATAGTTTGCTTGTTTTGATGAATCTATCAATTTATATCAGTGGATTAAGCCATGAAAAAGTTATATTACAGTAGACACAATGCAAAAAGAAATATGAATTGGTTTGCAACAGTACTTAGAGTGGTGATTTGCTTTATTATACCAACGGATCTTACCGAGTTTTCTGTTGAAGTTTTGTGTGGATGTAGTGTCTAATCGAGGATGTCTCGATATGAGGAAAAGGAAGAGAGGCAAGAGATCAAGCTTGGGGATGCCCGAGGCACCCCAAGTAAATATTCAAGGAGACCCAAGCGTCTAAGCTTGGGGATGCCCCGGAAGGCATCCCCTCTTTCTTCAACAAGTATCGGTATGTTTTCTAATTCGTTTCGTTCATGCATTATGTGCAAGTCTTGGAGCGTCTTTTGCATTTAGTTTTCATTTTTCTTTTATGAACCATGCTGGTATGAGATAGTCCTTGGTTGGTTTATAGAATGCTCTTTGCACTTCACTTATATCTTTTGAGTATGGCTTTATAGAATGCTTCATCTGCTTCACTTATATCATTTGAAGTTTGGATTGCCTGTTTCTCTTCACATAGAAAACCGCCATTTGTAGAATGCTCTTTTGCTTCACTTATATTTGTTAGAGCGTGGGCATATCTTTTTTAGAAAGAATTAAACTCTCTTGCTTCACTTATATCTATTTAGAGAGATTACGGGAATTGGTCATTCACATGGTTAGTCATAAAATCCTACATAAACTTGTAGATCGCTGAATATGATATGTTTGATTCCTTGCAATAGTTTTGCAATATAAAGATGCTAATATTAGAGTCATGCTAGTGGGTGGTTGTGGATTGTAGAGACACTTGTGTTGAGGTTCGCAAGTCCAGTAGCATGCACGTATGGTAACCGTTGTGTGACAAATTTGAAGCATGTGGTGTTTCTTTGATTGTCTTCCTTATGAGTGGCAGTCGGGGACGAGCGATGGTCTTTTCCTACAAATCTATTCCCCTAGGGTCATGCGTAGTAGTACTTTGCTTCGAGTGCTAATAAAATTTTGCAATAAGTATATGAGTTCTTTATGACTAATGTGAGTCCATGGATTATACGCACTCTCACCTTTCCGCCTTTGCTAGCCTCTTCGGTACCGTGCATTGCCCTTTCTCACCTCGAGAGTTGGTGCAAACTTCGCCGGTGCATCCAAACCCCGTGATACAATACGCTCTATCACACATAATCCTCATTATATCTTCCTCAAAACAGCCACCATACCTACCTATTATGGCATTTCCATAGCCATTCTGAGATATATTGCCATGCAACTTCCATCATCATCATATACATGACTTGAGCATTCATTGTCATATTGCTTTGCATGATCGTAAGATAGCTAGCATGATGTTTTGATTGCTTGTCCGTTTTTGATGTCATTGCTACGCTAGATCATTGCACATCCCGGTACACCGCCGGAAGCATTCATATAGAGTCATATCTTTGTTCCAGTATCGAGTTGTAATTACGAGTTGTAAGTAAATAAAAGTGTGATGATCATCATTATAGAACATTGCCCCATAAAAAAAAGGGGGAAAGGCCAAAGAAGCCTAAATAAAAAAGGGGGGCTAAAGAAGCCCACCAAAAAAAGGGGCAATGTTACTATATCTTTTTCCACACTTGTGCTTCAAAGTAGCACCATGTTCTTCATGTAGTGAGTCTCATATCTTGTGATTCAAAGTAGCACCATGTTCTTCATATAGATTGTCTCCTATGTTGTCACTTTCATATACTAGTGGGAATTTTCATTATAGAACTTGGTTTGTATATTCCAACGATGGGCTTCCTCAAATGCCCTAGGTCTTCATGAGCAAGCAAGTTGGATGCACACCCACTTAGTTTCTTTTGTTGAGCTTTCATACACTTATAGCTCTAGTGCATCCGTTGCATGGCAATCCCTACTCCTCGCATTGACATCAATTGATGGGCATCTCCATAGCCCGTTGATTAGCCGCGTCAATGTGAGACTTTCTCCCATTTTGTCTTCTCCATATAACCTCCATCATTATATTCTATTCCACCTATAGTGCTATATCCATGGCTTGCGCTCATGTATTGCGTGAGGGTTGAAAAAGCTGAAGCGCATTAAAAAGTATGAACCAAGTGCTTGGCTCGTCATCGGGGTTGTGCATGATGGGAGCATTTTGTGTGACGAAAATGAAGCATGGCCAAACTATATGATTTTGTAGGGATAAACTTGCTTTGGCCTTGTTGTTTTGAAAAGACATGATTGCTGTATTGGTACACTTGAAGTATTATCGTTTTTATGTCAAATGATAGACTATTGCTTTGAATCACTCGTGTCTTAATATTCATGCCATGATTAGACATATGATCAAGATTATGCTAGGTAGCATTCCACATCAAAAATTATTCTTTTTTATCATTTACCTACTCGAGGACGAGCAGGAATTAAGCTTGGGGATGCTGATACGTCTCCATCGTATCTATAATTTTTGATTGTTCCATGCCAATATTATTCACTTTCATATACTTTTTGGCAACTTTTTATATTATTTTTGGGACTAACCCATTGATCCAGTGCCCAGTGCCAGTTCCTGTCTGTTGCATGTTTTTTGTTTCGCAAAAACCCAATATCAAACGGAGTCCAAACGGGAAAAAAACGGACAGAGATTTTTTTGGAATATTTATGATTTTTGGGAAGTGAAATCAACGTG
>NC_041387.1:176270889-176286418 GCF_002162155.2 Triticum dicoccoides | reverse complement strand
CCTGACCCTCATGGTCCACCCGTAAGGCAGTTGACGCTCTCCTTCTGGCGCAAGAAAGCTAATTTTATGAGAAAGATCTGGGCGAAAGATTCACCCCAATCGGAGTTACGGATCTCCAGATATAAAGGAAACGGTGAAGGGGTAGAATCAGCCAACGTAGCCAACACAGAAACAAAGAGATAGATCCAATCTCGGAGGGGCTCTCGCCCCTCCCAAGCCATGGGAGCCAAGGAATAGAGGGGAAACCCTTCTCCCATCTAGGGAGAAGGTCAAGGAAGAAGAAGAAGAAGGGGGCTCTCTCCCCCTTGATTCCGGTGGCGCCGGAACACCACCGGGAGCCATCATCATCACCACGATCTTCACCAACACCTCCATCATATTCACCAACATCTCCATCACCTTCCCCCATCTATATCCAGCGGTCCACTCTCCCGCAACCCACTGTACCCTCTACTTGAACATGGTGCTTTATGCTTCATATTTTTTTTCCAATGATGTGTTGCCATCCTATGATGTCTGAGTAGATTTTCGTTGTCCTATCGGTGATTGATGAATTGCTATGATTGGTTTGAGTTGCATATTTTATTGGTGCTGTCCTATTGTTCCCTCCGTGTCACGCAAGCGTGAGGGATTCCCGCTGTAGGGTTTGCAATATGTTAATGATTTGCTTATGGTGGGTGGCGTGAGTGACAGAAGCACATACCCGAGTAAGTAGGTTGTTTGCGTATGGGATAAAGGGGACTTGATACTTTAATGCTATGGTTGGGTTTTACCTTAATGAATCTTTAGTAGTTGCGGATGCTTGCTAGAGTTCCAATCATAAGTGCATATGATCCAAGTAGAGAAAGTATGTTAGCTTATGCCTCTCCCTCAAATAGAATTGCAATAGTGATTACCGGTCTAGTAACATAGTCAGTTGCCTAGGGACAATTTCACAACTCCTACCACCACTTTTCCACACTCGCTATATTTACTTTCTTGCTCTTTATCCTAACAGCCCCTAGTTTACATTCTCGTGCTCTTTATTACCTTGCTAACCTATACAAAAACACCTACAAAGTACTTCTAGTTTCATACTTGTTCTAGGTAAAGCGAACGTCAAGCATGCGTAGCGTTGTATCGGTGGTCGATAGAACTTGAGGGAATATTTATTCTACCTTTAGCTCCTTGTTGGGTTCGACACTCTTACTTATCGAAAACTGTTGCGATCCCCTATACTTGTGGGTTATCAACGCCTTCTTGATCGCGGGTTGGATCTCCTCCTTGACGGTGAGGCGGTGGCAGTGCGACGGTGAGAACGGCGCGTTGATGCACACGTAGCGGCTGCATGGTGGGACGCGGGCTCGTCCTTGGCACGGCGTCTGATCTAGACGCTGCGGTGGTGCGGGGGCAGGCCGGCTCCTCCTTCACGCAGCTTCAGATCTGGATGCCAAGGTTCTGCCGGGGCGATTCCGGCTCCTCCTTCACCGACATGAGAGTGGATGCCTGCTTGGTCTTGACGCGGTGGCGCAGCGGGGAGGTAGGCTCCTCCTTCATGCGCACCGGCGATGGCGGCGATGACCCCATGTCAGGGAGCGACTGCTCCATCATTAACTCGATCCGACGGATGAAATTTCCGTCTGTCAGAGTGCCCTCCTTGAGGAGTCGGGGCAGCTGCTGCGGTGTCTCCTGCGGCTGTTGCGGTGGCGCCTGATCCTCCTCGTCACCGGAGGATATGAAAATCTCCTCCATGGTGGAGGAGCCGGCCGTCGTGGACGCTGACAGGCCCGAAGAGCTTCTGCGGCGGTGCAAGAACCGCCGGAGGACGAGCTTCCACCTGCTACGTGTAACACCCCAAGAATTATGCTACAGTAATCCCCCTCTAATCTTGCCAAGTCATCATGTTTTCAAGCTTAAGTGCCACTTGCTCAAAATCAAACTCAAATTCAAATTTAAATTGAAAGCCAAATTTCTATTTCTTCAAACTATCCAACAAAAATGTTCGCTGGGTTGCAAATACTGACTACATAATTATCATGCATAACAAACATTTTTAGAGATGTTTAAATTGCCCCTAGCCTATTTAAAACAATGCCCAAAACAACCTACTTAATCCTTTTGTATTTAAGTAAAATTCAAATGAAATCATCTTGCCTTCAAACTTTTTGTGGCAGTGCTAAATATTGCAAGTTAACTATGTGACAACTTTCACCTGTAACTAAAATCATTTAGTACTTAGTTAAATTGCAAAACAGAAAAAAAGGAAAACTATCGCTGGACTAGGCCTTGAGTGCACACTGCACTGCTGGCCCAGCCCAGCCACCCCTCCTCCTACCTCGTGTTCACAGGGGGGCGTGGAGGCCATCCATCATGGCTGCCGACGACGCACTAGCCATCCGCCCCTGCCCCCGCCTACAAGGCCTCCCTCGCAACCCTAGCTCGCCCCCTTCTCTTCCTCACCCTCTTTCCCCACTCTGGATCAGACTCTGTGAGCTCCTCCGAGCGGACTCGTCGCCGCCTATCATGGTCCGCATGGCCACTGACAACAAACCGCCGCACGGGCTAGTCCACGAGGACCCCAGCGGTCTTCTACTTCGACTACGACGACTAGGTCGAACCTGCGCACCCGAACGATGAGCCCGCGACCGTCTTCCTCGCCATGGCCGCGACCTCGATTCGCCGCTGTCCGAGGCCCTCGACCCCCTCGACCTCGTCGTTGAATCCCAAGTGAGCCCCTGCTCCTCTCCCTGCCTCTTATGCTCGTGCGCGTCCGCTGTGCTGCTCCCCCCATGGCCGAGCTCCCCGGAGCTCACGCTCACCACCACGCGCCCCTGCACTGCCGGCACGTGTGCCCGTCGCACCCTGACCTCCCCCCTCTCACGCCCGCTACTCCCGGGCCATGCCCCTGCTGCCGCCGCTCCACCTATGCGCGCCCGCCTTGGCCTTGCCTCCCGCACGCACGCGCCCACGCCGCAGCTACCGCCACTCCATCCTTGCCGCTCCCTGGCCTCACCTGCTCACACCCTCGCCCGCCTAGTACCGCCCCGCACGCTCTTTAGCAGATGCTCACGACTGAGCACACCCGCAGCTCCCAGTGCTCGCTGCCCCTGCAGCCCAACCCCTACCGCCGCCATGGATGGCCGCGGACGCCGGCCACCACCACACCTGCACTCACCTGGGATCGACGCACGCAGTCGTAGCCATTCTACAGAGCCTAAGCTCGGTCCAAATGGACGCCGAAATCAGTCGGACGGCTGTGGGAGTCCTGTACTAGGGGGTCCTCGGGTGTCCGGTCTATTGGATGTGGGACAGACTGATGGGTCGTCAAGATACAAGACAGAAGATTACCTCTCGTGTCCGGTGGGGACTACCGTATGCGTGGATGGTAAGGATAGGTGTCCGGATATATTATTCCTTTCTGTAAACCGACTTTGTACAACCCTAAGCCCCTCCGGTGTCTATATAAACTAGAGGGTAGATCGGGGGTAGGATCACAACATTGCTAGGCTAGCCAATCTAGGGTTAGCCAACTCGATCTCGTGGTAGATCAACTCTTGTAACCCCTATACCCTCGAATATAATCAAGCAGGAGTAGGGTTTTACCTCCATTAAGAGGGCCCGAACCTGGGTAAACACTATGTACTTTGTTTATAGTTACCTTCAGTCCTCAGACATACAGCTTGCCCCCCCCTACCCGAGATCTGCCGGTTTTGACACCGCCGTTGGTGCTTTCATTGAGAGCTCCGTTGTATCATCGACAGAAGGATCGATGGCTCACGTCTTCATCAACAATGATGATCCGTCCAGGGAAACCTTTCTCCCTGGATAGGTCTTTGTGTTTGGTGGCTTTGTGCTTCATGCCAACTCGATCGGCCACCTCGAGCAGGTCGACAGTTATGCCCCCGGCCACCAGATCAGGTTTGGAAACCTGAACTATGTTGCTGACATCCAAGGAGACCTGGTATTCGATGGGTCCGCGGCCTCGGCTGCTACTCTGTGTCCCCGCCAAGAAGACTCTTCGGATCCCCTGTTAGATCCTATCCAAGGGCCAACACTCATACCCACCCCGGCCTTAGATCCGGGGCGGGGTCTCATTGTCCGAACACGGGAGCGAAAGCCCCGCCGGACCCCTTCCCTTTGTGGAACTCCCAACCAAAGACCTAGATGCAATCTTAGACTTAGCTCTGGGAAACCACCCCGAACTATCGAGGTCTGCGCTCACTGGGTCCGATCAGGTGTCGCATGCGAAACTCATCCCTACAGATCAGTAGTTTTCGGTCCTACTTTCGCTCCTAGACGAAACATTGGGATTGATGCAGGCTCTCGCCATCACCGAAGCTTTATCTCCGAACTATACCTAGCTCGAGAAGGAGGCTGAGAGCAGGGAAATTTACGCCCCACCCACCACCCACGTAGTAGCCATTGTCGAGGATTTAACCAACATGTTGGACTACGTGTCTAAAGACATCGACGGTATGGACGACGATGCAGACGTCGAGCCACAACAAACCCCACCCATCACGGGGTATTGGACGACCACTTCAACCTATGATGTATACATGGTGGACACTCCTGATAAAAAGGAAGACGAGGATAATGAGGACCCTGATGAAGACAAACCCGTCAATAAACCACCAAAGCGCCAACGTCAGTGGCACCGCTCACAATCGCGTCGGGCGAAGGATAGTAATACCGGCACCGGAGACAATGGACTTCGGATGATGCCGAAGATCCCGAATACCCCATCGAGCCCACATTCGAACAAGACGAGAGGGAAGAGGGGGAATATAGCCATGAATACACTGATCACGAAGATTCGGAGGACAACAAAGATATGCCAGAATCCAAAGAGGAGGTCAGCCTCGGAGACGAAGATTTTATTGTCCCAGAGGAACCCCTCGAACAAGAACGCTTCAAGCGATAGCTTATTGCTACAAACCTGAGCCTGAAAAAGAAGCAACAACAGCTCAAAGCCGAACAAGATACGCTTAATGGAAGGTGGACTAAGGTCCTGGCTGCTGAGGAATACGGCCACGAGCGACCTGTTAAAAGTTACCCTAAGTGTAAGTTGCAGCCACAGTTCGACGACGAAGCCCTTGAGCCAATACTGTCGAAATACAATTAGGCAGACCAACCAGACTGACCACCACATGGACATGATAAAGCGGCATATCAAGCCAAACACGAACCCGCACCTCCTCGCCGAAGAGGCAGGGAGACAACAGCTGCGGGATACACATATGACTTGCAACGTGACCTAACCAAAAAAGCTAGTCAGACTAGATCAATCTACGGATCAAGGGGCCGTGCCCCGGCGCAAGACAACGGCTATGAAGCCCAGCATGACGACTATTACTATAATCGAGATCAGAACCGAACTTAGTTGTCAGCCGATCTCTGCCACAATATTGCACGATATAGAGGGGCCGCACACCCTTTATGCTTCACTGATGAGGTCATGGATCACCAATTTCCAGAAGGGTTTAAACCCGTAAACATCGAACAGTACGATGGAACGACTGATCCGTCCGTCTAGATTGAAGATTTTCTTCTCCACATCCACATGGCTCGAGGAGATGACCTTCACGCATTCAAATATCTTCCTCTAAAAGCTGAAAGGACCAGCACAGCACTGGCTAAACAGCCTCCCAGAAAACTAAAGGAACATGGGAAGACTTGGAAGATGCTTTTCGGGTTTCAGGGCACTTATGTCCAGCCACCGGATGCTGACGACTTGAGTCACATAATTCAGCAGCCAGGCGAATCAGCCTGCAAACTTTGGAATCAGTTCTTAACTAAAAAGAACCAGATAGTAGACTATCCGGACGCCGAAGCCTTAGCGTACTTTAAACACAGCGTTCGTGATGAATGGCTCGCCCGACACCTTGGGCAGGAAAAGCTGAAGACCATGGTAGCCTTAACGGCACTCATGACCCACTTCCGTGCGGGCGAAGACAACTGGTTGGCTTGTAGAAGCAACAGCTCAGGTGACCCTGGCACATAGGAGGTGCATGACGGCAACGGTAAACCTCGCCGCAATAAAAACAAACATCAGAACAACAACAATGATGACGCAGAAGATACAACCGTCAATGCCAAATTCAGCGGCTGTAAGTCCGGTCAGCGGAAGAAACCTTTCAAAGGCAACAAGGACGGGTCATCCAGCTTGGATAAAACCTCGAGAGGCCCTGTCAGATTCATGGCACACCCGATATGCCTGAGAACCACACCAACAGGAATTGTTGGGTTTTCAAACAGGCCGGTAAAATAAATACCGAACACAAGGGAAAAGGGCCTCCAAGCGAAGACGATGACGAGCCCCGTCAACCAAACACCGGGGGTCAGAAGTAGTTTCCCCCCGAGGTGAAGATAGTGAACATGATATATGTCACTCATATCCCCAAAAGGGAGCGCAAGCGCGCACTACGGGATGTCTATGCTGTAGAGCCTGTCGCCCCCAAGTTTAACCCATGGTCAGCCTATCCGATCACCTTTGATCGTAGGGATCACCCAACCAGTATCCGTCAGGGGGTTCGGCAACCCTGGTTCTTGATCCAATTATTGACGGATACCACCTCACTAGAGTCCTTATGGACGGAGGAAGTAGTCTCAACTTGATTTATCAAGATACTGTCTGTAAGATGGGCATTGACCCATCAAGAATCAAGCCTAGTAACACTATTTAAAGGTGTGATACCAGGAGTGGAGGCCCGTCGTACGGGCTCACTGACACTGGAGGTAGTATTCGGCTCCCTAGACAACTTTCGCAGCGAGGAGTTAGTCTTTGATATCGTCCCTTTCTGCAGTGGCTTTCATGCACTACTCGGACGAACTGCTTTCGCCCGCTTCAATGCAGTCCCGCACTACACTTACTTGAAGCTTAAAATGCACGGACCTCGTGGCGTTATTACATTCAATGGTAATATGGAACGCTCACTCTATACTGAAGAGCACACCATGGCCCTTGCAGCCGAAGTATATGGCAGCCTTATCAAGCCAAATAGTTCACCAGCCAATAAAGCCAACAACGTATCCAAACGAGTCCGGTCCGTGCCTCATAGCGATAAATCAACTTATCGGACCTTGACTAGCAGTTTGGCCTTAGCCAATCGCCCTACCAGGTTGCGGCTTGTGTACCACGCGTACATAACTACGCACTAAAAATACCTTGGGCGACGCCAGAGGCACACTGCCGAAAAGGTCCATTGTACGGCTTGACCCTCTCAGGATCGCATATATCTTTTTCCTCTTACTGTAGGTTCATCAAGAGACCTACTTGCGAGATGGTTGTTGCAGAAAATCCTTTTAAGGCTAGCACTTCCCAACCATCAAATACTCCTCTCAAAGGACTTATTACTAAGGAGAAATGGTGCAGACGTGCGGCAGGGCATCACTGGAGTTTCTTTTTTGAACTATGATCTTTAGGCCCTGTGTTAGACTTTCCCTTATGTAAAACCTTTTATTGATTTTTCTTTGGGCATGTAAGGTGACCTTAATATTGAGCGACACTGTCTGTCGTCGACGTATCAATAAAGACATAAAGGAAGCAGATGATTATCACCTTCTTGGTTGGGTCCTGGTATTACCTTGTCATCTGTGTTTCCCCCTTACGTTCGACTGACATACGTGGTTCGACACGGCCTTCATACCAGGGGATGTATTCGGCCCTGCAAAACTCTTAAGTCCGAACACCTATAGGGAACTCTTCGGCGTCCCGGATATTGCATTATATGCATCGGCTCTGAATCATGACTTTGGTCTATAGTTGGGTTGCCGGCTCCTGTGTTTGCCATCTTACGTTTCGCAAGTTCGGCTAAGGTAGTAAAGGGAGAACTACTGCGATTATATTTCTGGTTCGTCCGGTTAAGTACCTCATTAGAGAAAGCCAAAAACTGACTGTCATGATAGGCGAGAGCGGGTCAGCAATCCGACGACTTAGTGTTATACTTCAAATCGTTCGCAATTTATGTCGTGTTATACGAGGGGATGGGTTTTCGACTAGCCGCATTGCAAAGGCGCCACACTCCGAATTGCCGTTCACGCAGCAAGGGGCTAGTACTTAGTGCCACCAATGGAGTCTTATGGCTAAGTGAAAGTACTAAAGCTGCATAGTTTGATTGACTAGTTCACCTTGCAAGACGCCTCCTACATCGGACCAAGATGTTGGATAAAGTGTGGTCATGCATTCTCGAAAGCCCCTGTAATATTTACGTGGGGGCTGAACCCGACGACTGGTAAACTTTCAGACATATAAAGGACCAAGCAGGAGGATAGACTTATCATAAAGCGTAAGCATAGCTATTATACATCATGAGTTCATTACACGACTCTTATAAATCTGACTCAACTATTCAAACATGACGTTCTTTGAGCACTAGCCCTCTACAATTTGGGCTCCTTCGAGGACCTCATCAAAGTACCTCTCCGGCAGCTGGTGCTCCTTGCCTTTAGGTGGCCCTGCGGTGGCAATCTCGGTGGCCGTCATCTTCGCCCACTACACCTTGACGCGGACAAAGGCCATCTAGGCACCTTCTATGCAGGACGACCGCTGGAGGGTCTCGATCCGAGGAAGTGCATCCACTAGCCGCTTCACGAGTTCGAATTGGATGCTAGGCATGGCCTCGGCCGGCCACAGGAGGACTATTACATCCTTCATGGCCAGTCCGGCCACCCTGTGCAGGTCGGACAACTACTTCAGCTAGTCACTCAAGGGCACTAGAAGTTCTGGCGCAAGGTACTGCGACCAAAACAACTTCTCCGTTGAGCTCCTCTCTTCGGCTCGGAAGAATGCGACGGTATCTGCAATACTCCTCGGCAGATCCCCAAAGGCGCCTGGAGAACTCCAAACTCGGGTCAGTAAAATATATCTGTTACTAGTAATTCTACTCTGCATGATAAAGGCCTTACCAGCCACAATCTGCCTCGCCTCTTGGATCTCCTGGAGAGCGCCCTGGGCATCAACCCGGGCTTTCTTCATGCTCTAAGAGCTTTGGTGAGCTTGGAGGCCTGTTTCGAACTCTTTTGCTCCAAAGACTCGCACTTGGTGATGGAGTCCTTGGGCTCCTGTTCAACCTTCCCCACCCGCGCCTCATGTCTGCGGCGGGTGGTTTGCCCCACCTCCAAATCCTTGGCCGCTTTGTCCGCAACCGCCTTGCTCAGCTCCGCCTCCTTCTTGGATTCAGCAAGGGCGCTCCTGAGGGACTCGACCTCGGCTGTGCTAACTGTGAGTATTTTATAACATTTTTAGTCAGTTTAAATGACTATTACGCATATAAATTTCGGGAATGTCATAGTGCTGCATACCTTGGGTTTCATTAAACCACTTGTTGATGCAGTCGAGTTCCTCATCGGATAGCCTAAGCTTTCGATTGAGCTCGGCAATCTTTGCAGCCTGGGTAGTAGCCGCTAGCATAGAAGCCTGTCAAATAACATATACAGTGCATTACATACTTGTTTGTGATCCTCTATTCGGATTGTTCTAATCCGAACAGAGTCTCAGAGGCTACTGTCTACACATGGGTTTCACCTCACACACACACACACACACATATATATATATATATATAAATGAAAAAAAACTTGCGAAGAATACCTCGAACCCTGTCAGTAGGTTGTTGAAAGCTTCGACCAGTCCGCTCTTCGTGGACCGAACCTTTTCCATAACCGCACCCATCAGGGTGTGGTGTGATACGTCTCCAACATATCTATAATTTTTTATTGTCCCATGCTATTATATTACCCCTTTTGGATGTTTATGGGCTTTATTTTACACATTTATATCATTTTTGGGACTAACCTACTAACCGGAGGCCCAGCCCGTATTGCTGTTTTTTTGCCTATTTCAGTATTTTGAAGAAAAGGAATATCAAACGGAGTCCAAACGGAATGAAACCTTTGGGAGCGTGATTTTTGGAACGAACGTGATCCAGAGGATTTGGAGTGCAAGTCAAGAAGCAGCCGAAGCTTCCACGAGATAGGAGGGTGCGCCCCCCTATAGGGCCCACCCCCTGTCTCGTGGGCCCCTCGGGCGTCCACCGACGTACTTCTTCCTCCTATATAAGCCTACGTACCCCAAAAACATCTAGAGAGCGGACGAAACACAATTTTCACCACCGTAACCTTCTGTACCCGCGAGATCTCATCTTGGAGCCTTCGCCGGCACTCTGCCGGAGGGGGAATCGACCACGGAGGGCTTCTACATCAACATCCTTGCCCCTCCGATGAGTTGTGAGTAGTTTACCACAGACCTACGGGTCCATAGTTATTAGCTAGTTGGCGTCTTCTCTCTTTTTGGATCTCAATACAATGTTCTCCCCCTCTCTTGTGGAGATCTATTCGATGTAAACTCTTTTTGCGGTGTGTTTGTCGAGATCTGATGAATTGTGGGTTTATGATCAAGTTTATCTATGAACAATATTTGAATCTTCTCTGAATTCTTTTATGTATGATTGAGTTATATTTGCAAGTCTCTTTGAATTATCAGTTTGGTTTGGCCTACTAGATTGATCTTTCTTGCCATGAAGAAGTGCTTAGCTTTGGGTTCAATCTTGCGGTGTCCTTACCCAGTGACAGAAAGGGTTGCAAGGCACGTATTGTATTGTTGCCATCGAGGATAACAAGATGGCGTTTATATCATATTGCTTGAGTTTATTCCTCTACATCATGTCATATTGCTTAATGCGTTACTCTGTTCTTATGAACTTAATACTCTAGATGCAGGCAGGAGTCGGTCGATGTGTGGAGTAATAGTAGTAGATGCAGGTAGGAGTCGGTCTACTTGTTACGGACGTGATGCCTATATACATGATCATGCCTAGATAATCTCATAATTATTCGCTTTTCTATCGATTGCTCGACAGTAATTTGTTCAACCATCGTAATACTTATGCTATCTTGAGAGAAGCCACTAGTGAAACCTATGGCCCCCGGGTCTATCTCTTATCATATTTGCTTCCAATCTACTTTTATTTGCATCTTTACTTTTTGCATCTATATTATAAAATACCAAAAATATATTTATCTTATCTTACTATCTTTATTAGGTCTCACTTTCGCAAGTGGCCGTGAAGGGATTGACAACCCCTTTATTGCGTTGGTTGCGAGTTCTTTGTTTGTTTGTGTAGGTGCGTGGGACTTTTGAGGAGCCTGCTACTGGATTGATACCTTGGTTCTCAAAAACCAATGGAAATACTTACGCTACTATTGCTGCATCACCCTTTCCTCTTTAAGGAAAACCAACGCAAGCTCAAGACGTAGCAAGAAGGATTTCTGGCGCTGTTGCCGGGGAGGTCTTCCCTCAAGTCAAGGCATACCAAGTACCCATCACAAACCCATCTCCCTCGCATTTACAGTATTCGCCCTTTGCCTCTCGTTTTCCTCTCCCCCACTTCACCCTTGCCGTTTTATTCGCCCTCTCTTTCCCAATCTCCTCCTCTCTTTCGCTTGCCCTTTCGTTTGCTCGTTTGGTTGGAATAGATGCTTATTTATTGCTAAACAGAGAACCTAAGATCTATGGATCCTCATCCGCTTGCTAATCTTTTTAAGAGATCCAATTATGATGAACCAATTGCTAGTGAGTTTTGTGCACTAGATTATCTTTATGAAGCTTTGCTCAAAATTTGTGAATCTGAAAATTACGATGAAGAAATTTATGAACAGATTCACGATAACTCCTTGAATAAAAAGCATGATTGCAATGATTTTCCTATAAATTCTCTTGATGTCAATTGTGCTAATAATATGCAAAACCCTAAGCTTGGGGATGCTAGTTTTGCTATGTCTACTACTTGTTTCAGTGATCATGATTGGGGTGATTCTTCTTATAACCTTGAAAAATTATTTAAGCCCCATGATGAATATGAGATTGACAATAGTGTTTGCAATAATATTGAAAGTGGGTTTGGAAGAATGTCAACTTTAGATCCCACATATTTGGAGTATGTTCAATCTTATGATATTTTTGATAAAAGTGGGTTCGGAAAGGTCATGACTTTAGTTAATGTTAATCCCACTATCTTGGAAGAGTGTCAACTTTGCATGCATGTGGATCATGTTGAGAATATGTTTTGTGATAGCTATTTTGTTGAATCTGCCTATGATCCTACATGTAATTATTATGAGAGAGGAAAATATGGTTGTAGAAATTCTTATCTTATTAAATTACCTCTCGTCATGTTGAGATTGCTATCATCTCTTTGTTCTTCCTTCCATATGCTAGTTTTTGCTTGCCTTGATAATTTGTTTGCTTACAAGATGCCTATGTATAGGAAGTATGTTAGATTTAAGTGTGTTTGTCACATGTTTTATGATGCTCTCTTTGTGCTTCAATTCTTGTCTTTCATGTGAGCATCATTGAAATCTCAATGCCTAGCTAAAAAGGCTTTAAAGAAAATCGCTTGTTGGGAGACAACCCAATATTTTTCTTGGCTGTTGGGAGACAACCCAATCTTGCATCTACCTTCTGTTTAGATGTGTTTTATCTTTTAATTAGTGTTTGTGCCAAGTAGAGCCTATAGGATAACCTATGATGATAGTTGATTTGATTCTGCTGAAAAATAGAAACTTTGCGCGCACTAATTTAGTTTTGTTAAATCACAAAAACGTGATTTTGCGTTGATTCTTTTTGCTGCTGATCAATAAACAAATTTTCCAGGACTTCCTATTTTGGTAGGATTGTTAGAGTTCCAGAAGTTTGCGTTAGTTACATATTGCTACAGACTGTTCTGTTTTTCACAGATTCTGTTTTCTCGTGTGTTGTTTCCTTATTTCAATGCATCTATGGCTAGTAAAATAGTTTATAAACCATGGAGAAGTTGGATTACAGTAGGTTTAACACCAAAATAAATAAAGAATGAGTTCATTACAGTACCTTATGTGGTGGTTTTGTTTTCTTTCACTAACGGAGCTTATAAGATTTCCTGTTGAGTTTTGTGTTGTGAAGTTTTCAAGTTTTGGGTAAAGCTTTTATGGATTATGGAATAAGGAGTGGCAAGAGCCTAAGCTTGGGGATGCCCAAGGCACCCCAAGATATTCAAGAATAGCCAAAATTCTAAGCTTGGGGATGCCCCAGGAAGGCATCCCCTCTTTCATCTTCGTTCATTGGTAACTTTACTTGGAGCTATATTTTTATTCGCCACATGATATGTGTTTTGCTTGGAGCGTCGTGTATTATATTAGTATTTTATTTTTAGTTTACCACAATCATCCTTGCTGTACACACATTTTGGGAGAAGCCTATTTGATTAGAATTTGCTAGAATACTCTATGTGCTTCACTTATATCTTTTGACCTTGATAGTTTTTGCTCTAGTGCTTCACTTATATCTTTTAGAGCACGGTGGTGATTTATTTTTGTAGAAAATGCTAGTCTCTAATGCTTCACTTATATCTTTTTGAGAGTCTTTTAGAACAGCATGGTATTTTCTTTGGTTATAAAATTGGTCCTACAATGGTAGGCATCCAAGTTGGGTATAATAAAAACTATCATAGGAAGTGAATTGGATGCTATGATCAATTTGATACTTGATAATTGTTTTGAGATAGGGAGGTAGTGATGACCCACAAGTATAGGGGATCTATCGTAGTCCTTTTGATAAGTAAGAGTGTCGAACCCAATGAGGAGCAGAAGGAAATGATAAGCGGTTTTCAGCAAGGTATTCTCTACAAGTACTGAAATAAGTGGTAACAAATAGTTTTGTGATAAGATAAATTGTAATGAGCAACAAGTAACAAAAGTAAATAAAGTGCAGCAAGATGGCCCAATCCTTTTTGTAGCAAAGGACAAGCCTGGACAAACTCTTATAATAGGAAAAGCGCTCCCGAGGACACATGGTAATATCGTCAAGCTAGTTTTCATCACGCTCATATGATTCGCGTTCGGTACTTTGATAATTTGATATGTGGGTGGACCGGTGCTTGGGTGCTGTTCTTACTTGAACAAGCATCCCACTTATGATTAACCTCTATTGCAAGCATCGGCAACTACAACAAAAGTATTAAGGTAAACCTAACCATATCATGAAACATATGGATCCAAATCAGCCCCTTATGAAGCAACGCATAAACTAGGGTTTAAGCTTCTGTCACTCTAGCAACCCATCATCTACTTATTACTTCCCAATGCCTTCCTCTAGGCCCAAATAATGGTGAAGTGTTATGTAGTCAACGTTCACATAACACCACTAGAGGTTAGACAACATACATCTTATCAAAATATCAAACAAATACCAAATTCACATGACTACTAATAGCAAGACTTCTCCCTTGTCCTCAGGAACAAATGTAATTACTCACAAAGCATATTCATGTTCATAATCAGAGGGGTAATAATGTGCATAAAGGATCTGAACATATGATCTTCCACTAAATAAACCAACTAGCATCAACTACAAGGAGTAATCAACACTACTAGGAACCTACTAGCACCAATCCCGGACTTGGAGACAAGAATTGGATACAAGAGATGAACTAGGGTTTGGAGATGAGATGGTGCTGGTGAAGATGTTGATGGAGATTGCCCTCTCCCGATGAGAGGAGCGTTGGTGATGACGATGGTGATGATTTCCCCCTCCTAGAGGGAAGTGTCCCCGGCAGAATAGCTCTGCCGGAGCCCTAGATTGGTTCCGCCAAGGTTCCGCCTCGTGGCGGCGGAGTCTTGTCCCGAAAGGTTGCCTTTTTATTTTTTCACATCGAAAGACTTCATATAGGAGAAGATGGGCGTCGGAGAGCCACCAGTGGGCCCACGAGGTAGGGGGGCGCGCCTAGGGGGGGGGGGGCGCCCCCACCCTCGTGAGCAGGGTGTGGACCCCCTGGCCTTCATCTTTGGCGACGATTTTTCTTTATTTATTTTAAGATATTCCGTGGAGTTTCAGGACTTTTGGAGTTGCGCATAATAGGCCTCCAATATTTGCTCCTTTTCCAGCCCAGAATTCCAGCTGCCGGCATTCTCCCTCTTCATGTAAACCTTGAAAAATAAGAGAGAATGGCCATAAGTATTGTGACATAACGTGAAATAACAGCCCATAATGCAATAAATATTGTCATAAAAGCATGATGCAAAATGGACGTATCAACTCCCCCAATCTTAGACCTCGCTTGTCCTCAAGCGAAAAGCCGATAACAATAAATATGTCCTCATGTTTAGAGGTAGAGGCGTCGATAAAAATAAAATACGGACATGAAGGTATCATGATTATTTCTATAACAACAACATAAATAGATTTTGTCATATGATTACTCATGTTCAAACGATGATCTTTTTCCAAAGCCAAAGTATGAATCAGAAACCTTATTGAGCACTAACAATTATAATCTCAGTCATTGAAGCAATTGCAATTTATCATAACATCGGAAAGAGTCTATGTCAGAGCTTAATAGCAAGTCCACATACTCAACTATCACTTAGTCCTTTATAATTTCTAACACTCACACAATACTTGTGGTTATGGAGTTTTAATAAGACACAGAGAAAGATAGGGGCTTATAGTTTTGCCCCACAACTTTTTACCTCAAGGGTAATGTCAACAATAATAATTCATGCTCCCCCACATCCA
>NC_041387.1:176262694-176270505 GCF_002162155.2 Triticum dicoccoides | reverse complement strand
TTCTTTCCAACATGCTGAGCTTGCCAAAGGATAAAATAAAAAGGGAAAGGTGAAGATCACCATGACTCTTGCATAAGGTAGAGGATAATAATAAAAGATAGGCCCTTCGCAGAGGGAAGGAGAGGTTGTCATGCGCGTTTAGGGTTGATGCACAAAATCTTAATGCAAAAGAACGTCACTTTATATTGCCCCTTGTATGTGGACCTTTATTATGTAGTCCGTCGCTTTTATTGCATCCACAACAAGTTCATAAAAAGTTTATTTTCTCCGCACTAATAAGTCATGCATATTTAGAGAGCAATTTTTATTGCTTGCACCGATGACAACTTACTTGAAGGATCTTACTCAATCCGTAGGTAGGTATGGTGGACTCTCATGGCAAAACTGGTTTAAGGGTATTTGGAAGCACAAGTAGTATTTCTACTTGGTGCTAAGAATTTGGCTAGCATGAGGGGGAAAGGCAAGCTCAACACGATAGAGGATCCATGACAACATACTTTATCTCAGATGTAAGAAAACATAACTCATTATGTTGTCTTCCTTGTCCAACCTCAACTCTTTAGCATGTCATATTTTAATGAGTGCTCCCAATCATAAAAGATGTCAATGATAATATATCTATATGTGAAAGCTCTCTTTCCTTATTACTTCCTATTAATTGCAACGATGACCAAAGCTATATTTGCCAACTCCCAACAACTTATAATCATCATACTCTTTCTATGTGGAGTCATTACTTTCACTAAGATCAATATGAACTATTTGATTCTTTTTATTCTTTTTCTTCTAATCACCCAAGATCATGGCAAAATACTCAAGCCCTTGACTCAACACTAATCTGTATTATATAGCTCACGGACTCGATTACAAAGAAGGATCATAAAGCAAAACTCAAAACTAGATCATGCCATGACTTTATTCTACTAAATCAAGATACTACTAATAGGATCGAACTAAGAAAAACGGTAAATATAGGAGTTGTGATGGTGATACGATACTAGGGCACCTCCCCCAAGCTTGGCAGTTGCCAAGGGGGAGTGCCCATACCCATGTGATTATGTCCTTGGAGGTGATGAAGGTGGTGATGATGACGGTGGATAATCGCACATCGAGCGTAAAAGCTCCTCCAACTTGCGGATAATGCCCTTGAGCCCAGCAATATGATCCTTCAACAAAATATTCTCCTGTGTGAGATACTTGTTCTGTATATGGGCTAACTCAATCATCTTGAAGGCTTCAATATCTGTTGGAGTGAAAAGGTTAGGTAAAGGTTGAGGGATGTCTTCTTCTTTCACCACCGGAGCTGGCACCTCCATGGCCTTCTTGATCCTTTCATCCTTGTTGATCTCTTCTGGTTCCTCTCTTTTCAACTCTATCTTCAATAGCCAAGCATCCTTTTCTTCATTGTTGGAGGAGGGAGAAGTCATGGTGCTCTAAATCTGCAACGGAAATAGCTCGAAACGAAAACAGAGGAGATTTGCGTGATACGAGAGTCAAAACCTTCGGGAGTATATATAATGAATTTTTACCGACCAAAATACGTATCATGCAAGGAAATAGAGTCCGGAGGGCACACGAGGTGCTCACGAGGTAGGGGGGCGCGCCCAGGGGGGTAGGGTGCGCCCTCCACCCTCGTGGAGGCCTTGTGTCCTCCCCGGACTGCTACTTATTTTTCTATTTTTCTAAATATTCCAAAATAGAGAAATATTGCCTTAAAAATTGTTTTGGAGTCAGTTTACTTACCGTACCACATACCTATTCCTTTTCAGAGTCTGGAACATTCTGGAAAGTGTCCTTTATGTATTCCTCCGGGGTTACGGTTTCAATAATATTAGTTTCAACATTTATAGGATTACCTGAGATATAGTGTTTGATCCTTTGACCGTTTACCACCTTCGGACTTGTGCCTTCGAAGTTGTTGATTTTTATGGCACCGGAACGATAGACCTCCTCGATAACGTAAGGACCTTCCCATTTAGAGAGAAGTTTTCCTGCAAAAAATCTTAAACGAGAGTTGTATAGCAATACATAATCACCTACATTAAACTCACGCTTTTGTATCCTTTTGTCATGCCATCTTTTAACCTTTTCTTTAAACAACTTGGCATTTTCATAAGCTTGGGTTCTCCATTCATCAAGTGAGCTAATATCAAATAACCTCTTCTCACCAGCAAGTTTGAAATCATAGTTGAGCTCTTTAATAGCCCAATATGCCTTATGTTCTAGTTCGAGAGGTAAGTGACATGCTTTTCCATAAACCATTTTATACGGAGACATACGCATAAGATTTTTGTATGCAGTTCTATAGGCCCATAATGCATCATTCAGTTTCTTGGACCAATTCTTTATAGACCTATTGACAATCTTTTGCAAGATTAATTTGAGCTCTCTATTGCTCAATTCTACCTGACCACTAGACTGCGGGTGATATGGAGATGCAATTCTATGGTTAACGTCATATTTAGCAACCATCTTACGGAAAGCACCATGAATAAAGTGTGAACCACCATCAGTCATTAAATATCTAGGGACTCCAAACCTCGGAAAAATAACTTCCTTAAGCATTTTAATAGAAGTGTTATGATCAGCACTACTAGTTGGAATAGCTTCTACCCACTTAGTAACGTAATCAACAACGACTAAAATATGAGTATATCCATTAGAGGCAGGAAAAGGTCCCATATAATCAAAGCCCCAAACATCAAATGGTTCAATAACAAGTGAATAATTCATAGGCATTTCTTGACGTCTACTAATATTACCAATTCTTTGACATTCGTCGCAAGACAAAACAAACTTACGGGCATCCTTGAAGAGAGTAGGCCAATAAAAACTGGATTGCAATACCTTATGTGCAGTTCTATCTCCAGCGTGGTGTCCTCCATAAGCTTCGGAGTGACACCTGCGTAGGATCTGTTCCTGTTCATGCTCAGGTACACAACGTCTAATAACACCATCTACTCCTTCTTTATAAAGATGTGGGTCATCCCAAAAGTAATGTCGCAAGTCATAGAAAAACTTTTTCTTTTGTTGGTATGTGAAGCTAGGTGGTATAAATTTAGCAACAATATAATTAGCATAATCAGCATACCATGGAGTGCTACGAGAAGTGCTTATGACATTTAATTGTTCATCAGGAAAGCTATCATCAATAGGTAGTGGGTCATCAAGAACATTCTCTAACCTAGATAAGTTGTCTGCAATGGGGTTCTCAGCTCCTTTTCTATCAACAATATGTAAATCAAATTCTTGCAGCAGGAGAACCCATCTAATAAGTCTAGGTTTTGCATCTTTCTTTTCTATAAGATATTTAATAGCAGCATGATCTGTGTGAATAGTTACTTTAGAATCAACAATATAGGGTCTGAATTTATCACAAGCAAATACAACTGCTAAAAGTTCCTTTTCGGTAGTAGCATAATTTCTTTGAGCATTGTCTAGAGTCTTACTAGCATAATGGATAACATTTAATTCCTTATCAACTCTTTGCCCTAGAACAGCACCTACAACATAATCACTAGCATCACACATAATTTCAAAGGGTAAATTCCAATCAGGTGGCTGAACAACAGGTGCAGAGACTAATGCTTTCTTAAGTATTTCAAATGCTTCTACACAATCATCATCAAAGACAAATGGTACATCTTTTTGTAATAAATTAGTCAGAAGCCGAGAGATTTTTGAGAAGTCCTTAATGAACCTCCTATAAAATCCGGCGTGACCAAGGAAACTTCTTATACCTTTGATGTCCTTGGGACATGGCATCTTTTCAGTAGCATCAACCTTGGCTTTATCAACTTCAATACCTCTTTCAGAAACTTTGTGCCCCAAGACAATACCTTCATTAACCATAAAGTGGCACTTTTCCCAATTCAAGACAAGATTAGTTTCTTCACATCTCTGCAAAACTTGAGCAAGATTGCTCAAGCAATCATCAAAAGAGGAACCATAGACGGAAAAGTCGTCCATGAAAACCTCACAAATTTTCTCGCAAAAGTCAGAGAATATAGCCACCATGCATCTTTGAAAGGTTGCAGGTGCATTACATAAAACGAAAGGCATATGTCTATAAGCAGAAGTACTAAAAGGGCATGTAAAAGTAGTCTTTGATTGATCTTTAGCCGACACAGGTATTTGAGAAAAACCGGAATAACCATCTAGAAAGCAATGATGTGTATGTTTGCATAATCTTTCTAGCATTTCATCAATAAAAGGTAAGGGGTAATGATCTTTCTTAGTAGCCTTATTTAATTTACGGAAATCAGTTACCATCCTATAACCTGTGATAATTCTTTGTGGAATCAATTCATCTTTATCATTAGGGACAACAATAATACCTCCCTTCTTAGGGACACAATGGACAGGACTTACCCACTGACTATCAGCAACGGGATAAATTATACCTGCCTCCAGAAGCTTGAGTATTTCCTTTCTTACCACCTCTTTCATTTTAGGATTCAAACGTCATTGAGGATCACAAACTGGTTTGGCATCAACTTCCAAATTTATTTTATGTTGACATAGAGTGGGACTGATGCCCTTAAGATCGTCCAGAGTATATCCAATAGCGGCATGGTGCTTCTTCAGAGTTTTCAATAATCTTTCTTCTTCATGCTCTCAAAGGTTAGCGCTAATAATGACAGGATATATTTTCTTTTCATCAAGATAAGCATATTTAAGATTATCAGGCAACGGTTTAAGCTCAAACACGGGATCACCCTTTGGTGGAGGAGGATCCCCTAGGATTTCAACAGGAAAATTGTGTTGCAGAATAAGTTCCTGTTTAAAGAATACTTCAGCTATTTCCCTTCTTTCATTCATGAACATATCATTTTCATGGTCTAGCAAATAGTGTTCTAAAGGATCACTACGAGGTACGACAATAGAAGCAAGACCAATAATTTCGTCCTTACTAGGCAATTCTTCCTCACGATGTTGTTTACTAAATTTAGAGAAATTAAACTCATGAACCATATCACCCAAGCCAATAGTAACAACATTCTTTTCGCAATCTATCTTAGCATTAACAGTATTCAAGAAGGGTCTACCAAATATAATGGGACAAAAGCTATCTTGTGGAGAACCAAGAACAAGAAAATCAGCGGGATATTTGGTTTTTCCACACAAGACTTCAACATCTCTAACAATTCCCACTGCAAATATAGTATCTCTATTGGCAAGTTTAATTGTAACATCAATATCTTCTAACTCAGCAGGTGCAATTTCATGCATAATTTCTTTGTATAACTCAATGGGTATAACACTAGCACTAGCACCCATATCACATAAGCCATGATAACAATGATCTCCTATTTTAACAGAAATAAAAGGCACGCCTACCACAGGTCTATGTTTATCTCTAGCATAGGGTTTAGCAATTCTAGCAGTTTCACCGCAAAATTGAATAACATGCCCATCAATATTATGAGACAAGAGATCTTTAACAATAGCAATATTGGGTTCTACCTTGACTTGCTCAGGAGGGGTATAAGTTCTAATATTGCTTTTACGAACAACAGTTGAAGCTTTAGCATGATCCTTCATTCTAACAGGGAAAGGTGGTTTCTCAACATAAGAAGTGGGAACAATAGGATCATTATAAGTGACAATCTTTTCTTCAACTTTAATAGGTGCAGCTACTTTTACTTCTATGGGAGGATGATATTTAAACCACTTCTCCTTGGGGAGATCAACATAAGTAGCAAAAGATTCACAGAAACAAGCTACTATCTCAGAGTCAAGTCCATATTTAGTGCTAAACTTACGAAAAATATCGGTATCCATAAAAGATTTAACACAATCAAACTTAGGTGTCATACCTGACTCCTTACCTTCGTCGAGGTCCCAATCTTCAGAGTTGCATTTAATTCTATCCAGTAAATTCCATCTAAATTCAATAGTCTTCATCATAAGAGAGCTAGCACAAGAAGTATCGAGCATGGTGCGATTGTTACCAGAAAGCCGAGCATAAAAACTTTGCATAATCACTTCTCTTGCGAGCTCATGATTGGGGCATGAATATAACATTGATTTAAGCCTCCCCCAAGCTTGAGCGATGCTTTCTCCTTCGCGAGGCCAAAAATTATATATATAATTGCGATCACGATGAACAAGATGCATAGGGTAATAGTTTTGATGAAATTCCAATTTCAATCTTTTATAGTTCCATGATCTCATATCATCACATAGCCTATACCTTGTCAATGCATCTCCCTTCAAAGATAAAGGGAAAGCCTTCTTCTTAACAACATCATCGGGTATACCTGCAAGCTTAAATAGTCCACAAACATCATCCGCATAGTGTAGATGTTCATCAGGATGCTTTGTTCCATCTCCTGTAAAAGTGTTAGCTAGCAGTTTTTCCATCATACCCGAAGGAATCTCAAAAGGAGTTTCATTTTCAATAGGTTCAGTAGGTTGAGGAGCAACTCTTTGCTCTACTGGACGGGGTGAAGATACCCCGAACAAGCCCCTCAGACAATTACTTTCCATAGTAACAAGTGACAGAAAATTTCAGCACACTAAATAAAATTTTCCTTACCAAATTCCACCTACCAAAGGCGCTTCACTCCCCGGAAACGGCGCCAGAAAAGAGTCTTGATGACCCACAAGTATAGGGGATCTATCATAGTCCTTTCGATAAGTAAGAGTGTCGAACCCAACGAGGAGCAGAAGGAAATGATAAGCAGTTTTCAGCAAGGTATTCTCTGCAAGTAATGAAATAAGTGGTAACATATAGTTTTGTGATAAGATAAATTGTAACGAGCAACAAGTAAAAAAAGTAAAAAAAGTGCAGCAAGGTGCCCCAATCCTTTTTGTAGCAAAGGACAAGCCTGGACAAACTCTTATAATAGGAAAAGCGCTCCCAAGGAGACATGGGAATATCGTCAAGCTAGTTTTCATCATGCTCATATGATTCGCGTTCGGTACTTTGATAATTTGATATGTGGGTGGACTGGTGCTTGGGTGTTGTTCTTACTTGAACAAGCATCCCACTTATGATTAACCTCTATTGCAAGCATCCGCAACTATAACAAAAGTATTAAGGTAAACCTAACCATAGCATGAAACATATGGATCCAAATCAGCCCCTTACGAAGCAACGCATAAACTAGGGTTTAAGCTTCTGTCACTCTAGCAACCCATCATCTACTTATTACTTCTCAATGCCTTCCCCTAGGCCCAAATAATGGTGAAGTGTTATGTAGTCAACGTTCACATAACACCACTAGAGGTTAGACAACATACATCTTATCAAAATATCGAACGAATAGCAAATTCACATGACTACTAATAGCAAGACTTCTCCCTTGTCCTCAGGAACAAACGAAATTACTCACAAAGCATATTCATGTTCATAATCAGAGGGATAATAATGTGCATAAAGGATCTGAACATATGATCTTCCACCAAATAAACCAACTAGCATCAACTACAAGGAGTAATCAACACTACTAGCAACCTACTAGCACCAATCCCGTACTTGGAGACAAGAATTGGATACAAGAGATGAACTAGGGTTTGGAGATGAGATGGTGCTGGTGAAGATGTTGATGGAGATTGCCCTCTCCCGATGAGAGGAGCGTTGGTGATGACGATGGTGATGATTTCCCCCTCCCGGAGGGAAGTGTCCCAGGCAGAACAGCTCTGCCGGAGCCCTAGATTGGTCCCGCCAAGGTTCCGCCTCGTGGCGGTGGAGTCTTGTCCCGAAAGGTTGCCTTTTTATTTTTTTCTCATCGAAAGACTTCATATAGGAGAAGATGGGCGTCGGAGAGCCACCAGGGGGCCCACGAGGTAGGGGGGCGCCCACG
>NC_041387.1:176258883-176262493 GCF_002162155.2 Triticum dicoccoides | reverse complement strand
CATCTTTGGCGATGACTTTTCTTTATTTATTTGAAGATATTCCGTGGAATTTCAGGACTTTTGGAGTTGCACAGAATAGGCCTCCAATATTTGCTCCTTTTCCAGCCCAGAATTCCAGCTGCCGGCATTCTCCCTCTTCATGTAAACCTTGTAAAATAAGATAGAATAGCCATAAGTATTGTGTCATAACGTGAAATAACAACCCATAATGCAATAAATATTGTCATAAAAGCATGATGCAAAATGGACGTATCAGGTAGTGATATTAAAGTCATGCTAGTTGGGTGATTATGAATTTAAAGAATGCGTGTGTTGAAGTTCGCAAGTCCCGTAGCATGCACATATGGTGAAAGTTTTGTAACAAATTTGAAACATGAAGTGTACCTGGCTTGTGCATCCTTATGAGTGGCGGTCGGGGACGAGCGATGGTCTTTTCCTACCAATCTATCCCCCTAGGAGCATGCGCGTAGTACATGATTTTTGATGACTTCTAAATTTTTGCAATAAGTATATGAGTTGTTTTGACTAATGTTGAGTCCATGGATTATACGCACTTTTACCTTTCCACCATTGCTAGCCTCTTCGGTACCGTGCATTTCCCTTTCTCACCTTGAGACTTGGTGCAAACTTCGCCGGTGCATCCAAACCCCGTGATACGATACGCTCTATCACACATCAACCTCCTTATATCTTCCTCAAAACAGCCACCATACCTACCTATTATGGCATTTCCATAGCCATTCCGAGATATATTGCCATGCAACTTTCCACCATTCCGTTTATCATCATCATGACATACTTTACTTTTGTCATATTGCCATTGCATGATCATGTAGCTGACATCGTATTTGTGGCAAAGCCTCCATGCATTAATTTTTATACATGTCACTGTTGATTGATTGCACCATCCCGGTACACCACCGGAGGCATTCATATAGAGTCATACCTTGTTCTAGTTTCGAGTTGTAATTCATATGTTGTAATCAATAGAAGTTTGATGATCATCATTATTAGAGCATTGCCCAAAAAGAAAAAAAAGAAACGGCAAAAAAAGGCCAAAAAAAGGAAAGGCCCAAAGAAAAAAGAAAAGAGAAAAAAAGAAAAAGAAAAAAAGAAATAAATAAAAAGGGCAATGTTACTATCTCTTTTTCCACACTTGTGCTTCAAAGTAGCACCTTGTTCTTCATGTAGTGAGTCACATATATTGTGCTTCAAAGTAGCACCATGTTTTTCATATAGTGAGTCTCATAAGTTGTCTTTTTCATACTAGTGGGAATTTTTCATTATAGAACTTGGCTTGTATATTCCTACGATGGGCTTCCTCAAATGCCCTAGGTCTTCGTGAGCAAGCAAGTTGGATGCACACCCACTAGTTTTCTTTTGTTGAGCATTCATTTATAGCTCTAGTGCATCCGTGGCATGGCAATCCCTACTCCTCATATTGACATCAATTGGTGGGCATCTCCATAGCCCGTTGATTATCCTCGTCAATGTGAGACTTTCTCCTTTTTTGTCTTCTCCACACAATCCCCATCATCATATTCTATTCCACCCATAGTGCTATATCCATGGCTCACGCTCATGTAATGCGTGAAGGTTGAAAAAGTTTGAGATTATTTAAGTATGAAACAATTGCTTGGCTTGTCATCGGGGATATAGAAGTTGGGAACATCTTTGTGTGACGAAAATGAAGCATAGCCTAACCATATTATTTTGTAGGGATGAACTTTCCTTTGCCATGTTATTTTGAGAAGACATGATTACTTTGATTAGTATGCTTGAAGTGTTACTATTTCTTTTATCAATATGAACTTTTATTTTGAATCATTTGGATCTGAACATTCATGCCACAATAAAGAAAATTACATGAAGAATTATGCTAGGTAGCATTCCACACCAAAAATTCTCTTTTTATCATTTACCTACTCGACGACGAGCATGAATTAAGCTTGGGGATGCTTGATACGTCTCCAACATATCTATAATTTATGATTGTTCCATGCTATTATATTACCCCTTTTGGATGTTTATGGGCTTTATTTTACACATTTATATCATTTTTGGGACTAACCTACTAACCGGAGGCCCAGCCCGTATTGCTGTTTTTTTGCCTATTTCAGTATTTCGAAGAAAAGGAATATCAAACGGAGTCCAAACGGAATGAAACCTTTGGGAGTGTGATTTTTGGAACGAACGTGATCCAGAGGATTTGGAGTGCAAGTCAAGAAGCAGCCGAAGCTTCCACAAGATAGGAGGGCGCGCCCCCCTATAGGGCGTGCCCCCTGTCTCGTGGGCCCCTCGGGCATCCACCGACGTACTTCTTCCTCCTATATAAGCCTACGTACCCCAAAAACATCCAGAGAGCGGAAGAAACACAATTTCCACCATCGTAACCTTCTGTATCCGCGAGATCTCATCTTGGAGCCTTTGCCGGCACTCTGCCGGAGGGGGAATTGACCATGGAGGGCTTCTACATCAACATCCTTGCCCCTCCGATGAGTTGTGAGTAGTTTACCACAGACCTACGAGTCCATAGTTATTAGCTAGTTGGCTTCTTCTCTCTTTTTGGATCTCAATACAATGTTCTCCCCCTCTCTTGTGGAGATCTACTCAATGTAAACTCTTTTTGCGGTGTGTTTGTCAAGATCCGATGAATTATGGGTTTATGATCAAGTTTATCTATGAACAATATTTGAATCTTCTCTGAATTCTTTTATGTATGTTTGAGTTATCTTTGCAAGTCTCTTCGAATTATCAGTTTGGTTTGGCCTACTAGATTGATCTTTCTTGCCATGGAGAAGTGCTTATCTTTGGGTTCAATCTTGCGGTGTCCTTACCCAGTGACAGAAAGGGTTGCAAGGCACGTATTGTATTGTTGCCATCGAGGATAACAAGATGGGGTTTATATCATATTGCTTGAGTTTATCCCTCTACATCATGTCATCTTGCTAAATGCGTTACTCTGTTCTTATGAACTTAATACTCTAGATGTAGGCAGGAGTCGGTCGATGTGTGGAGTAATAGTAGTAGATGCAGGCATGAGTCGGTCTACTTGTTACGGACGTGATGCCTATATACATGATCATGCCTAGATAATCTCATAATTATTCGCTTTTCTATCAATTGCTTGACAGTAATTTCTTCACCCACCGTAATACTTATGCTATCTTGAGAGAAGCCACTAGTGAAACCTATGGCCCCCGGGTCTATCTCTTATCATATTTGCTTCCAATCTACTTTTATTTGCATCTTTACTTTTTGCATCTATATTATAAAATACCAAAAATATATTTATCTTATCTTACTATCTTTATTAGATCTCACTTTCGCAAGTGGCCGTGAAGGGATTGACAACCCCTTTATTGCGTTGGTTGCGAGTTCTTTGTTTGTTTGTGTAGGTGCGTGGGACTTTTGAAGAGCCTCCTACTAGATTGATACCTTGGTTCTCAAAAACTGAGGGAAATACTTACACTACTATTGCAGCATCACCATGTCCTCTTCAAGGAAAACTAACGCAAGCTCAAGACGTAGCACGGTGTTGCTCGACAATGGAAGTGTGTAGCAGTGCTTCCTGCAGAGTGTTAGTGGCCTCCGAATTGACAGAGGCCAC
>NC_041387.1:176116054-176258477 GCF_002162155.2 Triticum dicoccoides | reverse complement strand
GGACTGTTGAAGCCCTCTCCCTCGGTAGTCATGGGGGTCGTTGTGCCCCGCTCTACAGCGTTCGAGGTATTGTCTTCGGGTGCCTTCTGGACGGTCTCGGCCGCTCCTCCCCAGCTAGGAGATGGCCTTTGGGATGACACCTCGGTGTCCTCCATGGCAGGGGGGGGGGGAGAAGGCCCGAGATGGCCCGTCACTCTTCGCCTCTCCAGGGGCTAGAGAGTTCCCTTTCGAAGTGGAGGTTATCGGGATCTCGCGCGGAGGGTTGAAAAGTAGAGAAAGACTCGATATGAAAGAGGCGGGTTAAGTAATAATTGAACGGGTAAGTTTTTGATACTTACGTTTTGGCCAGAGGCTTCTCCCTTTGGACCCTCTTCGGGCTGTGTTAGGACTCTGAGTCCAAACTATCCGAGAGGACCACCCACCCTTTCTTCGGCGTCGCCCCCTCCAGGTTCTTGGAGGTTGTCCTTTTTCCCCTCCTCGTCTTGAGGGGGAGTCGCTCTCCACTTCCTCCTCCTCCTCTTCATCCTTGTCTTCCTCATGGGAGGAGACGGCTTCGATCTCTCCGGACGCTGCTTCATGAGGGCCTTTGCAGCGGGGCCCATCCTTGGACCCCTTGCCTTTCTTCTTGGTCTTCTTCTCCGGCGCCTTATAAGGCGCTGGGACCAGCATCTCCTCCAGCTGAGGAGTGACTGGGTCTTCGGGCAATGAAGCCGGACTCTTAATCCGCTCCGACTTCTTGGTCTAGCCCTGTAAAGGATGAACTAATGAGTTTTGCATCAACCGCGTATATAAACTGGATATGTCTTTGGAAAGTTAAGTACTTACCGGAGATGCTAGATTCACGCGTTAAGGCCGACATCTTCGGTCTCCATGGGCTAGCTCTTCTGCGCCTTGAAGAGCAGCTTCCACATTCCCTCGTGCGTAGTGCTGAGAAGTGTTGTAGAGTCCACGGCTCCTCCGGCTTGAACTCCCACATGGGAGCAGCCCGGCGCTGGCAGGGGAGGATGCGGCGGAAGAGCATAATTTGAACCATGTTGGTTAGACCAACGTTCTTCCCCAGCACATTGGTGATGCGCATTTGCAGTGCCTGCACCTCTGTCTGGGACCCCCAGTCGTGTCCCATCGCATTCCAGGAGACGAGCCTCATGGGGGTCTGGATCTGAACTCCGGAATCGCTGCTCACTTAGTACGACGCGACTCAGTAATATAAAACCACTCCTGTTGCCAAATCTTCACGATCTCCATGAAGGCCCCCTTGGGCCATGTGGTGTTTGGCAACTTGCTGATCATAGCTCTGCCACAGTCCGTGTGCTGCCCGTCGACCTCCTTCGGCTTCACATTGAAGACCTTGATACATAGGCTGAAGTGTGGGTGGACACGGAGGAGAGCCTCACACACGATGATGAATGCCGAGATGTGGAGGAAAGAGTTCGGGGATAGATCATGGAAATCTAGCGCGTAGTAATACATGAGTCCACGGAAAGTGGAAAACCTAACCCTCTAAGGAAGTGGGGAAGGAAGACGACCCGTTCGCCGGGCTCCGGAGTGAGAATGACTTGACCTTCATGGGGAAGCCTATGCGCAATGTTGGCGGTGAGGTATCCCGTACTCCGGAGATTTTTTTATCTCCTTCTCCGTGAGGGAGGAGGCCTCCCATTTGCCTTTGGAACTAGATCCGGCCATGGTCGGAGGAGGTGGTGGTGGTGGTGGTGAGAAAGACGGAAACTTTGTGGGCGCAGAGAGCTTGGGAGATTAGAAGGCTGAGGAGATGTGAAGGCGTGGGGGAGAAAGTCAAGATCCGTTGCCCTCTTATAGGCAGTAACAATGCAAACTGCCCCCCACTCGTGCCTTCAATCTCTCCTATTCCCAATGAAAGCGTGTGCCGCAAACAGTTGGATTACCCAAATATTATTGATGAGCAATCCCGTATTAAGTGGGCACGATCTCTATTTTGACAGGACGTGCCAATGAGGCATGGCCTCGAAACATAGACCGCGGGGTGGGAAAGCGGTTCAAAATGTCGAAGGGTCAAGTCTGACGCTTCGCCGAAAAAGTTGTCAGTAAAAGACACTGTTCTTGTTTTTTGTATATATCCTGCCTTCGTGGCTAAGGGTTGTGTTCATTATGAAAAACTGGATACAATTCTTTAACAAAGGAAAGCCGATGTGTATTCTTTAAGGAACCCGCCTTGCAATGTCGAAGACAATCTGAACGCTGAATATATCATAATTAAAGACTGGTTCAAGGGCTACTGTGGGAGTCCTGGACTAGGGGGTCCTTAGACGTCCAGTCTATTGGATGTGGGCCAAACTGATGGGCCGTCAAGATACAAGACAGAAGATCACCTCTCATGTTGGTGGGGACTCTCTTATGTGTGGATGGCAAGTATAGGTATCCGGATATATTATTCCTTTCTGTAAAACCGACTTTGTACAACCCTAAGCCCCTCCCATGTCTATATAAACCAGAGCATAGATCGGAGGCAGGATGACAACATTGCTAGGCTAGCCAATCGAGGGTTAGCCAACTTGATCTCGTGGTAGATCAACTCTTGTAACCTCTATACCCTCGAATATAATCAAGCAGGAGTAGGGTTTTACCTCCATTAAGAGGGCCCGAAGCTGGGTAAACACTATGTCCTTTGTTCATAGTTACCTTCGGTCCTCAAACATAGAACTTGGGCCACTCTACCCGAGATCTGCTGGTTTTGACACCGATAATGGCCATCACCGTCACTCGGCCTCGCCGCCGGTGACGCTGCTGACTGATACGTCTCCAATGTATCTATAATATTTTATTGTTCCATGCTATTATATTATCTATTTTGGATGTCTTATATGCATCAATATGCTATTTTATATTATTTTTGGGACTAACTTATTAACCTTGAGCCCAGTGCTAGTTTCTATTTTTTCCTTGTTTTTGAGTTTCGTAGAAAAGGAATATCAAACAGAGTCCAAATGGAATAAAACTTTCACAATGATTTTTCTTGGACCAGAAGACACCTACGAGACTGGGAGTCCAAGTCATAAGACCCTTAAGGAGACGACAAGACAGGGGGCATGCCCCAGGGGGGCGCCCCTAAGGCTTGTGCCCCCCTCGGAGACCTCCTGACCTCTTTCCTTGGCGTATAAATTCACATATATTCCAAAACCCTCAGAAGAAGCCACGGAAATACTTTTCCACCACTGCAGGTCTCTGACCTTGTGATATCCCATCTGGAGGCCTTTTCCGGTACTCTACCGGAGGGGGATTCGATCATGGAAGGCTTCTACATCAACCCTATTGCCCTTTCGATGAAGCATGAGTAGTTTACCTCAGACCTACGGGTCCATAGCTAGTAGCTAGATGGCTTCTTCTCTCTCTTTGATTCGCAATACCATGTTCTCCTCGATGTTCTTGGAGATCTATCCGATGTAATCTTCTTTTGCGGTGTGTTTGTCAAGATCCAATAAATTGTGGATTTATGATAAGATTATATATGAATATTATTTGAATCTTCTCTGAATTCTTATATGCATGATTTCATATCTTTGTATTTCTCTTTGAATTATCGGTTTGGTTTGGCCAACTAGATTGGTATTTCTTGCAATGGGAGAGGTGCTTAGTTTTGGGTTCAATCTTGCGGTGTCCTCACCCAGTGACAAAGTAGGGGTAGCAAGGAATGTATTGTATTATTGCCATCAAGGAATAAAAGATGGGGTTTTCATCATATTGCTTGAGTTTATCCCTCTACATCATGCCATCTCACTTAAGGTGTTACTCCGTTCTTTATGAACTTAATACTCTAGATGCATGCTGGATAATGGTCGATGTGTGGAGTAATAGTAGTAGATGCAGGCAGGAGTCGGTCTACTTGACACGGACGTGATGCCTATATGCATAATCATTGCCTTGGATATCATCATAACTTTGCACTTTTCTATCAATTGCTCGACAGTAATTTGTTCACCCATCGTATTATTTGCCTTCATGAGAGAAGCCTCTAGTGAAACCTATGGCCCCCGGGTCTATTTTCCATCATACTTGCTTTCCGATCTACTATTTTGCAATCTTTTATTTTCAGATCTATAAACCAAAACCCCCAAAAATATTTAGTTACCTTTTAGTTTTACCTATCTCTATCAGATCTCACCTTTGCAATTGACCGTGAAGTGATTGACAACCCCTTTATCGCGTTGGGTGTAAGTGTTTGATTGTTTGTGGAGGTGCATATATTGGGGACTTACTTGTACGTTCTACTGGATTGATACCTTGGTTCTCTAACTAAGGGAAATACTTATCTCTACTTTGCCGCATCACCCTTTCCTCTTCAAGGGAAAAACCAATGCAAGCTCAAGAAGTAGCAGGAAAAATTTCTAGCACCGTTGCCGGCGAGGTCCACATCAAGCCTACCAAGTACCCACCATAAACTCTCATCTCTTGCATTACATTATTCACCATTTTACTCTCGTTTTCCTCTCCCCCACTTCTAAAATGATTTTAAGAAAAATACAAAAATATTTGCCTTTTTATTTGCCTTCTTTCCGTTTACCTTTTCGTTTTATGTCTTACTTGGTTTGTTTGCTCGTTCGCTTGGAATAATTGTGTATTTATTGAAAAGCAGAAAGCAAAAAGTTTATGGATCCTCATCCACTTTCTAATCTTTTTAAGATCCAATTATGATGAACCAATTGCTAGTGAGTTGAGTGCAGTAGATTATCTTTATGAAGTTTTGCTTGAAATTCGTGAATCTGAAAATTGTGATGAAGTGTTCAAAGAAGAAAATTATGAAGTGATTCATGATAGCTCCTTGAATGAAAAGCATGACTGAAATGATGTTATTATAAATTCTGTTAATGTCAATTATGCTAATAATATGCAAAACCCTAAGCTTGGGGATGCTAATTTTGATATGTCTACTACTTATTGCAATGATCATGATTGGGGTGATTCTTCATATGATCTTGAAAAATTATTTAAGCCTCATGATGAATATGTTTGCGATAATATTAAAAGTGGGTTTGGAAGAGTGTCAACTTTAGGAAATAATTATCCCACTACTTTGGAGTGTACTCAATCTTATGAAATTTTTGATAAAAGGGGGTTTGAAGACGTAATGACTTTATGTTATGTTAATCCCACTATATTGAAAGAGTGTCAACTTTGCATGCATGAGGATCGTGTAGAGAATATGTTGTGTGATAGCTATATTGTTGAATTTTAATATGCTCCCACGTGCAATTATTATGAGATAGGAAAATATGGTTGTAGCAATTTTCATGTTACTAAATTACCTCTCTTCATGTTGAGATTGTCTATATTTTATTCTTCTTCCTTGCATACGCTAGTTTTTGCTTGCCTTGATAATTTGTTTGCTAATAGAATGCCTATGTATAGGAAGTATGTTAGACTTAAATGTGTTTGTCACATATTTTATGATGCTCTCTTTGTGCTTCAATTCTTGTCTTTCATGTGAGCATCATTGAAATCTCAATGCCTAGCTAAAAGGCTTCAAAGAAAAGTGCTTCTTTGGAGACAACCCAATATTTTTATTTCCTGTTTTTTTGAATAAAATTTTAATCTTGCCTTTGGTTAGATGTGTTTTGGTGTTTTAATTAGTATTTGTGCCAAGTAAGACCTTTGGGATGGCTTACGGTGATAGTTGATTTGATCTTCCTGAAAAACGGAAACTTTTGTGTGCAGTAAAATAATTTTCATAATTCACATAAGCATGCTTTTGATATGAATTTTTTACGAAAATTTCATATACAAAGTTCCCAGGTTGTACTAATTTATCAGAATTTTTGGAGTTACAGAAGTATACGAAGTTTCCTGATTACTACAGACTGTTCTATTTTTGACAGGTTCTGTCTTTCTTGTGTTGTTTGCTTATTTTGATGAATCTATGAGTAGTATCGGGGGGTATGAACCATGGAGAAGTTGGAACACACTAGATATTACACCAATATAAATAAAGAATGAGTTCACAACAGTACCATAAGTGGTGATTTATTTTCTTATACTAACGGATCTCATGAGTTTTCTGTTGAGTTTTGTGTGGTGAAGTTTTCAAGTTTTGGGTAAAGATTTGATGGACTATGGAATAAGGAGCGGCAAGAGCCTAAGCTTGGGGATGCCCAAGGCACCCCAAGGTAATATTGAAGGACAAACAAGAGCCTAAGCTTGGGGATGCCCCGGATGGCATCCCCTCTTTCGTCTTCGTCTATCGGTAAATTTACTTGAGGCTATATTTTTATTCACCACATGATATGTGTTTTGCTTGGAGCGTATTGTATGATATGAGTCTTTTATTTTTAGTTTGCCACAATCATCCTTGCTGTACACACCTTTTGAGAGGGACACACGTGAATCGTGATTTGTTAGAATACTCTATGTGCTTCACTTATATCTTTTGAGCTAGGCAATTTTGCTCTAGTGCTTCACTTATATCTTTTTAGAGCACGACGGTGGCTTTATTTTATAGAAATTATTTAAATCTATTGCTTCACTTATATTATTACGAGAGTCTCTAAACAACATGGTAATTTGCTTTGGCTATGATTTTAGTCCTAATATGATAGGCATCCAAAGGGGATATAATAAAAACTTTCATATAAAGTGCATTGAATAATATGAGAAGTTTGATTCCTTATGATTATTTTGAGATATAAAGATGGTGATATTAGATTCATGCTAGTGAGTAATTGTGGATTGGTTGAAATACTTGTATTAAAGTTTGTGATTGCCATAGCATGCACGTATGGTGAACCGTTATGTGATGAAGTCGGAGCATGATTTGTTTATTGACTGTCTTCCTTTGTGTGGAGGTTGGGATCGCGCGATGGTTAACTCCTACCAACCCTTCCCCTAGGAGCATGTGTGTAGTACTTTGTTTTGATAGCTAATACACTTTTGCAATAAGTATGTGAGTTCTTTATGATTATATGTTGAGTCCATGGATTATACGCACTCTCACCCTTCCATCTTTGCTAGCCTCTCTAGTACCGCACATTTTTCGCCGGTGCATTACACCCACCATATACCTTCCTCAAAACAACCACCATACCTACCTATTATGGCATTTCCATAGACATTCCGAGATATATTTCCATGCAACTTCCACCGTTCTATTTTGTTCTAAGTTTTGAGTTGTAAGTAAATAAAAGTGTGACGATCATACTAATTAGAGCATTGTCCCATGTGAGGAAAGGATGTGGAAGCTATGATTCCCTCATAAGTTGGGATGAGTCTCCGGACTTTATGAAAAAAAAGAGGCCAAATAAGCCCAACAAAAAGAAAAAAGGAAAAATGAGAGAAAAGAGAGAAGGGGCAATGCTACTATCCTTTTTCCACACTTGTGCTTCAAAGTAGCACCATGATCTTCATGATAGAGAGTCTCCTATATTGTCACTTTCATATACTAGTGGAGATTTTTCATTATAGAACTTGGCTTGTCTATTCCAATGATGGGCTTCCTCAAATTTCCCTAGGTCTTTGTGAGCAAGCGAGTTGGATGCACACCCATTTAGTTTATTTTGAGCTTTTATACACTTATAGCTCTAGTGCATCCATTGCATGGCAATCCCTACTCACTCGCAATGATATCTATTGATGGGCATATCCATAGCCCGTTGATACGCCTGCTGATATGATACTATCGCCTTCTTTTTCTCTTCTCCACAATCACCATATTCTATTCCACCCATAGTGCTATATCCATGGCTCACGCCCATGTATTGAGTGAAAGTTGAAAAAGTTTGAGAATATTAAAGTATAAAACAATTGCTTGGCTAAAATAGGGTTGTGCATGATTTAATACTTTGTGTGATGAAGATGGAGCATAGCTAGACTATATGATTTTGTAGGGATAACTTTCTTTGGCCATGTTATTTTGAGAAGACATGATTGTTTTATTAGTATGCTTGAAGTATTATTGTTTTTATGTCAATATTAAACTTTTCTTTTGAATCTTATGGATCTGAATATTCATGCCACAATAAACAAAATTACATGGATAAATATGTTAGGTAGCATTCCACATCAAAAATTCTATTTTTATCATTTACCTACTCGAGGACGAGAAGGAATTAAGCTGGGGGATGCTTGATACGTCTCCAAGGTATCTATAATTTTGATTGTTCCATGCTATTATATTAACTGTTTTGGATGTTTTATATGCATTAATATGCTATTTTATATTATTTTTAGGACTAACTGAAAGTGCAACTAATCCCTGGGTGGTTTTGGTAATTCTTAACAACATATAGCTCATTGAACTAATGCTCTTTCAAGATGATCATTTCAGAAAGTTGAATGATTGGCATGGCATGGACTAAAGTTGTGGACCCCTCAAAATGCTAAGGACACATATTGGCAACAAGCAAAAGACTCTGCATTTTCATTTTAGTGATCCAAGATCACATTGAGTCCATAGGAAAGCCAATACTATTAAAAGGGGATGAGGTGTTGCTTAATGACTTACTTGCTCAAAATTCTTAGTGATATGCTCCAAAACCTTCAACCACTTTCTCATTTCCACATATGTCCTAAACCTAGAAGTCAAACTTGCCCCCACCGATTTGATCTATGCGGCGCCACCGAGTTCATTTGACATAGCCACTGCCACAAACCCTAGTCACTTCGGTTTCACCAATAGGGGATCTCGGTCTCACCGAGATGGGATTCCAAACTCCCTGTTTCCTTTTCGTAACATTTTGGTCCCATCGAAATGAGCGAATTGGTCCCACTTAGTTCGCAATGCAAACTCCTTGTTTCCTTTTCGTAACATTTCGGTCCCACCGAAATGAGTGAATCGGTCCCACCTTGTTTGCCTGACCAACTCTCTATGTTCCTATTACTGAAATCGGTCCCAACGAGTTCATGTGATTGGTCTCACCGAGATTACGTTATGCCCTAAACCTAGCTCATCGGTCCCACCGAGTTGATCATATCGGTCCCACCAAAAAGCCTAACGTTCATATTGTGACCTAAATGGGTCTAACCGAGTTTCACCCTTCGGTCTCACCGAGTTTGGGAATCTGTGTGTAACAGTTAGATTTGTGTGGAGGCTATAAATACCCCTCCACCCACTCTTCATTCGGGGAGAGAGCTATCAGAACGTGCCTACACTTCCACCATTCATTTTCCGAGAGAGAACCACCTACTCATGTGTTGAGACCAAGACATTCCATTCCAACCACAAGAATCTCGATCTCTAGCCTTCCCCAAGTTGCTTTCCACTCAAATCATGTTTCCACCATAGCCAAATCTGTGTGAGAGAGTTGAGTGTTGGGGAGACTATCATTTGAAGCACAAGATTAAGAAGTTCATCATCAACACACCATATATTACCTTTTGGAGAGTGGTGTCTCCTAGATTGGTTAGGTGTCACTTGGGAGCCTCCGTCAAGATTGTGGAGTTGAACCAAGGAGTTTGTAAGGGCAAGGAGATCGCCTACTTCATGAAGATCTACCCAAGTGAGGCAAGTCCTTCGTGGGCGATGGCCATGGTGGGATAGACAAGGTTGCTTCTTCGTGGACCCTTCGTTGGTGGAGCCCCCCATGGACTCGCGCAACCGTTACCCTTCGTGGGTTGAAGTCTCCATCAACGTGGATATACGATAGCACCACCTATCGAAACCACGCCAAAAATCTCCGTGTCAACATTGCGTTTGCTCCCTCCAAACTCCTCCCATTTACTTTCTTGCTAGTTGCATGCTTTACTTTCCGCTGGTCATATACTCTTTGCATGCTTGCTTGAATTGTATTGTGATTGCTTGACTTGTGCTAAGTTGCTAAAATCTGCCAAGAATTAAAATTGGGAAAAGGTTAGGTTTTTATTTGGTCAAGTAGTCTAATCACTCCCCCTCTAGACATACTTTCGACCCTACACTAACTTATTAACCTAGAGCCCAGTGTCAGTTTCTATTTTTTCTTCTTGTTTTTGAGTTTCACAGAAAAAGAATATCAAACGGAGTCCAAACGGAATAGAACATTCGCGATGGTTTTTCTTGGACCAGAAGACACCTGCGAGACTTGGAGTCCAAGTGAGAAGACCCTTGAGGAGACGGCAAGCTAGGGGCGCGCCCCTAGGGCTTGTGGCCCCCTCGGAGACCTCCTGACCTCCTTCCTTCGCCTGTAAATTCACATATATTCCCAAACCCTCATAAGAAGCCACGAAAATACTTTTCCACTGCCGCAGGTCTCTGACCTCATGAGATCCCATCTGGAGGCCTTTTTCGGTACTCTGCCGGAGGGGGACTCGATCACGGAGGGCTTCTACATCAACCCTATTGCCCTTCCGATGAAGTGTGAGTAGTTTACCTTAGACCTACCCACATACAGGTCCGTAGCTAGTAGCTAGATGGCTTATTCTCTCTCTTTGATTCTCAATACCATGTTCTCCTCGATGTTCTTGGAGATCTATCCGATGTAATCTTCTTTTGCGGTGTGTTTGTCGAGATCCGATGAATTGTGGATTTATGATCAGATTATCTATGAATATTATTTGAATCTTCTCTGAATTCTTATATGCATGATTTCATATCTTTGTATTTCTCTTCGAATTATCGGTTTGGTTTGGCCAACTAGATTGGTATTTCTTGCAATGGGAGAGGTGCTTAGTTTTGGGTTCAATCTTGCGGTGTCCTCACCTAGTGACAAAGTAGGGGTAGCGAGGCACGTATTGTATTGTTGCCATCGAGGATAAAAAGATGGGATTTTCATCATATTGCTTGAGTTTATCCCTCTACATCATGTCATCTTATTTAAGGCGTTACTCCATTCTTTATGAACTTAATACTCTAGATGCATGCTGGATAGCGGTCGATGTGTGGATTAATAGTAGTAGATTCAGGCAGGAGTCGGTCTACTTAACACAGATGTGATGCCTATATGCATAATCATTGCCTTGGATATCGTCATAACTTTGTGCTTTTCTATCAATTGCTCGACAGTAATTTGTTCACCCTCCGTATTATTTGCCATCATGAGAGAAGCCTCTAGTGAAACCTATGGCCCCCGGGTCTATTTTCCATCATATTTGCTTTCCGATCTACTATTTTGCAATCTTTTATTTTCAGATGTATAAACCAAAATACCCAAAAATATTTAGTTACATTTTAGTTTTACCTATCTCTATTAGATCTCACCTTTGCAATTGACCGTGAAGGGATTGACTACCCCTTTATCCCGTTGGGTGCAAGTGTTTGATCATTTGTGTAGGTGCATAGATTGGGGACTGGCTTGTACCTCCTACTAGATTGATACCTTGGTTCTCTAACTAAGGGAAATACTTATCTCTACTTTGTTGCATCACCCTTTCCTCCTCAAGGGAAAAACCAACACAAGCTCAAGAAGTAGCACTGACGTGGTCGTCATTAGCGGCTAACCCACTGTTAACACTCGCTGACACCTGGGGACCACCCTACTAACTAAAGAATTTAACTAAATTAATTTACCTGCTATGTATGATGTTTGGGCCCTTTCGTTTAACTAAATAGTTAAAATAAGTCCAATCTAATCTGTGACAATAACAGGAGGGCCCCACTAGACCCTTTGACTAGTCAAAGCTGACCAGTCAACTACTGACTGGGCAATTGACTGGCCCCACATGTGAGCTTCAGGTGCACTCTGTTGTGTACACACCCTGTGTGCATTTAGAAAATTCCTATTTATTTAGAATTAATAATATTTCAGAAATTATTTAAAACTTTGAAAAATTATATAAAATAATCCGTAACACGGATGAAAATAATTTATATATGTAAAATGATCAAAAAATAAGACAAATCCAAATATGCCATCCACATACCTGTCACGCCCCTCCAACACTGCAAACATGGAACCGTCCCCTCCGAGTCGGGAAAATATTCCCGGAGATTTTCCCGCTCCACCTAAAATACTTAGCACTGCGTTAGGCACCTCGAGCATAGCATCTTGTCATGTCATGCTTTCTGTTGCATTGTATGCCTGTTATTTATTGTTTCTTCCCCCTCCTTCTCCGGTATACCCTGAGACCACTACCAATACCCTATGACTGACTACATCAATGGCGACCCCTCCTTGGCAAAGCAACCAGGCAAGCAAACCCCCCTTGATCATTTATATATCACCCATTCTTTCTTTCTCATGCTTGCATTAGATTTTGCTACTGTGGTTCGACAGCTCCTATTCTGATGCATAGCCTGCTTTTGTAACCTACTGGTGTTACCTTACCTGTTATCCTATATGCTTAGTATAGGTTTGCTAGTGATCCATCCATGACCCCTCACCCTTGTCATTGTTGCCCCGCTTTGTTACCGATGACTCGATCAATGTGATCGATGTGCAGAGACCCACACATAACCGCACCCACCTTAGTTGTACGACTCTGTAGAGCTACTATCAACTGCCAAGGGTGATACCTCCTACCTCACTCCTGATAATACCTCTGTAGCATAGCTTGTTGGTTGTGGGTTACACAAGGTGATTCCTCATTCACCACCTCCGATGATGCCTCTGTCGTGCAACCCCTCTGCTACCTCTTGAGCACTGCGTTGGTTTTCCCTTGAATAGGAAAGGGTGATGCAGAAAATTAGCGTAAGCATTTCCCTCAGTTTTTGAGAACCAAGGTATCAATCCAATAGGAGGATACAAGCAAGTCCCTCGTACCTACACAAACAAACAAGAACCTCGCAACCAACGCGATAAAGGGGTTGTCAATCCCTTCACGGCCACTTGTGAAAGTGAGATCTGATAGAGATAATAATAAGATAAATATTTTTGGTATTTTTAGGATATAGATAGGAAAGTAAAGATTGCAAAATAAAATAGAGAAAAAACTTATATGATGGAAAATGGACCTGGGGGCCATAGGTTTCACTAGTGGGTTATCTCAAGATAGCATAAGTATTACGGTGGGTGAACAAATTACTGTCGACCAATTGATGGAAAGTGAATAGTTATGAGAATATCTAGGCATGATCATGTATATAGGCATCACGTCCGTGACAAGTAGATCAAAACGATTCTCCATCTACTACTATTACTCCACACATCGACCGCTATCCAGTATGCATCTAGAGTATTAAGTTCATAAGAACAGAGTAACGCATTAGGCAAGATGACATGATGTAGAGGGATAAACTCAAGCAATATGATATAAACCCCATCTTTTTATCCTCGATGGCAACAATACAATACGTGCCTTGCTGCCCCTACTGTCATTGGGAAAGGACACCACAAGATTGAACCCAAAGCTAAGCACTTCTCCCATTGCAACAAAGATCAATCTAGTAGGCCAAACCGAACTGATAATTCGAAGAGACTTGCAAAGATAACGAATCATACATAAAAGAATTCAGAGGAGATTCAAATATTTCTCATAGATAAACTTGTTCATAAACCCACAATTCATCAGATATCGACAAACACACCGCAAAAAGAGTTACATCGAATAGATCTCCAAGAAGATCGAGGAGAACTTTGTATTGAGAATCAAAGAGAGAGAAAAATCCATCTAGCTAATAACTATGGACCTAAAGGTCTGTGGTAAACTACTCACACTTCATCGGAGAGGCTATGGTGTTGATGTAGAAGCCCTCCATGATCGATTCCCCCTCCGGCGGAGTGCCGGAAAAGGCCCCAAGAAATAGGGTTTCGTGGTGCTCTTGGATGTTTTCAGGGTATGTGAATATATATAGGCGAAAGAAGTCGGTCAGGGGAGCCACGAGGGGCCCATGAGGGTGGGGGGCGCGCCCACCCCCCTAGGGCGTGCCTCCCTACTTCGTGGCCGCCTCGATTGCTTCTTTACGTCCACTCCAAGTCTCGTGGATTGTGTTTGTTCCAAAAATAACTCTCCTGAAGGTTTCATTCCATTTGGACTCTGTTTGATATTCCTTTTCTACGGAACAGTGAAATAGGCAAAAAACAACAATTTGGGTTGGGCCTCCGGTTAGTAGGTTAGTCCCAAAATAATATAAAAGTGCTTAGTAAAGCCCATAAACATCCAAAATGGGTAATATAATAGCATGGAACAATCAAAAATTATAGATACGTTCGGGACGTAAGCATCCCCAAGCTTAATTCCTGCTTGTCCTCGAGTAGGTAAATGATAAAAACAGAATTTTTGATGTGGAATGCTACCTAGCATATTTCTCAATGTAATTTTCTTTATTATGGCATGAATGTCCAGATCCAAATGATTCAAGATAAAAGTTTAATATTGACATAAAAATAGTAATACTTCAAGCATACTAACAAAGTAATCATGTCTTATCAAAATAACATAGCCAAAGAAAGCTTATCCCTACAAAATCATATAGTTAGGCTATGCTTCAATTTCGTCACACAAAATGCTCCCATCATGCACAACCCCGGTTTCAGCCAAGCAATTGTTTCATACTTTTTAACGCGCTTCAGCTTTTTCAAGTCTCACGCAATACATGAGCGTAAGCCATGGATATAGCACTATCGGTGGAATAGAATATGATGATAGGGATTGTGTGGAGAAGACAAAAAGGAGAAAGTCTCACATTGACTAGGCGTATCAACGGATTCCCATTAATAGATATCAATGAGGGTGAGTAGGGATTGCCATGCAACGGATGCACTAGAGCTATAAATGTATGAAAGCTCAACAAAAGAAACCAAATGGGTGTGCATCCAACTCGCTTGCTCACGAAGACCTAGGGCATTTTGAGGAAGCCCACCATTGGAATATACAAGCCAAGTTCTATAATGAAAAAAATTCCCACTAGTATACGAAAGTGACAACATAGGAGACTCTCTATCATGAAGATCATGGTGCTACTTTGAAGCACAAGTGTGGAAAAAGGATAGTAACATTGTCCCTTCTCTCTCTTTCTCTCATTTTTTTTCTTTTTTTTCTTTTTTTTCTTTTGGTGGGCTTCTTTGGCCTCTTTTTTTATGTGGGCTTCTTTGGCCTCTTTTTTTATTTGGGCTTCTTTGGCCTCTTTTATTTTTCATAAAGTCCGAAGTCTCATCCCGACTTGTGGGGGAATCATAGTCTCCATCATCCTTTCCTCACTTGGGACAATGCTCTAATAATGAAGATCATCACACTTTTATTTATTTACAACTCAAGAATTACAACTCAATACTTAGAACAAAATATGACTCTATGTGAATGCCTCCGGTGGTGTACCGGGATATGCAATGAATCAAGAGCGACATGTATGAAAGAATTATAAAGGTGGCTTTTCCACAAATTAGATGTCAACTACATGATCATGGAAAAGCAATATGACAATGATGGAGCGTGTCATAATAAATGGAACGGTGGAAAGTTGCATGGCAATATATCTCGGAATGACTATAGAAATGCCATAATAGGTAGGTATGGTGGCTGTTTTGAGGAAGGTATATGGTGGGTGTATGATACCGGCGAAAGTTGCGCGGCACAAGAGAGGCTAGCAATGGTGGAAGGGTGAGAGTGCGTATGATCCATGGACTCACATTAGTCATAAAGAACTCATATACTTATTGCAAAAGTTTGTTAGCCCTCGAAGCAAAGTACTATTACGCATGCTCCTAGGGGAAGGGTTGGTAGGAGTTAACCATCGCGCGATCCCGACCTCCACACATAAGGAAGGCAATCAAAAGAACACCCCATGCAACAAATTTGTCACACAACGTTTACCATACGTGCATGCTACGGGACTTGCTAACTTTAACACAAGTATTTCTCAATTCATAATTACCCAACTAGCATGACTCTTAACATTACCACCTTTATATCTCAAAACAATTATCAAATATCAAATTGATCATAGTATCCAATGCACTCTATATGATAGTTTTTATTATACCCAACTTGGATGCCCATCATATTAGGACTAATTTTATAGCCAAAGAAAATACCATGCTATTATAGAAGACTCTCAAAATAATATAAGTGAAGCATGAGAGATCAATAATTTCTACAAAATAAAACCACCACAGTGCTCTAAAAATATATAAGTGAAGCACTAGAGCAAAATTGTCTAGCACAAAAGATATAAGTGAAGCCCATAGAGCATTCTAATAAATTCCGATTCATGTGTGTGTCTCCCAAAAGGTGTGTACAGAAAGGATGATTGTGGTAAACTAAAAAGCAAAGACTCAAATCATAGAAGACGCTCCAAGCAAAACACATATCATGTGGTGAATAAAAATATAGCTTCAAGTAAAGTTACTGATAGACGAAGACGAAAGAGGGGATGCCTTCCGGGGCATCCCCAAGCTTAGGCTTTTGGTTGTCCTTGAATTTTACCTCGGGGTGCCTTGTGCATCCCCAAGCTTAGGCTCTTGCCACTCCTTATTCCGTAATCCATCAAATCTTTACCCAAAACTTGAAAACTTCACAACACAAAACTCAACAGAAAATCTCATGAGCTTCGTTAGTGCAAGAAAGAAAACCACCACTTTAAGGTACTGTAATTAACTCATTCTTTATTTATATTGGTGTTAAACCGAATGTATTCCAACTTCTCTATGGTTCATACCCCCGATACTAGCCATAGTTTCATCAAAATAAGCAAATAACACACGAAAAACAGAATCTGTCAAAAACAGAACAGTCTGTAGCAATCTGTAACTTTCGAATACTTCTGGAACTCTAAAAATCCTACCAAAATAGGAAGTCCTATGAAATTTATATATTAATCTTCTTCAAAAATAATCAACTAAAAACATGTTTATGTGATTTACAAAATTATTCTCGTGCGTGCAAAAGTTTCTGTTTGTCAGCAAGATCAAATTAACTATCACCCAAGATGATCCTATAGGTTCTACTTGGCACAGACACTAACTAAAACATTAAACCACATCTAACCAGAGGCTAGATGAATTATTTAATACTAAACAGGAGCAAAAAGTAAAGAACAAAACTAAAATTGGGTTGCCTCCCAACAAGCGCTACCGTTTAACGCCCCTTTCTAGGCATAACAGCGAGAATAGATCTAAGTATTGCCATCTTTGGTATTCAATTCATAAGTGGCTCTCATAATAGATTCATAAGGTAATTTGATTTTCTTCCTAGGAAAGTGTTACATGCCTTTCCTTAATGGAAATTGGAATCTAATATTTCCTTCTTTCATATCAATAATTGCACCAATCGTTCTAAGGAAAGGTATACCAAGAATAATAGGACATGAAAGATTGCAATCTATATCAAGAACAATAAAATATAAGGGCACATAATTCCTATTTGCAACAATAAGAACATCATTAATCCTTCCCATAGGTTTCTTAATGGTGGAATCCGCAAGGTGCAAGTTTAAAGAGAAATCATCAAATTCACGGAAACCTAACACATCACACAAATTTTTTGGAATCATGGAAACACTAGCACCAAAATCACACAAAGCATAGCATTCAATATCTTTAATTTTAATTTTAGTAGTAGGTTCCCACTCATCATAAAGTTTTCTAGGGATAGAAACTTCTAATTCACTTTTTTCTTCATAAGATTGCATTAAAGCATCAATGATATATTTAGTAAAAGCTTTATTTTGACTATAAGCATGAGGAGAATTTAACATGGATTGCAACAAGGAAATACAATATATTAAAGAACAATTATCATAATTAAATTCCTTGAAATCCAAAATAGTGGGTTCATTGCTATGTAAAGTTTTGGCCCCTTCAATCCCACTTTTACCTATTTTTGCATCAAGATCTAAAAACTCAGAATCATTGGGACGCCTTTTAACTAAAGTTGACTCATCTCTAGTCCAATCATTATCAAGATTCATATTGCAAAACAAAGATTTAATAGGAGACACATCAATCACTTTTAGATCTTCATCATTATTATCATGAAAACTAGAGGAACACGCTTTTACAAAGCAATCTTTCTTAGCACGCATCCTAGCGGTTCTTTCTTTGCACTCATCAATGGAAATTCTCATGGCTTTGAGAGACTCATTGATATCATGCTTAGGTGGAATAGATCTAAGTTTCAAAGAATCAACATCAAGAGAAATTCTATCCACGTTCCTAGCCAATTCATCAATCTTAGGCAATTTTTCTTCAAGCAAAGCATTGAAATTCTTTTGAGAAATCATAAACTCTTTAACACTAACCTCAAAATCAGAGGGCATATTATTAAAATTTCCATAAGATTTGTTGTAGGAATTACCATAATTATTAGAGGAATTACTAGGAAAGTTTCCTCTATACGCGTTGTTACCAAAATTATTCCTACCAACAAAATTCACATCCATAGATTCATTATTATTCTCAATCAAAGTAGACAAAGGCATACCATTAGGATCAATAGGGGCACTCTTATTAGCAAACAATTTCACAAGTTCATCCATGTTTCCACTCAAAACATTAATTTCTTCTATCGCATGAACCGTTTTACTAGTAGATCTTTAGGTGTGCCATTGAGAATAATTAACCATAATATTATCTAGGAGTTTAGTAGCTTATCCAAAAGTGATTTCCATAAAAGTGCCTCCCGCGGCCGAATCTAAAAGATTTCTAGAAGCAGAATTCAATCTGGCATAAAACTTTTGTATAATCATCCATAAATTTAATCCATGAGTAGGGCAATTGCGAATCATTAATTTCATCCTCTCCCAAGATTGTGCAACAAGTTCATGATCAAGTTGCTTAAAATTCATAATATCGTTTCTAAGAGAGATGATCTTAGCAGGAGGAAAATACTTAGAGATAAAAGCATCTATGCACTTATTCCATGAATCAGTACTATTTTTAGGCAAAGACGAAAACCAAGTTTTAGCACGATCTCTAAGCGAAAACTGAAATAGCTTCAATTTAACAATATCATTATCCACATCTTTCTTCTTTTGCATATAACACAAATCAACAAAGTTGTTTAGATGAGTAGCGGCATCTTCACTAGGAAGTCCATAGAATTGATCTTTCATGACAAGATTCAACAAAGCATCATTAATTTCACAAGATTCAACATCGGTAAGAGGAGCAATCGGAGTGCTAAGAAAATCATTATTGTTGGTATTGGAGAAATCACACAATTTAGTGTTATCTTGAGCTATCGTGACAAACAATCCAACACACAAGCACACAAGAGGCAAGCGAAAAAGAGGCGAACGGGAAAGAGAGGGTGAAAAAAAATGGCAAGGGTGAATTGGGGGAGAGGAAAACGAGAGGCAAATGTCAAATAATGTAATGCGAGGGAGAAGAGTTTGTGATGGGTACTTGGTATGTCTTAACTTGAGCGTAGACCTCCCCGGCAACGGCGCCAGAAATCCTTCTTGCTACCTCTTGAGCAATGTGTTGGTTTTCCCTTGAAGAGGAAAGGGTGATGCAGCAAAGTAGCGTAAGTATTTCCCTCAATTTTTGAGAACCAAGGTATCAATCCAGTAGGAGGCTACACGCAAGTCCCTCGTACCTACACAAACAAACAAGAACCTCGCAACCAATGCGATAAAGGGGTTGTCAATCCCTTCAGGGCCACTTGCGAAAGTGAGATCTGATAGAGATAATAATAAGATAAATTTTTTAGTATTTTTATGATATAGATTGGAAAGTAAAGATTGAAAAATAAAATAGATCGAAAACTTATATGATGGAAAATAGACCCGAAGGCCATAGGTTTCACTAGTGGCTTCTCTCAAGATAGCATAATTATTACGATGGGTGAACAAATTACTGTCAAGCAATTGATAGAAAAGTGCATAGTTATGAGAATATCTAGGCATGATCATGTATATAGGCATCACGTCTGCGACAAGTAGATCGAAACGATTCTCCATCTACTACTATTACTCCACACATCGACCGCTATCCAGCATGCATCTAGAGTATTAAGTTCATAAGAACAGAGTAACGCATTAGGCAAGATGACATAATGTAGAGGGATAAACTCAAGCAATATGATATAAAACCCATATTTTTATCGTCGATGACAACAATACAATACCATCCTTGCTGCCCCTGCTGTCACTAGGAAAGTACACCGCAAGATTGAACCCAAAGCTAAGCACTTCTCCCATTGCAAGAAAGATCAATCTAGTAGGCCAAACCGAACTGATAATTCGAAGAGACTTGCAAAGATAACCAATCATACATAAAAGAATTCGGAGGAGATCCAAATATTTCTCATACATAAACTTGATCATAAACCCACAATTCATCAGATCTCGACAAACACACCGCAAAAAGAGTTACATCGAATAGATCTCCAAGAAGATCAAGGAGAACTTTTTATTGAGAATCAAAAAGAGAGGATAAGCCATCTAGCTAATAACTATGGACCCGAAGGTCTGTGGTAAACTACTCACACTTCATAAGAGAGGCTATGGTGTTGATGTAGAAGCCCTCCATGGTTGATTCCCCCTCCGACGGAGCGCCGGAAAAGGCCCCAAGATGGGATCTCACGGGTACAGAAGGTTGCGGCGGTGAAAATAGGGTTTCGTGGTGCTCTTGGATGTTTTCAGGGTATGTGAATATATATAGGCGAAGGAAGTCGGTCAGGGGAGCCACGAGGGGCCCACTAGGGTGGGGGCGCGCCCACCCCCCTAGGGCGCGCCTCCCTGCCTCGTGGCCGCCTCAATTGCTTCTTGACGTCCACTCCAAGTCTCCTGGATTGCGTTTGTTCCAAAAATAACTCTCCCAAAGGTTTCATTCCGTTTGGACTCCGTTTGATATTCCTTTTCTGCGAAACACTGAAATAGGCAAAAAATAGCAATTTGGGCTGGGCCTCCGGTTAGTAGGTTAGTCCCAAAAATAATATAAAAGTGCTTAGTAAAGCCCATAAACATCCAAAACGGGTAATATAATAGCATGAAACAATCAAAAATTATAGATACGTTGGAGACGTATCACCCTCAAGTATGAACCTATCGAGGGTGATTCCTCCAAGTTCACCTTGACGGTTACATCGAGTGGGAATCCATCGAGGGTGATTCCTTGGATTTCCCCTTGATGACACAGACACATTGTTACCTTTACCTGTTGCCCCTTTTACTGGTGATGTGGTATGGAAGGGACAACCGGTACCACCCCGGTAGAGGTGGTCCTGAGTTCCCGACAGTCTATTGTGAGTCAGGTTGACCTGGAGGGTACCCGCAACATAATTACGAGGCACGGCCGGGCATGTAGACTGCCCTAGAGAGGGATGGGTAATAAATCTCCAATGTATCTATAATTTTTGATTGTTCGATGCTGTTATATTATCCTTCTTGGATGTTTTACAATCATTTTATAGCAACTTTATATCATTTTTTGGGTCTAACCTATTGACATAGTGCCCAGTGCCAATTGTTGTTTTTTGCTTGTTTTTACTTCGCAGAATATCAGTACCAGACGGAGTCAAAATACCACGAAACTTTTTGGAGATTTTTTGGGGACCAGAAGACACCTTGGGGGCCAAGAAAGCACCAGAGGGGAGGCCCATGGGGGCACAACCCACCAGGGCGCGCCCAGGGGGTTGTGGTCCCCACATAGACCCCCTGCACTGCCTCTTTGCCCTATAATTCCCAAATATTCTGGAAACCCTAGGGGATACGTCAAAACACAATTTCAGCCGCCGCAAGTTCCAGAACCACGAGATCCAATCTACACCATCACGAGGGGTTGATCATCCTCATTGGTGCCTCTCCGATGATGCATGAGTAGTCCACCATAGACCTATGAGACCGTAGGAAGTAGCTAGATGGCTTTCCCTCTCTCTTTTGATTCTCAATACAATGGTCTCTTGGAGATCTATTTTATTTAATGACTTTTTGCGGTGTGTTTGTTGGGATGTGATGAAGTTTGAGTTTATGACCAGATCTATATCCATGAAAGTTATTTGAGTTTTCTTTGATATCTTATATGCATGATTACTTATAGCCTCCTATTTCTTCTCTAAATCTTTGGTTTAGTTAGGCCGACTAGATCGATTTTTCTTGCCATGGGAAGAGGTGCTTTGTGATGGGTTCGATCTTGTGGTGTTCTTTCCTAGTGACCGAAGGGTCACCAAGGCACGCATGTATCTTTGCTATTAAGGATAACAAGATGGGGTCTATTCCTACATGAATAGATCTTATCTACATCATGTCACCATTCTTATTGCATTACTCCGTTTCTCCATGAACTCAATACACTAGATGCATGCTGGATAGCGCTCGATGTGTGGAGTAATCTCTACTATTAAATCTCTACTATTAAAGGGGGATTGAACGTCGTGATGGTTCGACCTCCCTATACCACCCCTCTGATCGCTAGCTCCTCACACCCACGTCCTCCCACCGATTTTTTTTTCAATCCTACGTCCCTCCAAAAACCAAAGGCAAGTAAACAAGAGAACCAAGCGGTTCAATCAACAAGAGAACCACGATCGATAAAAGAAACCTGAGCCGATGCTCCCTTCATACGATCTCCTGCTCCCCGTGTAAAGAAAAATGGCGACAGAAAAAGGAAAGAGAGAAAATAAACAACCACGAGCCCACGACCCCGCGATCCATCACCCCGACCCCGTCGCCCCTAATGGTCATCTCTCCTGAGAGGCCAAGAGAAATCTGTTGGGGAACGTAGCAGAAATTCAAAAAATTTCCTACGTAACACCAAGATCTATCTATGGAGAGACCAGCAACGAGTAGAAAGGGGAGTGCATCTACATACCCTTGTAGATCGCTAAGCGGAAGCGTTCAAGTGAACGGGGTTGATGGAGTCGTACTCGTCGTGATTCAGATCACCGATGATCCTAGTGCCGAACGGACGGCACCTCCGCGTTCAACACACGTACAGCCCGGTGACGTCTCCCACGCCTTGATCCAGCAAGGAGAGAGGGAGAGGTTGAGGAAGAATCCATCCAACAGCAGCACAACGGCGTGGTGGTGGTGGAGGAGCGTGGCAATCCCTGCAGGGCTTCGCCGAGCACCTACGGGAGAGGAGATGTGTCACGGGAGGGAGAGGGAGGCAACCAAAGGCCTTAGGTATGATTGCTCCTCCTTTTCCCCACTATATATAGGGCCAAGGGAGAGGGGGAGGGCGCAGCCTTGCCCCCTCCTCCAAGGAAGGGGTGCGGCTAAGGATGGGGAGGAGTCCATCCTCCCCAAGGCACCTCGGAGGTGCCTTCCCCCTTTAGGACTCTCCCCTTTTTCCTTTATCTTGGCGCATGGGCCTCTAGGGGCTGGTGCCCTTGGCACATGTAGGCCAAGGCGCACCCCCTACAGCCCATGTGGCCCCCCGGGGCAGGTGGCCCCACCCGGTGGGCCCCCGGGACCCTTCCGGTGGTCCCGGTACAATACCGATGACCCCGAAACTTGTCCCGATGGCCGAAACAGGACTTCCTATATATAAATCTTTACCTCCGGACCATTCCGTAACTCCTCGTGACGTCCGGGATCTCATCCGGGACTCCGAACAACATTCGGTAACCACATACAAGCTTCCTTTATAACCCTAGCGTCATCGAACCTTAAGTGTGTAGACCCTACGGGTTCGGGAGACATGCAGACATGACCGAGACGTTCTCCGGTCAATAACCAACAGCGGGATCTGGATACCCATGATGGCTCCCACATGTTCCACGATGATCTCATCGGATGAACCACGATGTCAAGGACTCAATCGATCCCGTATACAATTCCCTTTGTCTAGCGGTATTTTACTTGCCCGAGATTCGATCGTCGGTATACCAATACCTTGTTCAATCTCGTTACCGGCAAGTCTCTTTACTCGTTCCGTAACACATCATCCCGTGATCAACTCCTTGGTCACATTTGCGCAAATGATGATGTCCTACCGAGTGGGCCCAGAGATACCTCTCCGTTTACACGGAGTGACAAATTCCAGTCTCGATCCGCATAAAACAATAGATACTTTCGGAGATACCTGTAGTGCACCTTTATAGTCACCCAGTTACGTTGTGACGTGTGATACACCCAAAGCACTCCTATGGTATCCAGGAGTTATACGATCTCATGGTCAAAGGAAGAGATACTTGACATTCGCAAAGCTCTAGCAAATGAACTACTCGATCTTTTGTGCTAGTCTTAGGATTGGGTCTTGTCCATCACATCATTCTCCTAATGATGTGATCCCGTTATCAACAACATCCAATGTCCATAGCCAGGAAACCATGACTATCTGTTGATCACAACGAGCTAGTCAACTAGAGGCTCACTAGGGACATATTGTGGTCTATGTATTCACACGTGTATTACGATTTCCGGATAATACAGTTATAGCATGAATAAAAGACAATTATCATGAACAAGGAAATATAATAATAACACTTTTATTATTGCCTCTAGGGCATATTTCCAACAGTCTCCCACTTGCACTAGAGTCAATAATCTAGTTCACATTGTCATGTGATTAACACTCACAGGTCACATCGCCATGTGACTAACACCCAAGAGTTTACTAGAATCAGTAGTCTAGTTCACATCACTATGTGATTAATACTCAATGAGTTTTAAGTTTGATCATTTTGCTTGTGAGAGAGGTTTTAGTCAACGGGTCTGAACCTTTCAGATCCGTGTGAGTTTTACAAATCTCTATGTCATCTCCTAGATGCAGCTACCACGCTCTATTTGGAGCTATTCCAAACAACTGTTCTACTTGGAGCTATTCTAAATTATTGCTCCATTATATGTATCCGGTCTCTCTACTCAGAGCTATCCGGATAGGTGTTAAGCTTGCATCGTCGTAACCTTTACGACGAACTCTTTTACCACCTCCATAATCGAGAAAATTCCTTAGTCCACTAGTTACTAAGGATAACTTTGACCGCTGTCCTATGATCCATTCATGGATCACTCTTGTACCCCTTGACTGACTCATGGCAAGGCACACTTTCGGTGCGGTACACAGCATAGCATACTGTAGAGCCTACGTCTAAAGCATAGGGGACGACCTTCGTCCTTTCTCTCTATTCTGCCGTGGTCGAGCTTTAAGTCTTAACTTCGTACCTTACAACTCAGGCAAGAACTCCTTCTTTGACTGGTTCATCTTGAACACCTTCAAGATCATGTCAAGGTATGTGCTCATTTGAAAGTACCATTAAGCGTTTTGATCTATCCTTATAGATCTTGATGCTTAATGCTCAAGTAGCTTAATCCAGGTTTTCTATTGAAAAACACCTTTCAAATAACCCTATATGCTTTCTAGAAATTCTACATCATTTCTGATCATCAATATGTCAACAACATATACTCATCAGAAATTCTATAGTGCTCCCACTCACTTCTTTGGAAATACAAGTTTCTCATAAACTTTGTACAAACCCAAAATCTTTGATCATCATCAAAGCATACATTCCAACTCCGAGATGCTCACTCTAGTCCTTAGAAGGATCGCTGGAGCTAGCATACCTTTTAGCATCCTTAGGATCGACAAAAACTTTCTGATTGTATTATATACAACCTTTCCTCACGAAAACTGGTAAGGAAACTCGTTTTGATATCCATCTGCCAGATTTCATAAATACAGCTAATGCTAACATGAATCCGACGGACTTTAAGCATCGCTACGGATGAGAGAATCTCATCGTAGTCAACTCCTTGAACTTGTGAAAAACTTTTCGCCACAAGTCGAGCTTCATGGACGGTGACATTACCATCCACGTCCGTCTTCTTCTTAAAGATCCATTTATCTCAATGGATTGCCAATCATCGGGCAAGTCCATCAAAGTCCATGCTTTGTTCTGATATATGGATACTATCTCGGATTTCATGGCTTCTAACCATTTGTCGGAATTTGGGCCCACCATCGCTTCTCCATAGCTCGTAGGTTCATTGTTGTCTAGCAACATGACCTTCAAGACAGGATCACCGTACCACTCCGAAGTAGTACGTGTCCTTGTCGTCCTACGAAGTTCGGTAGTGACTTGATCCGAAGTTTCATGATCAGTATCATAAGCTTCCACTTCAATTGGTGTAGGTGCCACAGGAACAACTTCCTGTGCCCTGCCACACACTAGTTGAAGAGACGGTTCAATAACCTCATCAAGTCTCCACCATCCTCCCACTCAATTCTTTCGAGAGAAACTTTTCCTCGAGAAAGGACCCGATTCTAGAAACAATCCATATTGCTTTCGGATCTCAATTAGGAGGTATACCCAACTGTTTTGGGTATCCTATGAAGATGCATTTTATCCGCTTTGGGTTCGAGCTTAATCCTGAAACTTTTTCACATAAGCGTCGCAGCCCCAAACCTTTAAGAAACGACAACTTAGGTTTCTCTAAACCATAATTCATACGGTGTCATCTCAACAGAATTACGTGGTGCCCTATTTCAAGTGAATGTGGTTGTCTCTAATGCCTAACCCATGAACGATAGTGGTAATTTGATAAGAGACATCATGGTACGCACCATATCCAATAGGGTGCAACTATGATGTTCGGACACACCATCACACTATGGTGTTCCAGGCGGTATTAATTGCGAAACAATTTCCACAATGTCTTAATTGTGTGCCAAAACTCGTAACTCAGATATTCATCTCTATGATCATATCATAGACATTTTATCCTCTTGTCACAATGATCTTCTACTTCACTCTGAAATTATTTGAACCATTCAATAATTCAGACTTGTGTTTCATCAAGTAAATATTCTCAACATCTACTCGAATCATCTGTGTAGTAAGAACATAACGATATTCACTGCATGCCTCAGCACTCATTGGACTGCACACATCAAAATGTGTTACTTCCAATAAGTTGCTATCTTGTTCCATCTTACTGAAAGCGAGGCTTTTCAGTCATCTTGCCCATGTGGTATGATTTGCATATCTCAAGTGATTCATAATCAAGTGAGTCCAAATGATCCATCTGCATGGAGTTTCTTCATGCGTATACACCAATAGACATGGTTCGCATGTCTCAAACTTTTCTAAAACGAGTGAGTCCAAAGATCCATCAACATGGAGCTTCTTCATGCGTTTTATACCATTATGACTTACATGGCAGTGCCACAAGTAAGTGGTACTATCATTACTATCTTATATCTTTTGGCATGAAAATGTGTATCACTACGATCGAGATTCAATAAAACATTCATTTTATGTGTAAGACCATTGAAGGTATTATTCAAATAAACAGAGTAACCATTATTCTCCTTAAATGAATAACCGTATTGCGATAGACATAATCCAATCATGTCTATGCTCAACGCAAACACCAATCTCGGTGGTAGAGGGAGCGTGCGATGCTTGATCATATCAACCTTGGAAACACTTCCAACACATATCGTCAGCTCTCCTTTAGCTAGTCTCCGTTTATTCCGTAGCTTTTATTTCGAGTTACTAATACTTAGCAACCGAACCGGTATCCAATACCCTGGTGCTACTAGGAGTACTAGTAAAGTACACATTAACATAATGTATATCCAATATACTTCTATCGACCTTGCCAGCCTTCTTATCTACCAAGTATCTAGGGTAATGCTGCTCCAGTGGTTGTTCCCCTTATTACAGAAGCACTTAGTCTCAGGTTTGGGTTCAACCTCGGGTTTCTTCACTGGTGCAGCAGCTGATTTGCCGTTTCATGAAGTATCCCTTGTTGCACTTGCCCTTCTTGAAACTAGTGGTTTCACCAACCATCAACAATTGATGCTCCTTATTGATTTCTACTTTCGCGGTGTCAAACATCGCGAATACCTCAAGGATCATCATATCTATCCCTGATATGTTATAGTTCATCACGAAGCTCTAGCAGCTTCGTGGCAATGACTTTGGGGAAACATCACTATCTCATTTGGAAGATCAACTCCCACTCGATTCAAGTGATTGTTGCACTCAGACAATCTGAGCACAAGCTCAACGATTGAGCTTTTCTCCCTTAGTTTGTAGGCTAAGAAAATCGTCGGAGGTCTTATACCTCTTGACATGGGCACTAGCCTGAAATCCCAATTTCAGCCCTCGAAACATCTCATATTTTCCGCGACGTTTCGAAAACGTCTTTGGTGCCTCTACTTAAACCATTTAACTGAACTATCACGTAGTTATCAAAACGTGTATGTTCGATGTTCGAAACATCCACAAACGAGGTTTGGGGTTCAGCACACTGAGCGGTGCATTAAGGACATAAGCTTTCTACTGTCCGCATAATCGCTACTGTCAACTTTCAACTATATTTTCTCTAGGAACATATCTAAACAGTAGAACTATAGCGCGAGCTACGACATAATTTGCAAAGGGTCTTTTGACTATGTTCAAGATAATTAAGTTCATCTTATGAACTCCCACTCAGATAGACATCCCTCTAGTCATCTAAGTGATTACATGATCCGAGTCAAACTAGGCCGTGTCCGATCATCACGTGAGACGGACTAGTCATCATCGGTGAACATCTTCATGTTGATCGTATCTACTATACGACTCATGCTCGACCTTTCGGTCTCCGTGTTCCGAGGCCATGTCTGTACATGCTAGGCTCGTCAAGTTAACCCTAAGTGTTTTTGCTGTGTAAAACTGTCTTACACCCGTTGTATGTGAACGTAAGGATCTATCACACCCGATCATCACGTGGTGCTTCGAAACGACGAACTGTAGCAACGGTGCACAGTTAGGGGAGAACACTTCTTGAAATTTTAATGAGGGATCATCTTATTTACTACCGTCGTTCTAAGCAAACAAGATGCATAAACATGATAAACATCACATGCAATCAAATAGAGTAGTGACATGATATGGCCAATATCATATAGCTCCTTTGATCTTCATCTTCGGGGCTCCATGATCATCTTGTCACCGGCATGACACCATGATCTCCATCATCATGATCTCCATCATCGTGTCTTCATGAAGTTGTCACGCCAACGACTACTTCTACTTCTATGACTAACGCGTTTAGCAATAAAGTAAAGTAGTTTACATGGCGTTCTTCAATGACACGCAAGTCATACAATAAATAAAGACAACTCCTATGGCTCCTGCCGGTTGTCATACTCATCGACATGCAAGTCGTGAATCCTATTACAAGAACATGATCAATCTCATACATCACATATCATTCATCACATTCTTCTTGGCCATATCACATCACATAGCATACCCTGCAAAAACAAGTTAGACGTCCTCTAATTGTTGTTGCATGTTTTACGTGGCTGCTATGGGTTTCTAGCAAGAACGTTTCTTACCTACGCAACACCACAACGTGATATGCCAATTGCTATTTACCCTTCATAAGGACCCTTTTCATCGAATCCGTTCCGACTAAAGTGGGAGAGACTGGCACCCGCTAGCCACCTTATGCACCAAGTGCATGTCAATCGGTGGAACCTGTCTCACGTAAGAGTACGTGTAAGGTCGGTCCGGGCCGCTTCATCCCACAATACCGTCGAAACAAGATTGGACTAGTAACGGTAAGCATATTGAACAAAATCAACGCCCACAACTACTTTGTGTTCTACTCGTGCAAAGAATCTACGCAATAGACCTAGCTCATGATGCCACTGTTGGGGAACGTAGCAGAAATTCAAAAAATTTCCTACGTAACACCAAGATCTATCTATGGAGAGACCAGCAACGAGTAGAAAGGGGAGTGCATCTACATACCCTTGTAGATCGCTAAGCGGAAGCGTTCAAGTGAACGGGGTTGATGGAGTCGTACTCGTCGTGATTCAGATCACCGATGATCCTAGTGCCGAACGGACGGCACCTCCGCGTTCAACACACGTACAGCCCGGTGACGTCTCCCACGCCTTGATCCAGCAAGGAGAGAGGGAGAGGTTGAGGAAGAATCCATCCAACAGCAGCACAACGGCGTGGTGGTGGTGGAGGAGCGTGGCAATCCCTGCAGGGCTTCGCCGAGCACCTACGGGAGAGGAGATGTGTCACGGGAGGGAGAGGGAGGCAACCAAAGGCCTTAGGTATGATTGCTCCTCCTTTTCCCCACTATATACAGGGCCAAGGGAGAGGGGGAGGGCGCAGCCTTGCCCCCTCCTCCAAGGAAGGGGTGCGGCTAAGGATGGGGAGGAGTCCATCCTCCCCAAGGCACCTCGGAGGTGCCTTCCCCCTTTAGGACTCTCCCCTTTTTCCTTTATCTTGGCGCATGGGCCTCTAGGGGCTGGTGCCCTTGGCCCATGTAGGCCAAGGCGCACCCCCTACAGCCCATGTGGCCCCCCGGGGCAGGTGGCCCCACCCGGTGGGCCCCCGGGACCCTTCCGGTGGTCCCGGTACAATACCGATGACCCCGAAACTTGTCCCGATGGCCGAAACAGGACTTCCTATATATAAATCTTTACCTCCGGACCATTCCGGAACTCCTCGTGACGTCCGGGATCTCATCCGGGACTCCGAACAACATTCGGTAACCACATACAAGCTTCCTTTATAACCCTAGCGTCATCGAACCTTAAGTGTGTAGACCCTACGGGTTCGGGAGACATGCAGACATGACCGAGACGTTCTCCGGTCAATAACCAACAGCGTGATCTGGATACCCATGTTGGCTCCCACATGTTCCACGATGATCTCATCGGATGAACCACGATGTCAAGGACTCAATCGATCCCGTATTCAATTCCCTTTGTCTATCGGTATTTTACTTGCCCGAGATTCGATCGTCGGTATCCAATACCTTGTTCAATCTCGTTACCGGCAAGTCACTTTACTCGTTCCGTAACACATCATCCCGTGATCAACTCCTTGGTCACATTGCGCATATGATGATGTCCTACCGAGTGGGCCCAGAGATACCTCTCCGTTTACACGGAGTGACAAATCCCAGTCTCGATCCGCATAAAACAATAGATACTTTCGGAGATACCTGTAGTGTACCTTTATAGTCACCCAGTTACGTTGTGACGTTTGATACACCCAAAGCACTCCTACGGTATCCAGGAGTTATACGATCTCATGGTCAAAGGAAGAGATACTTGACATTCGCAAAGCTCTAGCAAATGAACTACTCGATCTTTTGTGCTAGTCTTAGGATTGGGTCTTGTCCATCACATCATTCTCCTAATGATGTGATCCCGTTATCAACGACATCCAATGTCCATAGCCAGGAAACCATGACTATCTGTTGATCACAACGAGCTAGTCAACTAGAGGCTCACTAGGGACATATTGTGGTCTATGTATTCACACGTGTATTACGATTTCCGGATAATACAGTTATAGCATGAATAAAAGACAATTATCATGAACAAGGAAATATAATAATAACACTTTTATTATTGCCTCTAGGGCATATTTCCAACAAAATCGACCCGCTTCCGCGGTTCCGCCCTACAGTCTTCGCGTCGTCCCACGCCCAAGGCGCTCTCCTCTACCCAATCATCCTCCCTGTTGGAAGGGAGAGAGGGAGATTGGTGGAATAGTTGTTGTATTGCTTGAGCCTCATGGGCATATATATAGGAGTACATGATCTACTTGGAGTACAAGGCAAGCCAGAATATTTCCTAGTCTAACCTATGTTTCCTAATACAATCACGTTACTCAACATCCCCCTGCAGTCACAACGGTAGCGATGCAGACGGTGAGACTGGAGAAGAATCCGAAGGCAAGCCGATGGACACCCCCCACAGTTGTAACGGTCGATGCATCGCGGAGTCGTGGCTGGAGTGGAAACCAACGAGGTTGCTCAAGCAGGCGGTAGCCCTTTGTGCCGTTTGTCGATGTAGCCGAGAGCGTGGGTGGTGGAGCCGTGGTCGAGGTAGTCGTGCGAAGAATGCCGTGGTCGATGTCGAGTCGGGGTAGCCGGTGTCGAGGAAGTCGCCATGGAGCCGCGAGCGCAAGGGGGCGCCGAGTTAGCATGGGCGCAGTGGTGTTGAAGTAGTGGTGCGCCAGGAAGTAGATGATGTTGACGACGCGTCGCTGCGGGTTTGCCAAGCCCGGGGACACATCGTGGACGAAGGCACGCACCGGTGTTGCCAGCACCGGGCATGCGTAGACGGACGAAGACGAAGTTGACGAAGCGCCGCGCCAGGCTTGCCAGGCCCGGGGACACGTCGTGGACGAAGGCACACGGCGGTGTTGCCAGCACCGGGCATGCGTAGACGAGGGACCTGCACGAGCTGTACACCATGTTGGAGAAGTCGGAGAGGCCAGCAGAGAAGGACTCGACGACGGTTGCGGCGCCAATCGGCGCGGGGCCAATGTCGCCCACGGTTGTCGGAGTAGATGAAGCGGTCGGGGTAGATGACGGCGACGCTGGCGACGAACTGGTGCTGGACGAAGACGAAGGGGGTGGACGGGCGGCGGCGGCGGCTACATAGGTAGCGGCGGCGGCGGCCAAATAAGAGCGGCAGCGGCGGCCTGAAGGCGGCGGCGGCGGCTAGGTTAGGAGTGCGGCGGCGGTGCTCGACGTAGGCGAAGAACCCTGACAGCATGACGAAGACCGGCGTGGACGGTGGCGTTCCCGCGCCAAGGGAGACGGCGCAGCGCATGCCACGGGAGGTCGACGCGCGGTGATGGCGGTGGACCGCGGGCCGCGGCGCTACGGCCCGAAGAGGCGCCGCGGCGGCGGCGGGCAGGTCGGGGTGACGACGGAAGACCTCGGGACGGTCGCAGGGACCGCGGGCCGCGGTGCTATAGCCCGAAGGGGCGGCACAGCGGCGGAGCGCGGGGTGGTGCAACCGCGTGGACGGCCTCGAGACGGCGGCGTGGACCGCGTGCCACGCTCGCTACGGCCCGACGGGGCGACGCAGCGGCGGCGCGAGGGTCGGTGCAGCCACGGGGACGGCCTGGAGTGGACGACCTCGGGGCGGCGGTAGACCGCGGGCCGCGGCACTACGGCCCGAAGGGGCGACGCAGCGGTGACGCGGGTCGGTGCAGCCGGGAGGAGAACCATGGGGCGGCGGCGCTGCGGCCCGACGGGGCGACGCAGCGGCAGCCTGTTGCTTGATCGACGGAGGGGCGCGCTGAACTCGGAGACGATCTTCACGGGACCTGCGAAGGCGCGCGTAACCGACGGGCCAGGTCGGTCGCGCGGCGTAGATGAGGCTGATAGCGGCGGCGAGCGGGTGATCAAGCCGATCGCGCGCGAGGTCGGGGACACCGCTCGGTGAAGGCGTGGTGGCGGCGGAGTCCGAGATGAAGCCGGCGGCGGCGGGCGGCAGGGCGGCTATGATTGGCCGCCGCATGGCGCGAGGCCGCCGGGTCGGGAAGATGTAGGAGTCCCGGTCGGAGCAGGCGGTGACGGCCGGCGTAGATCGACGGGCGGGCCGTCGCGCGAACGGCGGCGGTGAAGGGCCGCCGCATGATGCGAGGCCGCCGGGTCGGGGCGACCGGCGGGTAGACGCGTGGACGACGCGCGAGGCCGCCAGGTCGGTGAAGACGCCGGTGTAGTCGATGCCGAAGTCGGAGTAGAGGCGCACGGGGTCGATGGCGGCGGTGGGCGACGCAAACCGGATCACAAAGACCGGAAAACCAAAAAGTAGACGCCGAACAAAGCGACCGGCGAGAGAGAAAAACCAAGATCAAAGGATCGGGAAAAAAGACTCTCTAGGGCAGCCGGCCAACACGGCCGGCGGACGAACCCTAGGTACAGGCGGCGCGGCCCCCGGCGGCGGTCATGGAGGCCGACCGCCCCAGGGGCGGCGCGCAAGTGCGGAAGCGGCGGCGGCTAGGGTTTAGGATCGACTTGCGATAGATACCATGTCGGAAGGGAGAGAGGGAGATTGGTGGAATAGTTGCATGGGCATATAAATAGGAGTACATGATCTACTTGGAGTACAAGGCAAGCCAGAATATTTCCTAGTCTAACCTATGTTTCCTAATACAATCACGTTACTCAACACTCCCAGTTGATTGTCTGTCGCCCCATCCATGGGCCTTTCGCCGTGCCCGCGATGCGCCGCGTCCGGGACCGACACAGAGCCTGCACAGGGTGGTATGAGCGCATCCAGTGCCTCCTCACCACCCGCCGCCGGTGAGGACTCTAAGGATGGCTACTGATGACGGTTTGCCCCTTCCCTTGTTGTTCCTCCCTTGATGTCCTCTCTTTTCTCACCGCCGCTCCTCGATCTCTGATGACAAGGTCTCTTTTCATCCTACAGGCGACGAGACCCATCAGAAGTAGTGCATGCGTGCGGCATGCCATTAGAGAAGAAAGGCTCATGGATGAAGAACGCTGGCACCAGCCTATGTGCCACCAGATGCGTACACAGTTCATGTGAAGTGACCCCTCATTGCTTTTACGCTTATTCAGTGGATCACCAGTTCACCACCACAGCCATTGAAGGCGTGCAGAAATAGCATTTTTTTTCTTTCTATTCTCCTCATTAGAGTTATTGTCCCTTCCTCTCGACTCATGCAGATTCCAGGCATGGCAGTTGTTTTGTTTGTTCAGATGCAGGTTCTCTTCTAGGCTTGGTGGTGAAGAAGCCAGCAGCGTTGGTGCACTGTAGCCTACAGGTCATAGATGTGAAGAAGCAAGCACGAGGCCCTGCGGTCTAGCAGCAGGACACAGTATTTCTCAATCCTAAATCCCGCTCTCCTTCCTTTTTTTTTGTCGCTTCATCTAGGTTGTGGACTGGGAGCAATTAGAAAATGTAGATCAGTGTAGGAATTACTCTTGCTTGATCGCTTTGTGTAGATTTGTTAATGTACCAACTAGAACGAGTAAATTATGTGATGTATCTCATCTGGAGGGAGCACATATTTGGAGGCCATACGGAAGAATACACACAAGAATAGACAACATCTCTCCCTCTCACACATTAACAATATTTATAGAGATGATAGAAAGACGTCTTGCAGACATTTGACCAACAGGCTGAGCAGAACAGTAACAAATGCAAGCATTAGTTGATTCAGTTCTAAGCAACAGAAAAAATACATAAAAAGGGAGACTGCCATCTACACCCTTCCCGAAACTGAAATCAACAAAAACCAGTGCACACATGTCTTAGGGGAGCATGGTCTTGTCAAACCTCAGGATGGAAGAAAAATTACTTCTGTTCCAGATGATAGCTCGGGTGTAAAAAGATTTTGATCAAATCACTCCATTTTAAAATGTAACCTACCTAAAATCAAACAGATACGAGCCCTGATTTCCGAACTATGGGAGGGTAAATTAACACTTACTCGTACATATTGATTGATTTCGGACATAACCCCATCTCTCACATACCCTCTTTCTCTCACTTGTTTTTCCTCTCTTAACCATAGCATGAAGGAGGCTAGGACTGAGTGCAGGCCTGTGACTAGGATCAGTAGTAGGAGACAACGTCACAACGTGGATGTAATTAATACAAATTTGACCAAACAATTTATTGTTGTTTGGCAGACGGGGACGTGTTCATCTTTGTTTAACCACGGTGCCTTGTTCCAGATATTGTATATGTCTTTTTATGTATCCTTTGTTTGTTCTGAATTTGGCTGCTTTCATGCAGATCAAGTTGTCATGGAGGACAAAAAGAGGGGTGCATTGCAATCTGTATTTCACTACTAAATGTGTGACACAATCTGTTGAGAAACACATTTAGGTATGCGTAGTATACTTCAGGTAACTAACCACTGCATTTGTTTCGTTAATTATTTCCTTTTTATTCAGTGAATTAAATGTACTTTGGTTAAAAAATGTGAGTCGAATGTCTAAGTATGCAAAGTTCTCCCATTGGGTTGCCACTACAACGAACTAAACATGTAAATGACTGTTAAACATACTCTATTTTCATTATTGAAAGCCAATGTTTCTGCCGGTCACAGAGCTATATATTAATGAGTTATTATGTCGATGCACACAACACACTGCATTCAGTTAACTAAGCTTTTTTTTCCTGACCGGATTCAGTTTTAATGTAATTGGATGGTGAAGAAAACTAGCAAGCTGCATAGGAGTAATTCATAGCTGCACCCGCGTGGAATAATAATTTTCCAAATGTCAAACAGTTTTAGAAACACTATACATATAAATATCGGAATCATCTGTGCCCTTGTGAAATTTCGTGGGAAAATTATTTGGGAGGATGAGGTTAGGACGTAGTATGCCTGGGCAAGAGGAAGAGGTTGCTTTATTCTTGACTACGGAGTGCTCTGGTAGTGTCGTAGCGGCCAGCCGGCCACTCACTCTCCAAATCTTGCAGGCTCCATGATCACCACAGCCGCCTCCTGTGCTTACCGCTGGCAGTACTGAACCCTCACCAGATTGACCCCACAATTAACCATCACCCTCATCTCATTATTGCGGTCGTCCTCCCTCTCCCATATTTGGCAATTTTATTCTCTATCTATCCAAACTTAACAGTTAGTTATGCTACAATAGGTGTCTTATTTCTGCAATTACATCTCTTTTCATGCGAGCATGATTATTTTCCTTCTGCATAAATATGGTAGTTCATTTTCCTTTTTCCTTATACAAATGTATATACCAATATCATGATATGTGATGCAATAGGCTACAATTTTCTAATGTTAATCTGTGGTTATAAACTTACAATATATTAGTATTTCAGTATATGCTCATTTCATCTGGAGGTACAATCTCAACTTCTTGAAGCAACATACAGTACCGGAGGGTGTAACTTTTGGACATTTACGTCAAAACCTTGGAGATGATGGATGCTCGATGACTAGCTCTGCATGCCTTCTATGAGGTTCAATGTGAAATATTTTTTTCTCCTAATTAACATATTATTTCCTGCGATTTGGATTAATAATGAACAACTATCGAATATCGGGTTCCGGCAAAACCCTTAAGGTTCGAACTCTGGGGTGCGCACGAAGATCTTCCCCCTACCGTTCCATGTCCCAACGCCTCGCTGTGAATGTGAGCTACACGATGAACAACACAAGGGACACAAGGTTTATACTGTTTCGTGCAACCATTGTGGTGTAATACCCTAATCCAGTGTGTGGTGTGGTGGATTGCCTCAGGGGCTGATGATGAACAGTACAGAGGAAGAACAGCCTCGCGAGAGGTGTTCTTGGGATGGTGCGGTGAACTACTTGGGTGAGTTCGATCGCCTCTGGATCTGACAATAACTCTCTGAGATGCCCTCTACTGTGGTGGCTATCTCTATATATAGAGGCCCTGGTCCTCTTCCCAAATATTGAGCAGGAAGGGAGCCAACAACGGCCATTTTGAAGGGGAACATCTAATACAAGTTATCCTGACTAAAGTTGGTCTTTGGCTGCCAAAGGCAATGGCGGTGACGCCGTCTTGGGCTCCACAGTGACCTCCGTCCTGCCGCTCTGCTGGTCTTGGTCTCGTTGCACCGAAATGGTAACCTTTGCTTGATACCTCGGTACTCCGCGCCTGTGCTTGCCCCCTTTGCACCAAAGAGGAAAGAAGGACACTTCGCAGGCCGGCGCCCGCTTGGTCTTGATCGTCATGGCTTGCGTCATGAGCACCTCGTGAGGTACTCCTGCCTTGATCTCTCCGCCTCCTCGCGAGCCTGCCTGGTGAGGCCATTCCTGGGGAAGCCTTGCGTCGTCCGCCCCGCGAGGCTTGGCCCCTTGCGAGGGTCTTGAGCTTGTGTTGATGAAGATGGGCCGTACTGGGCCACCCCTTGAGCCACGCCGCCGGCCGCAGGCAGGCAAGTCTGGGGACCCCCGTTCCGAGAAGCCGACAGTAGCCCCCGGGCCCAAGGCGCGATCGGACTTTGCTTAGCAGCGAAGCGAAGGGCAAGTGCGGAGCGCCGCAGGACCCAACAGCCTGCGGCCTTGGTCGCCGCGTGGCGGTTGATTGGACGTGGGCGTCTCCGCTTCCCCACGCTGCCTCGGCAACTACCCGTCTGACAAAAAGGCTGGCTCGGGTTAGGCTTACCTTCATTGCTCTCATTCGCCTTGCTCCAGATCCCCTTTCTTGCTCTTGCCCTCCTACTTCCGAAATCTCCAGATCCGCCTCATCCCTTCACCTCCGGCGAGCAATGGCGCCCCGTAAGACCGCGACCGAGGCTCCATCGGCCTGGTACTCGCCGGCTCTGGATCCCCCCAACATGACGGAGAAGAATCTCGCCCTCACACGCCTGATGACGGCGGCGCAAGGCAGCGAGATGGGGGAGACTGCGCTCCGATCCGTCTCCGCCCAGCCGTAGGACAAGGGGAGCACCTTCTATCCCTTCTTCATGAGCGTCGTCATCACTGTCCTGGTGCTTCCTTTCTACGAGTTCTTTTATGTTGTCCTCCGCTATTATAAGCTGCAGGCTCTGCATCTCCATCCCAACTCTATTCTTCTACTGTCGATTTTCACCTACTACTGCGAGGCGCACGTCGGGGTGATGCCTTCCGTGGCCTTGCTGCGCCACTTCTTCTTCCTCCAAGTCACTGGCGCCAATACCTTGGCGTGCGCAAGCTTCATTGCGTACTCCAAAGCCAACGCAATCTCGAAGGCTGGGAAGAGGGCCGATGGCTTCCGGAGCAAGTGGGTCATGCTGGATGCTGGATGCATCAACTCTCGGCTGGCGCTGCCCCCAGGCCTATGAGGCGTGGTCCCGCGCGAAGCTTGACGACCGGCGGGCGAAGCTGGTGCTGGAGAAGATGAACGCCGACCTGAGGCCGAGCAACATGAAGGCGGCAAAGCTGACCGGGGCCACGCTCCTGAGGGAGTTCCTGGCGCATCGGGTGGCTCCTCTTCAGGCGCATTCGCGCCCATTGTGGAGGCTTGGAGATGCGGACAGTGATCTCCTCTTGAGCTCGGAGGCCCTGGCTGATGAGGATCTAGCTGCAGCTCTCCGTTTCCTGGTCGGAGAGGACGTGGCAAGCCTGGAAGGCGCTCCTGCCCCCTTGTTTCTTTGCGACGACTAGGAACAGGTGGTGGACGCCATGCCCACCTTTGACGGGGGCGGCCTAGTGCCGGTGGTGCCTCCTGAGGGCCAGGTGGCGGCGGCGACGGTGGAGTTGTCCTCTGATGATTCAGGCGGGGAGAGGAGGAAGAGGAGGAAGAGGAGGAGCGCGACTCGGAGGCGACCACTAAGGAGACGGGGGAGACTTCCCCCTAGCGCAGGTCCAACGTCCTCTGCTCCATGCTGGACGACGACGAGGCCGACACTAGGCGAGGGGGGGAGGACCCGCCCGTGATCCCGAAGAAGGACAGGTCAGGGCTAATCTCCCGAGGGTCTACTCCGGCTCCGGTACTGTCTGAAGCCAGCTCCAGCCCTTCTGGTGCGCCCTCTTCTGCCTCCGGACCTCCCGAGGCTGCGCCCCACAAGAGGCTCTCGGTCTTTAAGCTCGGTAGGAGTCCGTTGGAGCTCACCACGATTGACCAGTAAGTACCCGAACTCTGCTTTGCTCTTATTTTTGCTGTCAGGGCTTGACATCCTCCATCGTTTGGGTAGGCTGCCACCTGCGGTGAAGAGACCAACGGGGGACACGGTGGCTCCGCTTGGGGAAAGCTCATCTGTCGCGCTTTCGCTTGCTGGAAGGGGAGGCAGTGGAGCTCGCACCTCCCCTGCCCGGCCGTCCTTGCGAGGCCAGGAGGGACGCTCTAGCGGAGGGCTAAACCCCGTGGCCCCACTGAGTCTGGAGGACGCTGTCGCTGAGGTTGCCAAGGCTCAGGAGGTCCCAGCCTCCCGGGCCATGATTACGCTGCCGTCTTGTCCTCCTGCTCCTCTGGTCCCTGGCTCCTCTGCCTCCTCCACCGCCTTGGACTGTGCTGCTGCTGAGCTAGGTCGGCTGCGAGAGGATCTCCAGGGCGCCGACCCCCGCCTAGTGGCCGGGCACCTGGAGCTGATCTCTGGCTGGGCTCGCTCTGACGCCTCTGTCCGAGCGGCGCTGAGCCAGGCCGTGGCGGCTTCCGAGGAGGAGAATCAAGTCGCCACCCAGGCCGCAGCCGCTCGTGACGCGACATTGAAGGATGCTTCCACTGTCCGGGGCTGCTGCAAGGCGCTGGAGGACGAGCTGCAAGGCCTTCGTGACGAGCTCACCAAGGAGGTTCGCGCCCGCCAAACAAAGGAGGAAGAGATGAAGGCTCGGGAGGCCGCCATCGGGGACCGTGACGCCGAGCAGTCCGCTTATCGCGGCCGGCTGAAGACACTGGAGCAGAAGCTGAAGGCGGAGAGGATTGAGCTGGACGCCAAGGCGAAGGTCTTGGCCGAGGATCGTGCAGCTTTCACGGATTACGAGGTGAGATCTCGCAGGGCGTTGAAGTCGCTTTATGACGATGGTCTGGACAAGCCGCTGGCCGGAGCCACGGACGGCCCCGCCAAGCTGCTTCCCTTCCTGGTCGAGGCGCTTGAGTAGGTCGTGACCGGCATCGGCCCCATGACCGAGGTTGAAGCTCGCGTCCTTTCCTCCGCAGCGCTAACGCGGATCCTCAGCCACATGTACCTTCGCAACCCCGACGCCAACCTTGACGATATGCTGGAGCCTGTGGACGCCGAGCGCTCCGCCGCTAATGCTGAGGTCGTAAAGGGCCGACCGGAAGCCTTGCTGGCGAAGTTTCGAGCCTTCGCCACCGCACCCAAGGCAGGTGCTGCTGGTTCTGCGGCCTCAAGAGGTGGAGCTGACAAGCGCGACTCCACTACGAGTGACGGCCCTGCCCAAGGGTGATATCCTCGCGGCTTCTCTCCTGTTTCAACTCCTGCAACATGCATCGTGCCTCGTGGAGGCGTTTAAACTTGTGTTTGGTATCGTGAGGACAATTTATGGACTGTAACATTTGCTTCTGAATTTGCGAGATTTTGCGGTTTCCTTCCTATTTGCTTCGTGTTCTACATCTGCAGGGCCTGGCCCCGCGCATACCTCAGCCGCCGTTAGCCCCGACCGGATCACCTGGACGGGACCGAGGAGTGAGGGGCTACGTGGCAAGTTAGGCTCCTGAGTCGCGATGCTCAGGAGTCCCCCTTGACGCGCAAACAACAAATAGGGAGGGGGTGTAGGAGTAGATCTGTCGTTCTACGTCGGCAGGGCCCGGCCCCACGCATACCTTAACTGTCGTTAGCCTTTAGGAACTAAGGAGTGAGGGGCTACGTGACCAGTTAGGCTCCTGAGTTGCGATGCTCAGGAGTCCCCCTTGACGCTCAAATGGTCTTCATACCTTGGCTCCGCTCGGGGAGGGGTGCGCGACGACCAGGTCCGAGGGACCTGGCTGGGTGGCATGCGCTCGGGCGTGACCCGGGCACAGCCCCCGTGTCCAGCCCCCTCGCACGGCGCTCCCGAGGGGAGGCGTTGCGATCAGGCCAGACACTGAGCTTTGGGCTCCCTGAGGTTGATACAGCCGTGGGCTGCCCTCAGTTGTTTATCACCAGCGCGGAGCATAGCGCTTCCGTATGTGCATGGGCATAGCCGCTCCTCGGCAGTGTCGTTAGACAACACGGAGCATGGTGCTTCCACTGGTACGTGGGAGGGGGACCCCTCCGGGAGGAGCCCTGGGCGTGTACAGCCCCGCCCTAACACGTGGCCGGCACGGTAGGGCTAGACGAGGTGTATCTGGGCACCCATGAGCCAGCGCGGGACTCATGAGGCCCTACCTCAAGACGGGTTGTGCTTGATCTTGAGCCTTGGGCGGCTGAGTGTTCCTGCAGGGTGGTTAAATGCAAATGCTCTATGTCCTCAGGTCCCGGCCCTCGAGCGAGCTCAGCCGCCGCTGGTATGCCAGGTCATGATGCTGTGGACAAGGCCAGGGGGTGAGGGCTGGAGAGCCAGTAAGAGCCTCCTAGTCACGATGCTCAGGCGCCCCCCTTTTAAAGTGCAAGCGGTTTGCATGAGGGAGAAAAAGGGGCCGCGATAGGCGAGAGATGATAATCATAGGCAAGTTAAGCATGAAAAGCAAACCGACTTAGGTAACTGCAGGAAGGATACACGCCACTGGGTCCGGCCCGCGCGGCTTGGGGATGATGCATCCCAAGGGGCACCCCCAGCAAGGTAAACTAAAGACATAGGCAAAACGGATACATGCCGCGGGGACGGACCCACGCGACCTGGGAATAATGCAGCCCTGGGGGCGCTCCCAGCTGAAATGAAACTCGAAAGATGTCACCTGATATCATTGCAGAGCGGGTGTTGGAGTAGCTGACGATGCACGGTGAAGAAGCCGATCCTCACGAGCCATCGGAGCTCCAAGCCTCGGGAGGCTCTGGGGGTCCGGGCGGCTCCTCAAGTTCCATGTCCATCTCCGCCAGGAAGGCACGGTGCCTGGCCTCCTGAGTTTCCAGGCTGCTCCACATCAGGCGCTAGTGAGCAGCAGCCGTGTTCGGCAGACCGAAAGGCATGCAAATGTAGCTGTGTGGTGGACCCTCGCAACGCCCCATGCGCGAAGGCCAGAAACGCTCCTGAGACGCGGCTCGGTTGAGCCCTGGGTAGTCGATGCAGACGCGCAGCCCGCCATCCTCGCCTGGATAGGGAGCTACGCCGGGTAGGCGGCGATCGCCGCGCATGACTCTTGATTCCTGCAACTCCTGGATGACCTTGGTGATGAACTCCTGAGTGTTGGGCCCTCCTTGCCTCATGCCTTCCTGAGGGAAACGTGCCGCGAAGCACACCTCCAAGTGGAGCCCGAGCGCCTCCCTCATGATCTTGGCAAAGTCAGAGGCACTCCAGGAGAGAGCCCTCGAGCTTTTTCCGAGGAGAGCACCGGGCACGCCTTCCTATGCGATGGAGGGAGGCGCCCCTTGGACGGGCGCGGATCCTGACGTGATGCCTCTGGAGAGGCCTACCTCCTGAGGCCTCAAGCTGGGTGATGTCTTCTTCTTCTTAGGAACTGCCTCGAGAAGGTTCTCATTCTTGTTGTCTGGGTCCTCAACTGACGCAACTTGGAAGGCACGCTCGAGAGAGCACACCGCATCCTTCTCGTCGTAGGGGACTGTGATGACTCCGCCGCTTCCCGGCATCTTGAGGACATTGTAACCATGGTGAGTCACTGCCATGAACTTGGCCAGGGCTGGATACCCGAGGATGGCATTGTATGGCAGGCTAATATGGGCAACGTCGAAGTCGATGAGCTCGGCACGGTAGTTCTTGCGCTGTCCAAAGGTGACAAGGAGGCGAACCTGCCCTATCGGAGTGGTGGAGCCGTCAGTGACTCCTGAGAAAGGCTTGGTCGGCTGAAGCTGGTCATATGGCACTTGGAGATTGTTAAACGTCTCGACGGACAGAACGTTGAGCCCTGCGCCGCCATCGATGAGGGTCCTGGTAACTCGCACATTGCTGATGACTGGGGAACAAAGCATTGGTAGGATGCCGGCTGTAGCCGCAGACTTGAGCTGGTCCGCTGAGCTAAACGTGATGGCGCACGTGGACCACCTAAGGGGGCGCGTGGCCTCGAGCTTGGGAAGGACTACGTTCACCTCATGAACAAACTACTTGAAGATGCCCTGAGAGGCTAGGGCCTGAGCACCGCCCAGGATGCAAGCGATAGCACCTGGCTCCTGGAAGCCCCCAGCCCCCTCGTCTTGATGATGGTCGTCATTCCTTCTTGGCGGTGGCGGCAGAGGAGGAAGGCTTGCATTGCCCTGCGGGCGATCCTTGCGTGGTTGATCCCTGCAAGCCCCCTCGCGAGGCTGGTCCTGCCAGTGATCCTCGCGAGGTCGGTCACGCCACCCTTGCTGAGGGCCTCAGTCGTCCCGTCGTCCTCCACCTCTTCCTCCTCCTCGGCCGTAGCCCCGATCGTTGCGCTCGGGGCGTCGACCGATATGTCCTTCTCGCACGGCCCTGAGCTCTTGGCATTCGTTGGTGTTGTGGGTGTGGAGGTCGTGGTAGACGCAGTACCGGCTGCCCTTGGACGACTCTGGCTGGTCCCTGCCGCGTTTCGTGTCTAGCTCTGCTACGAGCACGGCTGCTCCTTTGCACTTCACATCCTTGGCCTTGGCTTTCTTCTCTTCAGGGTCAGTAGCTGGGAGCTCGATAAAGGGATTGTCGCCCCTCCTCAGCCCTTGCGCACTTGGTCGCCAGGTTGAACAGCTCCAGAGATGTGCATAGATCCTCGTGGATTGCTAGTTCCTCCTTCATCTTGACGTCGCGGACGCCATCAGAGAACGCTGAGATGATGGCCTCCTCGGTCGCCTTGGGAATCTTGAGGCGAGCGCTGTTGAAGCGCTGGATGTACTTCTGCAGGGTCTCTCTAGGTTGCTACTTGATGCGGCGCAGGTCACCCATGACTGGAGGACGATCGCGAGTGCCCTGGAAGTTGGCGATGAAGCGGGTGTGCATCTTGTCCCATGAGGAGATCGTGCCAGGAGGCAGGTTCAGGAGCCAGGTGCGTGCACCATCCTTTAGCGCCATGGGAAACCAATTCTCCATGACCTTTTCGTCTCTGTTGGCCGCTTTGATGCCCAGCTTGTAGAGCTGCCGGAACCCCGCAGGGTCGGCAGTGCCGTCGTAGAGAGGAGGCAGATCCGGCTTGAACTTGCCCGGTCAGGCGACGCTGCATAGCTCGGTGGTGAAGGCGTGGCAACCCGCGGTGGCCACCGGAGCCCTTTGCAGACGCGGGGCTTTCTCCTGGGGATTCCCGCACGCCGCTGCCAGGGGCAGCGCGGGGTCTTGACGTGCTGGCGCGGGGATGCGGTCATGACGTGCTGGAGTAGGGAGCACGCGAGCACCTTCTTGGGGACGAGGGATTTCTTGGTAGCTCCTTTCTTGTCGCGTGGGTGCTGGACGCGATGAGTCTCATCCAGGGGCCACACGCCTTGGATCCAGGGCACCTTCTTGGGGAGAAGGTGGCGGAGGCACCTCCTGAGCTGCATCACCCATGCAAGACGGAGGGCGAGGCAACGAGGAGGACGGCGCAGGAGATCCCCCTGCGGCGCTGACGAGCTCGGTGATGCAAGCTAGCCACCCCTCATAGAGGTCGTCGACAGAGCGGTAGTGCAGGAGCTTGCGGGCCAGAAGCCACGCGGCATGGGCGTCCATGGAAGCGCGACGGGCGTGAGATGACGAACCGGCTGGCGTCAGCGATGGAGTGGCGGTGCGGCCTTCCCGCCGCACCGAGGGATGCAGCGACGACGCCTACTACTCGTTCCCCACCGGGCCGGTGGCGGTGTTGGTGGCAGACGATGGGGAACGACGGGAAGGCCCACCAACGGGAGCCGTATGGGCGACGTGGGCGGCGAGAGCAGCCCGACGCCTGGCATGAGCTCGGCGAGCGTCAGCCATGGATGCGATGAACGATCAAATGCGGAACAAGAAAGATTCCGGCGCACCCCTACCTGGCGCACCAAATGTCGGATATCGGGTTCCGGCAAAACCCTTAAGGTTCGAACTCTGGGGTGCGCGCGAGGATCTTCCCCCTACCGTTCCACGTCCCAACGCCTTGCTGTGAATCTGGGCTACACGATGAACAACACAAGGGACACAAGGTTTATACTGGTTCGGGCCACCGTTGTGGTGTAATACCCTAATCCAGTGTGTGGTGTGGTGGATTGCCTGAGGGGCTGATGATGAACAATACAGAGGAAGAACAGCCTCGCGAGAGGTGTTCTTGGGCTAGTGCAGTGAACTACTTGGGTGAGTTTGATCACCTCTGGATCTGATGATAACTCTCTGAGATGCCCTCTACTATGGTGGCTATCTCTATACATAGAGGCCCTGGTCCTCTTCCCAAATATTGAGTGGGAAGGAGCCAACAACGGCCATTTTGAAGGGGAACATCTAGTACAAGTTATCCTGACTAAAGTTGGTCTTCGGCTGCCAAAGGCACTGGCGGTGACGCCGTCTTGGGCTCCACGGTGACCTCCATCTTGCTGCTTTGCTGGTCTTGGTCTCGTTGCACCGAAATGGTAATCTTTGCTTGATGCCTCGGTACTCCGTGTCTGCGCTTGCCCTCTTTGCGCCAAAGAGGAAACAAGGACACTGCACAGGCCGGCGCCCGCCTGGTCTTGATCGTCATGGCTTGCGTCACGAGCACCTCACGAGGTACTCCTGCCTTGATCTCTCCGCCTCCTCGCGAGCCTGCCTGGTGAGGCCGTTCCCGAGGAAGCCTTGCGTCGTCCGCCCCGCGAGGCTTGGCCCCTTGCGAGGGTCTTAAGCTTGAGTTGATGAAGATGGGCCGTACTGGGCCACCCCTTGAGCCACGCCGCAGGCCGCAGGCAGGCAGGTGTGGGGACCCCGTTCCCAGAACGCCGAGAACAACCAATGAATTTTGACTGAATAAATCAAGAATGTTTTTGAAGCCACAAATGCTAACTCTGGGCTTCTATCCAAATCAGGACCTGCTAACTTTAAACCTTTTGTTGAAACAGTTTGAGAAAAGCAGTCTAAACCTAGAGTTACCTGAATATAACTAACAACCATAACCAAAGGAAAATTATTACTTGATGTTTGGATTTGTAGGTACAGCCATACAGGTAATCAAACTTACAATTAAGAAGCATATTCTATGCTTGTCTCATGACGTACTAACACTATAATTTTTTTCTTAAAAGAACATTTCTTCACGGGTGCATGGCTATTTGTCAGCTTGTGTAATCATATACAAAAAATATCACCCTGTGAGTTGATACAATATTTAGCAAGTGTGCATGCTATTTCTATGAGGTATTGCAATTATGATCGGCCAAGGGTTTTTCCTTCTCTTAATTGGTTATATAGTTGACTTCAGTCCTTAGAGGAATAAAACTTCCATGTTTTCTGTCTTATTTCATTAGAATGTATTCAAAAAATTTATACCATGGTGCACGCAACTCTTGATAGACTGTTCTCACACGAACATTAATAACAGAACGATTGTTCATTCTAACCTCAGCATAATAATTTTGCAGCTCGGAGCAGATACGAGATGATGCGGCAGAAGGCACTCTTCTGTACTCCTTTATTTGGCCTTCCCTTTTTCAAGTGTGTACAAGATATCATTACCATCATGTCTTTCCAAACATGTATTACCAAGTACTCATTTTTTTTATTTTAGTCCTTCCTTTTTCCCTATACCGGATCTTTTTTTTTCAGTTGGTTTACAAAGTGCAGATGTTCACTTCCTTTATGAGGAAGGCATCAAGGAGATCAAATTTTGCTTATCAATCTCTGATTCAGTTGAGATGTTCAAACAATAATGGTTACTTCCAAGTAAATTTTATGATGATGTGATATATGTTTACGAATTTCCATTTTACCTTTCTGTTCGGGTATCTATACTAAAAGTTGTAGTACAACACTTCGTACCTGTGCGACGAATCAGCTATTTACAATTTCGTAGATTTCCTTTTACCCTTAGTTTGTAGTAAATGCCGAGTAGTATAGTCCCTTAAGGCCTAGGATAGAAGTTAAGAAGTAAGGTATGGGAGAAAAAGGTTAGCTGAAACACTCTTAAAACCTGAGATGGAAGTATATTTTGTTAGGCTTGTAGTGCATTTTTACCTGTACGAGCTAGAACTTCCTTTGACTTTGTGTATCCTGCCCTGGGTGTGTGCGTGTGTTGCGGTGGCGGGGCGTGTGTTTGTACTGGATGCTTGTTGATTGGTGCTTTATATATAAAGCGGGGCGAAAGCCTTTTTCGGTAAGTGTTAGCCTGCAATTATTAGTTGAGTATAGGGCCTGACCAGCGTTTTGGTCTTTCATACACTTTTTACCAACTCAAAGCAAAATGTTTGAATTCTTATATCGACCAGATCACGAAAATTTGGTTGGATTATGGTTGCAAGTTTAAGTTGAAAGAGGGATCGACCCTCAACGTTGCCTCACCAGGCTGTTGAGTCGTCTTGTATGCATTGCCTTCTTAGTATAGATGTTTCCCATTTTTCTTTCAGGAAAGTACTGATGTTTCCCCTTTGCGACAATGCATATTTGGCCCTTTCAAAAATACTTTATGATGTTCATCCTGCTAGGCTGCAGGGTCATAGTGCTTCCAGTATTTTAAATTTTGAATCATATAGTCAATCAATCAGTCATGGACCAGATGGTTTAATAAGTTTTTTTGCATTTCATATGGTGGTGATTGACAGAGGCTCTTTTGGTCCAATCAGTGAGAGATCAAATAGCTTGAGCTTGCCATACACAAAGCAATGTAACTAGAATAGTCTTTATTTTTTAATCAGTTTCCTAGTTATATTTCTTCTAGAATTCAATTTTTTACTTTGTGATTTATTGGCTATTTGTTAGATGATACACACTTCCAACTGCAGTGCAGACGCTCCAAAAATCAGGCTACATGCCAGCTGCAAACAAATATAATAAAGTTTTTTGGGTGGATCTGTTGTGGTGCTGCTTAGGTGGATCTAATCAAGACAACTATTGACCATCTTCCATTTCAACATTAGCAATGTGGGATGTCACATGTGGAGTAGCAGGTGTAAGAGAAGATGGAGAAGGTGATTATTCCCACCTTACATTCAGTGTTGAGTACGGTGTATATGAAAATATTTGAATTGAAGACGATCCAGTACCTGAGATAAATGATCAAGGAGACGCATGACTTGAATAAAAAGAGTTGTGAGAATATGAAATGAGGAAATTACTATTTCTGACCGAGTCTTAATCTAAAGACGCCATTTCTATGATGCTTGCATTCACGAATTGAAGAAACTCCTGTCGAATACCTTTGTTGGTTGCAATTGTCGTACAAATATCATCATTTCAAAAGTAGCAACGCATGTTCTATTCTCAGAAAAAACATACCCCCTCCAGCCATATATATAGGGCCTAATGTGTTTTTCGAGTCTGCTTTGACTATTGATAAGGTTAATAGTATATGAGATGTATAATATGAAAATTATATCATTGAAAGCTCCTTTGAAATACAAATTTGACGGTATGCTTTGTGTAATTTTCATATCATATATTATTGTCTTAATGTCTGGTCAATGTTAGCCTCGAAAAACACATTAGGCCCTATGCATATGAATAGAGGGAGTACTTTATTCCGTCTAAAAATATATTTTTATCTCGTGGCAATGCACGGGCATCCAACTAGTAGTAGTAGATGTAGAATCATTTTGGTGTACTAATCTTGGACGTGATGCTTATATAATGACAATTGCCTGGATATCATCATAATTATTTGATCTTCTATTAATTTCCCAACAATAATTTGTTTACCCAGTGTATGCTATTTTCTCGAGAGAAGCCACTAGTGAAATCTACGACCCCCGGGTCTATCTTTTATCATACTGCTTTCCGATCTATTTTTATTCGCTTTTATTTTTAAATCTATTATTCCAAAAACCCAAAAATACCTTGCTGCACTTTTTCTTTATTTATTTTATTTTACGTTATTGTGAGATCCATTTATCCAAAATCATAAACACCAATCTATGTTTTACCCGAGGAGGGATTGACAACCCCTTTTATGCGTCAGGTTGCAACTATTTCTTCCTTGCGTGCAGGTACCGTTTACATAGCTGGGCCTGGCCTCCTACTAGATTGATACCTTGGTTTCATAACTGAGGGAAATACCTACCGTAGTTGTACTGCATCTTCCCTTTCTTTTTGGGGAAATACAGACTCAGTTCAAGTGACATCAAAAGCGAAATACCAATTGCCAGGGAAGATCATGCCAAGATCTATCAGGTTCCTAATCACAAATGTCATCTCCTTGCAATTTACATTATTTGCCATTTGCCTCTCATTTTCATCTCCCTCACTTTAGAAAAAATTGCCTTTTTATTCGCCCCTTTTTTCGTTTGCCTTTTTCTCGTTAGATCTCTTCTTTGTTTGCAATATTGTTTTGCGTAGTCCCGATGCCTCAACGAAAGTATTATGATGTTCCTTACCCCCAATATTTTGCTTGAGATTGAAAAAAGTACCAAGGAATATATGTATACACAATTTGAGCACAATAATTATTTTACCAAAGAGCTTAAAGAACACTCTTTTGTGCTTGAGGCTATAATGAAACAATTTGATAAAGTTTCTGATCTCCAATCCAAGTATGCTCATGCTGAATATTTGCTAGGTAAAATATCCGATGCACAAGCTACACTAGTAAATAAAATGGCCACTAAGCAAGTCTCGCCAGAGGATAAAGATCTTAAAGTAATTGATGTTTCTTATATTAATTCCTAGTTTAGTAATATTAAAATTGATGATAAAGGGACTGGAGAAGAGTGAACTTTAGCTAAAGGACGTCCCAATGATTCAGAGGGTGAAAATCTTGATGAAAAAATTGATAAAAGTGGGTTTGGAGAGGTCAAAACTTTAAGTAGTGATGTGCCCACTCTCTTGGATTACAAAGACTTTAATTATGATAGTTGCTATTTGATTGAGTGTATTTCTTTGTTGCAATCCATGATAAATTCACGCCATGCTTATGCACAAAATAAGGCTTTTACTAAACATATTGTTGATGCCCTAATGAAAGCTCTTGAAGAAAAGTTGGAGTTAGAGGTTTCAATTCCTAAAAAACTACATGATGAATGGAAACATACCATTAAACTCAAGATGAAAAATTATGAGTGTTTTGCTTTATGTGATTTGGGTGCTAGTGTTTCCACAATTCTGAAATCTTTAGGCAATGTGCTTGGTCTCACCAATATTGAAGAGTGTTCTTTAAATTTACACTTGGCGGATTCTGCTATTAAAAAGCCTTTGGGAAGAATTAATAATGTTCTTATTCTTGCAAATAGAAAATATGTTCCCATAGATTTTATTTTTCTTGATATTGATTGCAATCTGTCTTGTCCAATTATACTTGGTAGACCGTTTTTACGCACTATAGGTGTCGTGATTGATATGAAAGAAGGCAATATTAATTTTCAATTTCCAGTAAGAAAGGGTATGGAACACTTCCCTAGAATAAGAATTAGGCCACCATATGAATCAATTATGAGGGCGACCTATGGATCGAAAACTAAAGATGACAATACTTGAATCTATGCATTATGCCTAGCTAGGGGCATAAAATGATTGCGCTTGTTGGGAGGCAACCCAATGAATAAAATTTATTTTTTTCCCTTTTCTTTCTATTATTGAGTGTTTTCACAATTATGCTACTATTTTAGTTGTGTTTTTTATCTTTTAGTTAGTGTTTGTGCCAACTAAGCCTTTGGGATCATGTTGGATGATAGTTGATTTGATCTTGTTCAGAAATTTTTGCGCCTAGTAGCAGAATTTTAAAAAATAAATCACAGAAATGTGCTTTTGCTCTGAATTTTTTACACAAGATTGATATAAAAATTCCCCACATTGTCCTAATTTTTCAGAAATTTAGTTACAGAAGTATTGGTAGAGTTCCGATTACTACAAACTGTTCTGTTTTTGATAGATTCTGTTTTCCTTGCATTGTGTGGTATTTTGATGAATCTATGGATTGTATCGGAGGGTATAAGCCATGGTAAAGTTGGAATATAGTAGATATATTTAAATATTAAAATATGAATGGGTTTGCAACAATACTTAAAGTAGTGATTTGTTTTATTGTAACGGAACTCATGAAGGTTTTGTTAAGTTTTGTGTGATTGAAGTTTTCAAGTTTTGGGTGAGATCATGATGGATGAAGGAATAAGGAGTGAAAAGAGCCTAAGCTTGGGGATTCCCATCGCATCCCAAGTTAATATTCAAATAGAACCAAGCAAGTAAGATTGGGGATGCCCCGGAAGGCATGCCCTCTTTCTTCTAACGACCATCGGTAATTTTACTTGGAGCTATATTTTTATTCGTCACATATCATGAGTTTTGCTTGGAGCGACTTGTATTATACGAGTTGCTTGTTTTCTTTTTTAGTTTGTCACAAGTATGATTTCTGTACACACATATTTAAGAGTGCCAAAATTATGCTATGATTTGTTAGAATTGCTCTATATGCTTCACTTAAACTTTTTGAGCTATGGAATTGCTCTAGTGTTCACTTATATCTTTTTGACCATGGTGTGCTTTAGTTTTTTTGAAGAAATACTCTCATGCTTCACTTAGATTTATTTGATACATTGTAATTTTGAAGAGATTCTCTCATGCTTCACTTATATTATTTTGAGAGATCAAAATCTTTATGCTCCTGTTCTTCACTTAAATTTATTTGAGCTTGTCAAAAGCAATGGCAATATATGAAACTAGTCCCAAAGTGATAGATATTCAAGGGGGGTATAATAAAAACTTTCATGAAGATCATTGGACAAAATAAACTTGATTCTTTGTAATAGTTTTGAGATATGGTGATAGTAATATGTGAGTCATGTTGGTGAGTAATTATGCTTTAGTAATAATATTGGTGTTATGGTTTGTGATTCCCTATGCAAGCACGAAAGTCAATAGTTATGCAATGAAATTACATCCTACTTGTGGGGCATTATTAGGTGTTAGTTATGCTTAATGCTCGTTTATGAGATTCTTCATTTCTTGGTTGGTTGCTTCTCAATCTTTTTTCTAGCCTCCACTTGTACTAAGTAGAAATACTACTTGTGCATCCAAAATCCTTGAACCCAGTTTTGCCATATGAGTCCACAATACCTACCTATGTGCGTATTTCCATGTTGTTCTAAGCAAATTTGTATGTGCCAACTCTAATTTTTAAAATAATTTCCTTTTTGTGTGCCCATACCGCTCATGAAGCAGTAGAGGGTGGCCAATATTTTTCCATGCTAGATGTGTTATTCTCAAGATGAGTGTTTATTCACTTGTCATTACACAGGAGTACGGAGGTAATAGGGATTCCTAGTCCCGAAATGAAAAATAAATTTATGTTATGTTGTCAAATAATAAATTCCTTGGAAAGTGTTGGTATGGACTGTACCCGTGGATATGGCTAGCCGTGGAGTGTGAAAGAATGGTGGAAAAGGAATAAAGTTTACTCTATGCTTGGGAACCGCGAAGGGCCTACTTCCCTCTTCGAAGGGCCTATCTATTTACTTTATGCATTTTTTATTTTTATTTGAGTCTCCATCTTCTCTTATAAAGCACCAACTTGGGGGCACTATGATTGTACCTGAGCATTGGATGTAGCTAATATTCAAGTGTGCTTCGTAAATGGATCAATGATTGAGCATGATGGGCTAGGGACAACTTTCCTTAATGTTGATATTTTGAAAGACGTGGTTGCTTATTGATATGCATGAGTATTGAAGTCTTGTCAATTATAGACTATTGCTTTGAACCATGTAAAAGTCCAAATGTCCATTCTATAAAAGAAAATGAATATGTGATAAACATGTTAGGCAGCATTCCACATCAAAAATTCTGTTTTATCATTTACCTACTCGAGGACGAGTAGGAATTAAGCTTGGGTGCTGATACATCTCCAACGTATCTATAATTTTTGGTTGTTCCATGCTATTATATTATCATTCTTGGATGTTTTCAATCATTTTGTAGCAACTTTATATCATTTTTTGGGACTAATCTATTGACATAGTGCCCAGTGCCAGTTGTAGTTTTTTGCTTGTTTTTACTTCACAGAATATCAATACCAGACGGAGTCCAAATTCCATGAAACTTTTTGGAGATTTTTTTGGACCAAAAGACACCTTGGGGGCCAAGAAAGAACTAGAGGGGAGGCCCGTGGGGGGGGGCACAACCCACCAGGGTGCGCCCAGGAGCCCAGGCGTGCCCAGGGGGTGTGGTTCCCTCGTAGACCCCTTGCACCAGCTCTTTGCCCTATAAATTCCAAAATTTTCCAGAAACCCTAGGGGAGACGTCAAAACACAATTCCAGCCACCGTAAGTTCCAGAACTAAGAGATCCAATCTACACGTCACACAGGGCTTCATCATCCTCATCGGTGCCTCTTCGATGATGTGTGAGTAGTCCACCATAGACTTACGGGTTCGTAGGAAGTAGCTAGATGGATTTCTATCTCTCTTTTGATTCTCAATACAATGGTCTCTTAGATATCTATTTGATGTAATGACTTTTTGCGGTGTGTTTGTTGGGATTCGATGAAATATGAGTTTATGACAAGATCTATATCCATGAAAGTTATTTGAGTTTTATTTGATCTCTTATATGCATGATTACTTATAGCCTCACATTTATTCTCCAAATCTTTGGTTTAGTTAGGCCGACTAGATCGAATTTTCTTGCCATGGGAAGAGGTGCTTTGTGATGGGTTCGATCTTGCGGTGTTCTTTCCCAGTGACAAAAGGGGCAGCAAGGCACACATGTATCGTTGCTATTAAGGATAATAAGATGGGGTCTATTCCTACATGAATAGATCTTGTCTACATCATGTCACTGTTCTTATTGCATTACTCTATTTCTCCATGAACTTAATACACTAGATGCATGCTGGATAGCGGTCAATGTGTGGAGTAATAGTAGTAGATGCAGAATCGTTTCGGTCTACTAATCTTGGACAAGATGCCTATATAATGATCATTGCCTGAATATCGTCATAATTATTTGATCTGCTTTCAATTGCCCAACAATAATTTGTTTACCCACCATATGCTATTTTCTCGAGAGAAGCCACTAGTGAAATCTACGGGCCCCGGGTCTATCTTTTATCATATTGCTTTCCGATCTATTTTTATTCGCTTTTATTTTCAGATCTATTATTCCAAAAACCTAAAAATACCTTGCTGCAATTTTTCTTTATTTATTTTATTTTGTGTTATTGCGAGATCCATTTATCCAAAATCATAAAAACCAATCTATCTTTTACCCGAGGAGGGATTGACAACCGCTCTTACGCGTTGGGTTGCAAGTATTTGTTGTTTGTGTGTAGGTACTGTTTACATAGCTTGGCCTGGCCTCCTACTTGATTGATACCTTGGTTTCATAACTGAGGGAAATACCTACCATAGCTATACTGCATCATCCCTTCCTCTTTGGGGAAATACCAACACAGTTTCAAGTGACATCAATGGGCCTGACCCTTGCCGTAAGTCCTCGAGACGGGGCGACAGGATCACTGATCGTCTCCGCGCGCTCATAAGACACTAACGGGTCTAGATATGTGATCTGAGTAGGCCTTCGGCCTTTTCGCACTAATCACCACGCATGAATAAGTATGGGCACTCGACATCATATGATTCTCCGAAAGCTCTTTGGATGTCAGCGATTGAGCGACGCATGCCTGGTTGGACGATAACCGCCTGCACTTGTATAAGGAGGTGGGTCTGCTCAAGGCCGCGTACACAACACACAGGAGTGCAAAGGGGGATGGGCCCAAGACCCCTGAGCGCTTAGGATGTAGACCGGCGTGCTGGCATCTCTGTTGAGCCTAGGTAGGACTATGATGCATCGATCAGTCGAGGCCGGATATGACCCAGAATTGTGTCCGAGCGAAGTTAATCGACTGTGTTGGGTAAGTTGGTGCAACCCTATAGGGAAGTTAATCTATTCGAATAGCCTTGTCCACGGTAATGGACGACTGTAGTTGTATCCCGATCTATTACAACTAGAACTAGATACTAGAGACATTAAATGGATATGATGGCTCCGGGATCGCTTTCTCGTGGGGAGTCGAGGAAAGATCTCTCGACGTGGCAAATATGTACTTGTTACTATATATTATATATTACTCTACTCTCTTCTCTTGCTGCAAGATGCTAGTCTTTTTTAGGCTAGGCCTTCCTTCTATTCTGGCATTTCTGCAGTATAGTCCAAAGATATAGCCCCATTCCTTTGAAACCGATACATACTTAGAATAGATCTGATGTAAGTCTTGCGAGTACTTTGGATGAGTACTCACAGTTGCTTTGCTACCTCTTTTTTCCCTCTACCTGATTGTTATGATTAGATGACAAAGCCCAGGAGCCAGCTGATCCCGCCGATGACTACTACTACCCCGATGGAGCCTACTACTATGTGGAGACTTTCGGTGTTCTAGGAACTAGGGTACCCAGACTTGCCTACCTGCGGCCCACAGCATGGATCCATTGACGGCTTGGTACGGCCCATCTACGACACCACCAAGACAAGACACTCACGAGGGAAACGACACCAAGACCTCCCGAGGGAGCGTCCTCCTCCCGAGGCTGCTACTGAGGAGTGGAGATTCCTATGCAGGTGCACAACCTCATGAGATTGCGTTGATGCAAGCCATGGTGATCAGGGCCAGGCGGGCGCCAGCAGGCATAGAGAAGACAATTTTCTCTTTGGTGCTAAGGAGGCAAGCACAGGCATGGTTTCTCGAGGAATCAGGCAAAGGTTTCCATTCCGGTGCAATGAGACCAAGACCATCAGGACGGCATGACGGATGTCATCGCAGAGCCCACCGCGGCGTCACGACCAGAAGCTTTGCAGGAGAAGACCACCTTTTGTTAGGATAGGATGTACTACTTGTCCCCTTTCAAATTGGCCACTGTGGGATCCCTTCCCGCCTATGTTTTGGGGGAAGAGGACCGAAGCCAATATAAGTACATGTTAGCCACCACCGAGAGAGGGATCCAAATCTAGATCCACCAACCCCTCGGCTCTTTCCCTCACTAGAGAAGACCTTGCGAGGTTGTTCATCCCTTGTACTTGTTCATCCTCAGCCCCCCGCAAGGCAAATCCACCCCAAATCTAGAGTAGGGTCTTACACCGCAAGGTGGCCCGAACCTGGGTAAATTGCCGTGTCATCTACTTCCTTGTTCATCGAGCTAGGCCATGGGGTGATGGGTCGGTTGGCCGGAGTGGTTGAGTTCTTTGCACACGCCCCAAAGTTCGAACCATTCTTTGGTCTGCAGAGCCCTGAATCTGATATTTGGCGCGCCAGGTAGGTGTGTGTCGGAGTCCACCTTCCATATTTGCTCCGCTTCCGCTCCTTCGCTCCCATGGCGGAGCACCCCGAGCTTGCGCTGAGCATTGGGCCGCTCGCCCCACCCAGGTGGCGCCTTCCAGCCGCGGAGCTCATCACTCCATGCTCCCCGCAGCCAGCACGGCCACCGGTGTCACCAACCGTCGGCGGCACGGGCCGCCCATGACCTCTCTCGTGTAGCACCGCAATCGTGCCACCGCACAGTTTTCTGGTTACACCGTGGCTTCGACCCAATGCACTTGCTGGGAGCAGGCGAACATGCGAGCTCCACTCCTCGTGGCGTGCGAGTTGTTGCGATGCAGGTTGGTATAACGCATCCATTATGCCTTGCTTGGACAGGTCGCCGAGCTGCTCGATGCCGTCTGCGAGCGTGCAACACCTTTCTGCATCCTGCCTACGTCGCAGACACCGCCGGGTGTTCGTGCTTGCCTCCGCTGCGTATCTGACCTTTCCGGAGGGGGTCTGGAGGGTCTCGCAGCGGTGGTCTAGCACACGCCGCCGCCTTCCTGACTCAAGATGCGTTTCCCCGGGGTATGACCAGGGTAGGCAGCCCCTCCCAAAGCTACATCGAAGGACCACCCCTGGTCGGCATGACCTGGCACCGAGGATGGTGGGCAGCAGAGCAAAGGGACTGGGGGCTGGCCTTAGGATGGCGGCCCCTGGTGCCTCCATGCCACCATCAATGGGCTCCTTGTACGGGCAAAGGAGAAGCCTGCACATGTTCCCGTTGTCGGCTTGGACATCGGGGTCGCCGAGGCCACACGGGACCGGGGCCCCTTGTGAGCCAACACGACTCCTCGTCGGCACCTTCGATAGCCACAGTCACCAGTTACAACCCATATCTTTGGAACGTGTTGTGCTAACCTTGGATCGCAGGTAGATCGTTCCACGAAGGTACGCCCTCGGGTGCCGGCTCTGCCTCAGGCAGGCAATGCGCGCCAGGGGTCCACACAAGGACACGCCCCGCACGCGGCGAGGGGGCCCGGTGCCAGGGCTCCCCCCGCGCCGTGAGGCACATGGCGCCACCACCGCAGTGGCACGTGCCATATGGCAGTGGGGCCTTTCCCGGGGAAGGCGCAGGCGAGCCCTCCCCCAGCCAAGGACCCGTGGCCACCCTACTACCGCCCGCGTGTCCCCTTGATCCTTGGTCCTGTCCTTGTTTCCGGATGCCCCAACGGTGGCCAGGGTGTGCACGGGGCGGGGTCCCCGCCCAGGGAGGAAGGAGTGCCCCTCAATTCTCCGCTCGTGATACTCTCACGTAATAATGAGTGGGCTATACATACCCCGTAGTTTCCTGAGTGCTGCCCCTGAGCCTCACGGGGGCTCCTGCCCACGTCCAAGTGGAAGCTCCATGCTCCGCTGGCAGACGATACTATCCTCCAATGACTATTCCCACGCCCAGTGGAAGCACTAAGCTCCGCGCTGGTGAGAAGACTAGAGTAGACGCCGGACGCGGCGGTCTTTTTGCCCTCTTCTGTAATCCGGTTTGCTGTTTTTGAATAAAATTCAAAGATTTGTGCGTTCACAGAAAAATAGGGGAGAATTTTTTCAATTCGTGGTGTTTCCTTTTTCTCCCATTTGTGTTTTGGGAGGCACGACTGCTGCCTGATGTCCCCTCCCGAGCACCCCGCGAGCGGGGGATGGTGCACATCTGGGCTAGCCCCACCGGCCTCAGGGCCCCTCGGGGCTGAGGGCGCAACTGCCATGGTTCCGCCCGTGCGCACACCTCGCCAAAGCTCTGGTGCTTGGCTCCTCGCGCGACGCTTTCAAGCGAGCCAGCAGGCACATACCACACCCGGCACCTGGCTCTTGGCCTTAGGAATATTTGGCTCTTAGCCTTGGGAGCACTCAGCGTCGGGCGCCTCTCACACTCCCGCGAAGCTCAGCGCCCGATAGAGGGCACATTGGGAGACCCCAAGCTCCTGCAAGCCCCTCCTGGGGCTTCACGGACTACGGTCTCCAAAGGGCCCGCCTCAGGAGAAGGGCGTCTCTGCAATTCAAGAACCCGCCCAAGGTCGCGAACACCAAAAGCTAAGTCATACCAACTACTCCAGTCAAGAGCCTCCCAGCTCACGGCGACATATCTTCAAAAGTAATTAAAAAGGCATATCATTGTTACATACATCATAGGGGAACCCTCTCCAAAAAATGCTTTCATGCCCCCGCGGGGTTACAACCAAGATCTTAGCAGAGAAACAAGGGAAGAATGGCCTAGGGAGACGCGTCGTCAGCATCGTCATCACCACCGTCGGTGTCGTCGGCCCACCCCCTCGATCGCAGGCGGGCCATCACCGTTGGCAGGTGAAAGCACAAGTGCTCCCTAGGTGCTTTTGGTAATTAATGTCAACATATCTCTTGTTGGACTAACACTTTTATCTAGTATGTTTCAGATAAGTTCAACAATGGAGTGGCATGGACTAAAGGATGTGGGAACTCCTTCAAGATGCTAAGGACAAAGGATTGGCTCAAGCTTCAAGCTCAAGACTCTTCATTTTACATTTTAGTGATCCAAGATCACATTGAGTCTATAGGAAAAGCCAATACTATCAAGGAGGGCTGAGGTGTTGCTTAATGAGCCTCTTGCTTCAAGTGCTTAGTGATATGCTCCAAATACCCTCAACTACTTTCCCACTTCCACACATATGTCCTAAACCCAGAATCAAACTCGGCCCCACTGATTCTTTCTATCCGGCGCCACCGAGTTTGGATGTCTTAGCCACTGCCACAAACCCTAGGCAAATCGGTCTCACCGATAGGGATCTCGGTCTCACCAAGATGGGATTGTAATCTCTCTGTATGTCCATTATCAAAATCAGTCTCACCGAGTTTGAGCAATCGGTACTACCGAGATTACAATGCAAACTTTCTGGTTGACTCATTATCAAAATCGGTCCCACCGAGTTTGAGTAATCGGTCTAACCGAGTTTGCCTGACCAACTCTCTGGTTAGCTAATTACCAAAATCGGTCTCACCGAGTTTGTGTAATCGGTCTCAGTGAGATTAGGTTATGCCCTAACCCTAACCATATCGTTCCTACCGAGTTGCATTTCGGTCCCACCGAAAATCCTAACAGTCACTAGATTTGCTGAATCGGTCCGACCGAGTTTCTCAATTCAGTCCCACCGAGTTTGGTAAACTGTGTGTAACGGTTAGATTTTGTGTGGAGGCCATATATACCCCTCCACCTCCTCTTCATTCGTGGAGAGAGCCATCAGAACAAACCTACACTTCCAACTTATTATTTCTGAGAGAGAACTACCTACTCATGTGTTGAGGCCAAGATATTCCATTCCTACCATATGAATCTTGATCTCTAGCCTTCCCCAAGTTGTTTTCCACTCAAATCTTCTTTCCACCAGATCCAAATCCTATGAGAGAGAGTTGAGTGTTGGGGAGACTATGAATTGAAGCATAAGAGCAAGGAGTTCATCATCAACGCACCATTTGTTACTTCTTGGAGAGTGGTGTCTCCTAGATTGGCTAGGTGTCACTTGGGAGCCTCCGACAAGATTGTGGAGTTGAACCAAGGAGTTTGTAAGGGCAAGGAGATCGCCTACTTCGTGAAGATATACCGCTAGTGAGGCAAGTCCTTCGTGGGCGACGACCATGGTGGGATAGACAAGGTTGCTTAATCGTGGACCCTTCATGGGTGGAGCCCTCCGTGGACTCACTCAACCGTTACCCTTCGTGGGTTGAAGAATCCATCAACATGGATGTACGATAGCACCACCTATCGGAACCACGCCAAAAACATCCGTGTCTCCAATTGCGCTTGAATCCTCCGAACCCTTCCCTTTACATTCTTGCAAGTTGCATGCTTTACTTTTTGCTGCTCATATACTCTTTGCATGCTTGCTTGATATGTGTTCTGAATGTTAAACTTGTGCCTAAACTCCACTTAAGATTTAAAAAGATTAAAAACTGCAACTTTGGTATTTAGTGTCTAATCACCCCCCCTCTAGACACATCTTCTCAAGGTCCTACAAGTGGTATCAGAGCATTGGTCTCCATTGCCTTGGTTTAATCACCATTGGAGGAAGATGGATGAGTCTACTTTGGGGAGTCTTAGACATAGAGTGACTATTCTTGATGGAGAGTATTTTCATGAGTGGAAAAATGAGATGCTTGTAATTTTCAATCAATATCATTTGAACAAGTACATTGCTAGCCCTTGTGCACCTTATGTTGACCCTATGCATCCAACCCATGATGAGTCAATTGACATGGTTAGGAATCTTAGAATTGTCGAACTTATCATTAGAGGATTGCCTAGAAACTTGATTGGATGTTTGCCTACTTTTAAGTGTGCCTACACTATATGGAATTTCTTGAGGAACGATTTCTAGATTATTCATTGAAAAATCTAGATAAATTCTCCATAAGTCTATTGCTTTGAGTAAAATGAATACTAGTGATCCTATGTTTGGTGATCGTCTATTTGAGCTTACAAACCTTATGCATGCCAAAGGAAATGTTGGTATTATTAGTGACATTATTTCCGAACCTATAAAAATTCATAGACAAGATCATTGTCAAACTCACTCTAACGAATCACCCTCTCTAGGATTTGATCCACCACACGACGATGTTGAACATGGATACTATGATGAGGATGATGATAGTGACTTCGATCTTGATGATGCAATGAGACACTTTGGTCTTATGGCAAATCTTCGGGGATATATGTCAGGAGGAAAGGAATGGGTTCTTGATAGTGGATGTACCGATCACATGAACGGAGATAAAGACATGTTTCGTGAGCTTGCTGATAATGATAGTCCTCGAAAGTATGTCACTTTCGGTAACAACTCAAAGGGTAAGGTGGTTGGCCTTGGTAAAGTGGCCATATCACATGATAGCTCCATACAAAATGTCATGCTCTTTGAATCTCTTGGGTACAACTTACTTTCAGTATCTAGACTTGCTGATTTCGGTTTCAATGTCCTATTTACTGAAGTAGATTGCCAAGTGTTTCGTTGAGACAATCATAAAATGGTCTTTACCGGTGTGCGTAGAGGTGATCTATACATCGTTGATTTCACTAAAAAGGCTCAACCTAAAACTTGCTTCATTGCTAAACCCTCAAAAGGTTGGTTATGGCATAGACGATTAGGTCATGTTGGTATGTGAAACCTTGACAAGCTTATTAAGGGAAATCATATCCTTGGAGTTAATGATGTCATATTTGATAAGGATAGACTTTGCAGTGCTTGTCAAGCAGGTAAACAGGTTGGAGGAAGGCATCTCGTGAAGAACATCATGACCACAAAGAGGCCACTTGAGCTACTTCATATGGATCTCTTTGGTCCCAACTCTTACAAGAGTCTCGGTGGAAATTCTTTTGGTCTAGTTATAGTTGATGATTTTTCCAGATTTACGGGGTGTTCTTTCTCGATGATAAATCGCAGGTCCAAAAGATCTTCAAAAACTTCGCTAGGAAGGCTCAAAATCAATTTGAAGTGAAGATCAAGAAGGTTCATAGCGACAACAGAACGGAGTTCAAGAACGCAAATGTGGACAACTTTCTTGACGAAGAAGGGATTTCACATGAGTTCTCGGCTACGTACACACCTCAACAAAATGGAGTTGTTGAGAGGAAGAACCGGACACTCATCAAAATGGCGAGGACGATGCTTGATGAGTACAAGACACCAAAGCACTTTTGGGCAGAAGCAGTTGAGACAGCTTGTCATGCAACAAATCGCTTGTATCTTCACAAGCTACTCGACAAGACGGCATACAAGCTCCTCACCGGTAACAAACCGCAAGTTGGATACTTTCGAGTATTCGGCTCAAAGTGCTACATTCTTGATAAGCATCATCGTTCTAAATTTGCTCGTCTCATGAAGGTTTCCTACTAGGTTATGGCTCAAACTCTCACACTTACCGTGTCTACAACAATTTCACCCGAAAGGTTGAAGAGACGGTAGATGTGAAGTTTGATGAATCTAACGGCTCGCAAGTAGAGCAATTGCCAATTGATGTAGGAGACAAAGATCCTTCGGAAGCAATCCAAGACTTGTCTATTGGCAAGGTCCGTCCAACAGAGGTGAAGGAGAGTACCTCGTCCGTCCAAGTGGAAGCTTCTACTTCACGACAAGGTGAACCAAGAGTTGATACGGAAGCATCCACAAGTGGGACACACCAAGATGAAGAAAACGAGGAAGTGCATCAAGATGAACGTCAACAACCTCCTTCTCCACCACGACAAGGGAACGACAATGCCAACAATGAAGAAGGCCAAGAAGAAGAAGAAGATGAAGAAGATGTTCAACGAAGACCCAAGCAAAAGCTTTCACAAGTTCGATCAAGAATTGCTAAAGATCATCCCGTCGAGCAAATCTACGATGACATTCAAACCGGGAGAATCACTCGCTCTAAAACTCGTTTAGCTAACTTTTGTGAAAACTATTGTTTCATATCTAGCGTTGAACCTATGAAGGTTGAAGAAGCATTGGGAGATCCGGATTGGATAAATGCTATGCATGAAGAGCTACACAACTTTGAGAGGAACCAAGTTTGGACATTGGTTGAGAAGCCCGACAACAACCACAACATCATCGGTACCAAATGGGTGTTTCGTAACAAGCAAGATGAAGATGGACAAGTAGTTCGCAACAAAGCACGTCTCGTCGCCCAAGGCTACACGCAAGTCGAAGGTATGGACTATGGAGAGACTTATGCCCCCGTTGCTAGACTTGAGTCCATTCGCATCTTACTTGCCTATGCTAATCACCATGATATCACCTTGTACCAAATGAACATTAAAAGTGCTTTTCTAAATGGTGAAATAGAGGAGGAAGTTTATGTTGAGCAACCTCCTGGCTTTGTCAATCCTAAGAAACCGAATCATGTTTACAAACTTCACAAAGCTCTTTATGGTCTTAAGAAAGCTCCTAGAGCATGTTATAAATGCTTGACCAAGTTCCTCATTGAAAAAGGCTTTGAAATTGGGAAAATTGATTCAACACTTTTTACTAAAAGGGTTAATGGTGAACTATTTGTGTGCCAAATCTATGTTGATGATATTATATTTGGTTCAACTAACCCTCATTTTAGTGAAAAGTTTGGGAAGCTAATGTCGGAGAAGTTTGAGATGTCTATGATGAGTGAACTCAAATTCTTTCTTGGGTTGCAAATCAAGCAAACTAAGGAAGGTACTTTTGTCTCTCAAACAAAGTACACAAAGGACTTATTCAAGAAGTTCAATATGCAAGAATGCAAAGGTATGACTACACCCATGCCTACTAGTGGACATCTTGACTTAACCAAAGATGATGAACCGGTTGATCAAAAGGTTTATCGCTCTATGATTGGTTCATTGTTATATCTATGTGCTTCACGTCCCGATATTATGCTAAGTGTGTGCATGTGTGCACGATATCAAGCTGCTCCTAAAGAATGTCATCTTAAGGACATGAAAAGGATAGTGAGATACTTAATCCATACACCAAATTTTTGTATTTGGTATCCTAAGAGGGCCTCTTTCGATCTTGTTGGCTACTCCGACTCGGACTATGCCGGAGACAAGGTTGATAGAAAGTCCACCTCGGGTACTTGTCAATTTCTTGGTAGATCGCTTGTGTCTTGGTCTTCCAAGAAACAAAACTCAGTATCCTTATCTACCGCCGAAGCGGAATGCATTGCCGCTAGTTCATGTTGTGCTCAATTACTTGGGATGACCCCAAACTCTTATAGATTATGGAATTCATGTGAAACATGTTCCATTGCTTTGTGACAATCAAAGTGCTATCAAAATTGGTCATAATCCTGTGCAACATTCTCGAACTAAGCATATTGAAGTTCGTCATCATTTCATTCGAGATCATGTTGCTAAGGGTGACATTGATCTTAAGCATGTTCGCACCGAAAAGCAATTAGCGGATATATTCACTAAACCTCTTGATGAGAAAGTGTTTTGCAGGTTAAGAGGAGAATTGAACATCATTGATGCCTCAAACTTGGAGTAGAAACTCCATTGGATACATGCAAGACATGAGCTTATGACTAATCCTTGATATTTCTCTTATGATGAAAATATTATGTCTTGGATATATTTGTATCTTGCATGTTATCTAACCCATGTAGGTAGATGGACTCAAATTTCAAGTGGTGCTCCAAATTCTTGATGAGCTACATCAACCTTGAGCAACCCACACAAGTTCAACTACATGGACAACACCACCAACCAAGGTATGTTATTCCATCTTAGAGAAGCTTTACTCCAAGTCATGAGTTAAAGCAACTCGACAAGATGTGAATACATCAAGATGCTTAAACGAAAAATGGCAACCCCATTTTGAGCTTAAACGATGATTATGACCCATGATCAAGTGATCTCACTTGACTCCTAAGTCAATATACTCTAACATAGGTGACTTTGTCGCCGACCATCTCTAGATGAAGTTCTCTTATGTTCCTTTCTATGTTTTTGCATTCGTCTCATGCATATTTGCTTCCCCTTTCAAAAAAAACTTCATCTAGATTTCTTTCTGTTTGCTCTGCATTTTCTGCATCAAATTCCTTGCACATCTTTCAGTAAATTCCGTGCAAATCTTTGTGAGATCTTAATAGTCTAGTGAGCTGAGGTGACAAGTGTTTTCTCTGTGATGAACTCGGTTTCACCGATTTCACAACAGGAAAAACAGTTTGCCACTTATTCTGTGTTTCTTCTGATCCAGCTCCACTCAATGAAACTTGTCCTCTACAAGCATCACATTTTTATCATTGCTTTATGTTGTGACTCAAGGATCAAACCCTTTCACGACAAATTCTAGGGGGAGAGAGAGAGAGAGAGATTACATCTTTATCAAGCCCTTCTTGGAAATTGATGTCAAAGGGGGAGAGAGAGATCACATCAAAGCTTATCATTTAGAGAGAGAGTATCACCTTCTCAGGGGGAGAGAGATCTCCAGGGGGAGAGAATACTAGTAGAGAGTATTTCTCAAGGATCCCAGATGCTTGGTGTTCAAGAGGAGAGATGCCACATGTCTTCTTGAGGGGAAAGACATGTTCGTATGTGCTTATTTGCATTAGTTTGCATTAGCTCTGTTCATTTATATCTTTTAGCTCTGATTTTCTGTTCCCTATCTTCTCCCAGTATCCTATGCTAGATTCAGGGGGAGCAAGACATCTAAGGGAAAGAAATCATTCAAATTCATTGTATATCTTTACTCTTGGGGACATGTCTAATCCAATGTAGTACTTAGTACTCACTCTCTACATGTCATCCCAGTCTTGGTATTCTTGTGGTTTCTTCTGTTTGCTTTGGCTAGTAGATGTATCTGTGTTATCTAACCTTGTTTACGCAGGTTCATTCCATCCTAAGCCAACTCAAGACTACAAGGTAAGTATCTGCATCACAATCATGTGTATGAGGAATTCTTGCTGATGTACATACTGTTTGCAAGAAGGACTCTTGGGCATGAAGGTATTTCCTTTAATACTTTTTGCTCTAATGCATATGGCCAAGATACATGTAACACATTGCCTGCTCTATCATGGTTATGCTATCACATGCTTCTATAGTTCATGTTCACATGATTGCATACATGTAGGGGGAGCCTATGCTTGTTACATGTCTTTCCAAAGCTTTACTTGCTGTTCTTTATATCTTTATCTAAAGCTTTGATGTATGTTGTCATCAATTACCAAAAAGGGGGAGATTGAAAGCACAAGTGCTACCTAGGTGGTTTTGGTAATTAATATCAACATATCTCTTGTTGGACTAACACTTTTATCTAGTATGTTTCAGATAAGTTCAACAATGGAGTGGCATGGACTAAAGGATGTGGGAACTCCTTCAAGATGCTAAGGACAAAGGATTGGCTCAAGCTTCAAGCTCAAGACTCTTCATTTTACATTTTAGTGATCCAATATCACATTGAGTCTATAGGAAAAGCCAATACTATCAAGGAGGGATGAGGTGTTGCTTAATGAGCCTCTTGCTTTAAGTGCTTAGTGATATGCTCCAAATACCCTCAACTACTTTCCCACTTCCACACATATGTCCTAAACCCAGAATCAAACTCGGCCCCACTGATTCTTCCTATCCGGCGCCACCGAGTTTGGATGTCTTAGCCACTACCACAAACCCTAGGCAAATCGGTCTCACCGATAGGGATCTCGGTCTCACTGAGATGGGATTGTAATCTCTCTGTATGTCCATTATCAAAATCGGTCTCACCGAGTTTGAGCAATCGGTACTACCGAGATTACAATGCAAACTTTCTGGTTGACTCATTATCAAAATCGGTCCCACCGAGTTTGAGTAATCGGTCCAACCGAGTTTGCCTGACCAACTCTCTGGTTAGCTAATTACCAAAATCGGTCTCACCGAGTTTGTGTAATCGGTCTCACTGAGATTACGTTATGCCCTAACCCTAACCATATCGGTCCTACCGAGTTGCATTTCGGTCCCACCGAAAATCCTAACGGTCGCTGAATCGGTCCGACCGAGTTTCTCAATTCGGTCCCACCGAGTTTGGTAAATTGTGCGTAACGGTTAGATTTTGTGTGGAGGCTATATATACCCCTCCACCTCCTCTTCATTCGTGGAGAGAGCCATCAGAATAAACCTACACTTCCAACTTATTATTTCTGAGAGAGAACTACCTACTCATGTGTTGAGGCCAAGATATTCCATTCCTACCATATGAATCTTGATCTCTAGCCTTCCCCAAGTTGCTTTCCACTCAAATCTTCTTTCCACCAGATCCAAATCCTATGAGAGAGAGAGTTGAGTGTTGGGGAGACTATCATTTGAAGCACAAGGGCAAGGAGTTCATCATCAACGCACCATTTGTTACTTCTTGGAGAGTGGTGTCTCCTAGATTGGCTAGGTGTCACTTGGGAGCCTCCGACAGGATTGTGGAGTTGAACCAAGGAGTTTGTATGGGTAAGGAGATCGCCTACTTCGTGAAGATCTACCGCTAGTGAGGCAAGTTCTTCGTGGGCGACGGCCATGGTGGGATAGACAAGGTTGCTTCTTCGTGGACCCTTTGTGGGTGGAGCCCTCTGTGGACTCGCGCAACCGTTACCCTTCGTGGGTTGAAGTCTCCATCAACATGGATGTACGATAGCACCACCTATCGGAACCACGCCAAAAACATCTGTGTCTCCAATTGCATTTGAATCCTCCAAACCCTTCCCTTTACATTCTTGCAAGTTGCATGCTTTACTTTCCGCTGCTCATATACTCTTTGCATGCTTGCTTGATATGTGTTGTGAATATTAAACTTGTGCCTAAACTCCACTTAAGATTTAAAAAGATTGAAAACTTCAACTTTGGTACTTAGTGTCTAATTACCCCCCTCTAGACACATCTTCTCAAGGTCCTACAGCAGGGGGAGCTCCGCCATCAAGTCCTCCACATGGTCGTCCACCCAGTCCGCCAGGGCGCCTATGATCACCTCGGGTACCAGAGCTGTCATGGCACCGAAGTCAAAGTTAGGATCAGAGCGGAGGAGATGACTTAAGATGCGTGAGATGGTGCACGCGAGGAGGTCGCGGCTCTTCTCCTCGATGATTTGACGCACCCTCGCAGCTCCACCTTCGAGGCGCTCCACAATCCTGGTGAAGAAGGCAAGATAGCTCGCATCACTGGGGACGAGGGGGCTGGCGGCACTGTCATCACAAAGGTTGCTCATGGCCTGGTTGGCCCTATGGTTGAGGTCCTAAAACATCTTGGAGCATGTGTGCTGCAGTCCTCGAGCTTGTACTGCCTCGTCCAATGCCTTCGCCATAAGAGAAGTAACGCCCTACACTGTGAAGGAGGATATCTCGGCCGCAGTCGTGGCATGGGCTTCCACCGCCGCTCGCTTGCGACATTCTACCGCGGCTAGCTTCCCCTTGAAGCTATCAGCCTTGCCCCTCAGCTCTACGCGTTGCACGCCGAAGCAAGCCTCTTCGCGCTCCAGCTTCTGGCGGTACTCATCGGCGAGGGCCTTGCAGATTCCGTCCACCCTCTCGTCGGCCTCCTTCTAGTCGTCGCTTCCCGGGCAGCAAGCGCATCCTCCGCAACGGCCACCTGGCGCTCCATCACCTCCAGCCGTTCGCGCTCCAGGCTGAGCACCAATGCCTCGAGCGCCAGCACGTCCTCGCGCACCCAGAGTCCCGTCTTGTCCATGGGAGCCCCGCCTGACAGCACCGCGAGGGCGGCTCTGCGCGCCCAAACGTGCCGCTCAAGGGCGGCATTTGAGGTCTGAAGCTCCTTCTCGCGCTCCTCGGCTGCCTCACGACGATGATCCGCAGCTCAGGCCTCCTCCATGGCGCGGTCACAAACCTCCCGTGACGCTGCAAGGGACTTCTCTCCCTCCACATGGGTGCGCTCGTCCTGCAAGCGACCAAGGTTGATGGCGACTTTCAGTTGGCACCATTCACGCACCAGGCGAAGGCCCACCGCCTCAAGATGCATGTCAACATCGGCAAGCTCCGCCCCAAGATGGCCCAACATGCTCTTTGCTTCCCGGAGAAGGTCATGACGGATGGTACTATGCCCACGTGTGAGCTCCAATGCTCGGTCGGGCCCTTCCTTTGCGCCCTGGTCAGCTAGAGAGGCGCGGAATGACTCCCCCGTCTCCGGTGGGAGATTGGGGGCTGGAGCTCCTTCAGCCGCTTCCCCGTCTTGCGGAGGGGCTCGGTGCAGGCCTGCCCCACTTCTTGAAGATGGAGACGTCGTACGGATCACCTGGCCACCAGCAAGAACTAGCAGGGGAGCCCTTGGCGCAGCCTCCATGCCCTAGAGGTCGCTCCGGAAGAGGAACACCAGAAGTGCAGACCTATGGCCCTCCGAGGGGAGGCCTCTGCTCACGTACAAACGCCACCTCGCGTGCAGCTGCCCAGCTCATGAGGCCCAGGGTCGCGACCGGGCCAGGGGCCTCTAGAGGTCATGCTCGCCCCCGTAATGGAAGAGATCCTGAGGGGCAAAAGTCAGAAGAAGGTGCGATATGCGAGAGTCAAGGAAGGCAAGGCACTTACTCATCCACGGCTATCCCCTTCCTCTTCTTCAGGACCCTCGGGATAGGGCCGCAGCGGCTCCCAAACCCCTTCCTCTTGCGGGATGCCCCAAGGCCCAGGGGGACTTGCTGGGGGTCGGCACATGGCCTTCCGCGGTAAAGATGGTGGCGCCCGCTCCTCAGCGGCCACCTCGGGAGCAACAAGCGACGCCCGCTCCTCAGCGGCCACCTCGGGAGCGACAAGCGATGCCCGCTCCTCAGTGGCCACCTCAGGAGCAACGAGCGGTGCCCGCTCCCCAACGACCACCTCGGGAGCGTGCACCTCGGGGCCTCCGCGCGTGGGAGTCACCAAGAGGTGGTTGTCGTGAGGCCCCTCGCGGCCCTCGTGAAGCAGCCCCCACTCATCAAGGTGTGGCATCTTCACGGCGAAGGTACCCCCTGTGGGTGATCATAGGGAGGGAATCCACCCGGGGGGAGCCCGGTGGGTCCTCCACCGGTCAGGCGGCGGACCACTTCGCGTAGGGTGCTCGAAGGAAGTGGGGGCCGCTGGAGCCTCATGTCATCTACGGGGCCGGTAAAAGCCCAAATCGGACGAGAATGGCACTAAAGTGGGGTGATGCATCGCCAGGTGAACTCCCTCACCACCATCGCCATCTTCACCCCCGCCTCCTTCAACTATGCCAGCCTGGACAGAATGCGCGCGGGTCAACAAGCTCTGCGTGACCCCAACCAGAGCTCGGCCCCGCCGACGCCGATGGGATGAGGAGCAGTTGGCTGCGCATAGTGGCCTTCACATACACCCACTGCTTTTGGAACCCCTTTGTGTCAGGGTGCAGAGTGAAGTCGATGCCGGAGCCGACGGTCGCCGCCACCGCCTGAAGCAACACGCACCCCGAGCGTTGCCTGTTGTCGACCAAGTGGAGCGAGAAGAAATGGCAGAGCAAAGCCGCGGACGGGGCAATGCCCACGAAGGCCTCGCGCAAGAAGGCGAAGGCAGAGAGGAGGATGATAGATCCAGGATCCAGATGCAGCGCGTGGATCTTGTAATGCGAGAGCACGACGTTGAAGAAATCGGAGAACGGAGGAAGCAAGCCGGCAAAGAGAGCATGGAGATGAAGGAGGATTTCAGTGGTTCCATATCAGCTAAGGTCCGGGAGCGTCGTCGCCTTCCACTCGTTGGAATCAGCGGCAAGGGCTTGCCGGACTTTGTCCAGCCCCTCCTGGTTGATCATCATGGACTGGTCCAGCGCTGGTTCTGGCCCCGGCGAGGGCTCCACAGCCACATGGGTCTTCCCCTTCTTCTTGGGAGCAATGACGGTGGGGTGGATCGGAGCTAGCGCACAATTTGGCAAAGAAGATGAAAGTTCGCAAGGAGGAGGAGGAGCAGAACGCAGGCGCCCAGCAAGGTAATGATGGCTGGGCTGCGTACGCCAAGCAATTGTCAAGTCGGGTAGTTGCCGACGTGGCATGGGGAAGTGGAGACGCCCACGTCCTATCAGGCGCCATGCGTCAGCCTGGCCCGCAGGCGATTGGGGCGAGCGGCGCTTTGCCCTTGCCCTCTGGCTTCGCCTCAAAGTCAAGTCTGAGTGCGCCATGGGACTGTGGGCTACTCTCGGCGTTCTGGGAACCAGGGTACCCAGAATTGCCTGCTTGCGGCCCACGGCGTGGCTCCATCGATGGGCTGGTACGGCCCATCTACGACACCAGCAAGAAAAGATCCTTGTGTGGGAAATGACGCCAAGACCTCCTGAGGTAGCGGCCTCCTCCCTAGGCTGTTCCTGAGGAGTGGAGATTCCTATGCAGGTGCCCAACCTCATGAGGTTGCGGTGCTGCAAGACATGACAATCGAGTCCAGGCGGGTGCCAGCAGGCGCAGAGAAGACGGTTTCCTCTTTGGTGCTAAGGAGGCAAGCACAGGCGTGGGTTCCCGAGGAATCATGCAAAGGTTTCCATTCCAGTGCAACGATACCAAGACCACCAGGATGGTAGGACGAATGTCATCGCCGAGCCCACCGCGGCATCATGACCAGAAGCTTTGCAGGAGAAGAACACCTTTTGTTAGGATAAGATGTACTACTTGTCCCCTTTTAAATTGGCCACTGTGGGATCCCTTCCCGCCTACATTTTGGGGGAAGAGGACCGAGGCCACTATAAGTATAGGTTAGCCACCACAGAGAGAGGGATCCGGATCCAAACCCACCGAACCCCTTGGCTATTTCCCTCACCAAAGCAGACCTCGCGAGGTTGTTCATCCCTTGTACTTGTTCATCCTCAGCCCCCCGCGAGGCAAATCCACCCCAAAGCAGGATGTCGAGGTAATCTCATGTCAGATGCCAGGGGGAGGCTTATCGTGGGTGGAGCCATGAGGACGTCGTCGGGTTCCGGAAGCGAGAGTGAGCATGAGCTTAGTAGCACACGAGACGTACCCAGGTTCGGGGCTCTCCGGAGAGATAACACCCCTAGTCCTGCTATGATGACTATGATCAAGATTGTACAAGGTTGCTCCTGAGCTGTGTTGCTAGAGGAGGAAGAAGGGCAGGACTACCTCTCTTCTCCTAGCTATGGTGTGGGTGTGTGGAATGAAGGCTGAACTCCTTGCATGTGTGAGCCCTGGGGTTTTTTACAGGCCAACCCCCCAGGGGTACAATGGTAAAGACGGCCGGATGTAGGACCCAGACGTTAGTGTCCAAGGTCGCTGGGTTCCCACTCGCTACTGGGCCCACCTCTGGAGGGCCCTGCCGGCTGTCGAGAATCCGTCTGACAAGTAGGGCCCGTCACCTGTGGGCCATGTTGATTGCCTTTCGCTGTTGCTCTATCCTTGATGACGGAGGCTGCATCATGAGTCGTATGGCTACAGTCCCGCGTCAGGCGGGCAGGTGGCCGCTTGGTCAGTGCACACTGTAGCCACGCTCCGTCTTGTCGTAGTGGGTGAGTGAAGACTCCGACAGAAAGGAGGGGCCGGCTGCTGGATGCCGGCCCGGCCCCGAGGCCGCCTTCAAGGGATGCGCCATCTTTGGGAAGCCTGTGGGCCATGCTAATTGCCTTCTATCATAGTGCGGTCCTTGCGGACGAGGGCCGCGTCATCAGTCGCATGCCTATAGTCCCGCGCCAGGTGGGCAGGTGGCCGTTGGGTCAGCTCGTACTGTAGGAACGCTCCTCTGGGATCCGGGGGAGCAGAAGGCACTATTGCCACACCCTATCCCGTCCTAGTAGGTGAGTGCGGACTCCGAGGGGAAGGAGGGGCCGGCTACTAGAAGCCGACCCGTGTCGGATTCCGGGCTCCGCAGACCCAAGAAAGGTTCGAACTCAGGGGTGTGTGCGAAGGGCTCAACCTCTCAACCCGATCGATCCGCTGCTCTCACGACCTAGCTCGATGAACACGACAGAGAAAGACATGGCAGTTTACCCAGGTTTGGACCACCTTGCTGTGTAATACCCTACTCCTTCTTTGTGGTGGATTAGCCTCGCGAGGGGCTGAGGATGAACTCGTACAAGTGGAAGAACGGCCTCAGGAGGCGTGTTCTTGTGATGAGCTCTGGGGATTCGGTCTACGGGGGTCCGATCCCTCCTATGGTGGTGGCTAGGCTATATTTATAGTGGCCTTGGTCCTCTTCCTCCAAAACTTAGGCGGGAAGGGATCCCACTAAGGGAGTCCTGGATTAGGGGGTATCCGGAGAGCCGGACTATATACTTTGGCCGGACTGTTGGATCGTGAAGATACAAGACTCAAGACTTCGTCCCGTGTCCGGATGGGACTCTCCTTTGCATCGAAGACAAGCTTGGAGATCCGGATATTAGATCTCCTTCTTTGTAACCGACTCTGTGTAAACCCTAGCCCCCTCCGGTGTCTATATAAACCGAAGGGTTTAGTCCGTAGAGAGACAATCATAATCATCATAGGCTAGCTGCTAGGGTTTAGCCTCTTGTAATACTCATATCATCAAGATCAATCAAGAAGGAAGTAGGGTTTTACCTCCATCGAGAGGTCCTGAACCTGGGTAAAACATCGTGTCCCTTGCCTCATGTTACCATTAGCCTTAGACGCACAGATCGGGACCCCCTAACCAAGATTCGCAGGTTTTGACACCGACATTGGTGCTTTCATTGAGAGTTCCTCCGTGTCGTTGCTGCAAGTCTCGATGGCCCCTTCAATCATCAACAACAACGCGGTCTAGGGTGAGACTTTTCTCCCCGGATAGATCTTCGTGTTGGGCGGCTTCGCACTGCGGGCCAATTCGCTCGGCCATCTGGAGCAGATCGACAGCTGCGCCCCTGGCCATCAGGTTAGGTTCAGAAACTTGAACTACACGGCCGATATCCATGGAGACTTGATCTTTGACGGACTCGGGCCTACGCTAGGAGCACCGAACAGTCACGATGAGCACGGCTTAGACCTGCCGTCGGACAATACTCGGGATATCGCGCCTGCAGGAGCTCCGGACCTAAATCCGGGGCAGATTGCGTGGTCCGGGGACGGGTGGATAGACCCCGCCTCAGAGGCCGCACACTCATCGGCGGTAGAGCCGAATACGGACTCCACCCCCAAGGAAGCCTGTGTCACCGGACCCCTGGACTCGTGTCCGGCTGTAGGTTCCAGAACGCACGCCCCCGAGCCCGCCGAATCTGGTTGGGCTTTGGTAATGGAGTTTACCGCTGCGGATATCTTCCAGCACTCACCCTTTGGCGACATGCTGAACTCATTAAACTCTCTCTCTTTGTTAGGAGACTCTTGGCCGAACTATGTCCGGCTCAAGGGGGAAGAAGGCGACGAAGAAATTCGTTGCCCACCCATCACCCACTTCATAGCCACTGTCGATGACGTAACAGACATGCTTGACTTCGACTTCGATGAGACCGACGGCATGGACGTCGGCGCAGGAGACGATTCAGAACCACCACCCATGGGGCGCTGGACTGCCACCTCGTCATATGATATATACATGGTGGACACGCCTAAGGAGGACGATGTCAATAAAACGGAGGATAAAACCCACAGACAAAAGCCAAAACGATGGCGCAGACGCCGCTCTAAGTCCAGCCACATTAAAAATAGCGATAACAGCGCTAGAAAGATCGACACCCCAGTCAACTCCAAAGGCAGCGACGACCATATGGACCCAGCGATGGAGTAGGGTGAGCCAGGTCACGCCGAATACAGCCCGGAGCAGACGCCCGATCACAGCGGTCCCGAGGGATGAATTCATCAACCCGCCCCGGGAGAGGAGCACAGTCCGGACGACGATGCATTCATCATCCCGGAAAAACGTTTGGAATGAGATAACCTCCACAGAAGGCTTATGGCAACTGCCAGATGTTTAAAGAAGCACAAGCAAAGGCTCAAGGCTGCGCAGGAAACACTCAACCACAGATGGAATAAAGTGCTAGACACTGAAGAAAAATACGGCGACGATCGCCACACAAAGAGCTACCCAAAGCGCAAGCTGCTGCCAGAATTCGACGATGAGGCCATTCCGCCGAAGAACAATATGACCGGTAGGCTGGACTAAACACTTCATGACCGCGACAGAGCAGCTGCCGATGCCGCACGCGATTTACGTGAGCTCCTGGACAAAAAGGCCGGTGCGACGAGGTCCATCTACGGATCTAGAGGACACGCTACGGCGCAGGATCATGGTTACCAAAACGATCAGACTGATCGAATACCAGTTCGGAAACAGCACCAGACACAACAATAGCCGACAGCATGCCACCACACGTCCAGATACAGAGGGGCTGCTCACCCTCTGTGCTTCACCGAAGAGGTATTGGACCACGAATTTCCATAGGGTTTTAAACCCGTAAACATAGAGGCATATGACGGAACGACAGACCCCGGGGTCTAGATTGAGGATTTTATCCTGCATATTCACATGGCTTGCGGGGACGACCTCCATGCCATCAAATACCTTCCCCTCAAGTTGAAGGGACCAGCTCGGCACTGGTTGAAAAGCCTCCCCGAAAATTCTATCGGAAGTTGGGAGTAACTTGAGGATGCTTTCAGGGCCAATTTTCAAGGTACCTATGTCCAACCTCTGGACGCTGACGATTTAAGTCACATAATCCAACAGCCCGGAGAGTCCGCCCGCAAGCTTTGGAATAGATTCCTCACTAAGAAGAATCAAATTGTAGATTGTCCAGATGCCGAAGCCCTAGAAGCCTTCAAGCACAGTATCCAGGATGAGTGGCTTGCGAGACACCTCGGCCAAGAAAAGCCGAGGACAATGGCAGACTTAACAAGCCTTATGACCCGCTTTTGCGCAGGTGAAGACAGCTGGTTGGCCCGTAGAGGCACCAGCGACCCAGGCACATCTGAAATCAGGCATGGCAACGGGAAGCCACAATGCAATAAAAACAAACATCGAAATAAGGAAGAAAGTCCGGAAAACACAACGGTCAACGCCGGATTCAGGGGCTGTGGACCCGGTCAAAAAAAGAAGCCATTTAAAGGAAGTAAAGAGGGACCATCCAGCCTGAACAAAGTCCTGGACAGGCTGTGCCAAATTCATGGAACCCCCGAAAACCCGCGAACCACACTCACAGAGAATGCTGGGTCTTTAAGCAGGCCAGCAGGTTAAATGCCGAACACAAGGGAAGGGAAACACCAAGCGAAGACGAGGATGAGCCTCGCCAGCCGAACACTGGGGGACAGAAAAAATTCCCACCAGAGGTAAAAACAGTAAATATGATCCATGCGGCTCACATACCCAAGACAAGGTGCAAACGCGCGCTCAGAGACGCATACGCTGTAGAACCCATCGCCCCCAAACTTAACCACTGGTCGGCCTGCCCGATCACCTTCGATCACGGGGACTACCCGACTAGTATGCGGCATGGAGGATCAGCTGCCTTGGTGCTCGACCCAATAATCGACGGATACCATCTCATTCGCGTCCTCGTGGACGGCGACAGTAGTCTCAATCTAATATACCAGGACACTGTCTGCAGGATGGGGATATACCCATCCAGAATCAGCCAGAGTAACACCACCTTTGAAGGGGTGATACCAAGCGTTGAAGCCCGATGCAGGGGCTCCCTCGTACTAGAGGTGACATTCGGTTCCCCAGACAACTTCAGAAGTGAAGAACTGCTCTTCACCATCGCTCCCCTTCAAAGTGGTTATCATGCATTGCTCGGGAGAATGGCCTTTGCCCGCTTCAACGCAGTACCGCACTACGCCTACCTTAAACTCAAGATGCCCAGTCCACGTGGCGTCATCACTGTCAACGGAAATACAGAGCGTTCCTTACGCCCGGAAGAGTATGCGACGGCTCTAGCAGCCGAACACTAAGCGGCCTCTAATATCAGAATGCATGATCGGTCGTTAAGACCACGGACACGGTTGGACAAGTCCGGCAGCCCAGATAAACCTGAGCTGAGCGCTATACATGTAATCCCATAGAGGACACCAGGGGCTATAGATATTCAATAAAGCCCACCTTTTGGCTTTTCCATATTAAGAGGCCAATGTCTTACACTTCTACTATCCATTGATAATAGCCAACTCTTCCCACACTTACGTCATACTCTTCTACATGAGTTTTCCTTTTTACAGACACCATTCGTGTGCTACCCTCCCAGGACACGGCACAACAGAGACAAAGGCGCAGACGTGCAGTAGGGCCCTGCTCAAAGGTTTCTCTTTAGATTAAGCCCCTGTGTAAACCTTCTTTATTGTCTCTTGTTGCTTACACATCCCATGGGTACTACACGCATAGGGGATACTACCGTTTTTGGGATTTCGCCACGACGGACTAATGCACATACCTGAAAATACAGGGTTCATAATAAAGGGCGTTATTCAGCCCAGTATTTCTAAAGTCCGAATACCTTCGGGAGTGTTCGGCGTCGCGAGTTTGGCCCTATATGCATCAGCTCCGAATCATGTCTTTGGTCAAATGTTGGGTTTGCCCGGCAACTGGGTTTGCCGCCTTACGTTCCATTCTTATCGGCTAAGGCGGCCAAAGGAGAACTACTACGATTGCGCCCTGGTTATCCTGGATGAGCACCTCAGTAGAGAAAGTCGAAAACCGACTGTCATGATATAGCGAGAGACTAGTCAACCACTCGAGGACTCATCAGAATCTTTAGGATTCCTCCGCATTAACGAAGGACCGTTTCTCGGTCATGTACACATGCGCCCGTATTTGGATGCACGCAAAGGTACCAGGGGCTACATAGTAGCCCCACCGTCAAACTCCTATGGTTAAGTGAAAGTGTTAAAGCTATATAGTCCGGTTGCCTAGTTCGACATGCGATCACCTCCTTAATGGACCAAGACGTTGGATCAAGTGTGATTACGCATATTCTTGCAAACACCCCCGCAATGTATGCGTGGGGGTTGAAGCCAACGACTGCTAACTTTCAGATTACATACATACATCAAACGGCCGCACAGGAGGCACAATAACACTTTTCGGGCGAAAAGTATAAACATAGCCTCCATAATTAAAATAAAATTGTTTTTACATTGAAACGATTTGTCACTCGAACATGACATTCTTCGAGCATTGAGCCTCTATTAAACGAGCACCTTCTGTTACCTGCTGCAAGTAGTGCTCGGCTGGATCCTGGCTTCCCGCTGGATTCTGGGTCGCAATGATGGTGGCCTCCATATCTGCCCAATATGATTTAACATGGACAAGAGCCATCCACGCACCCTCTATGCACGTCGACCTTTTCCTGGCATCAATTCGCGATACGGCACCAAGGAATTGTTGCACTAAACAAAAATAATTGTCCGGCTTCGGCCCCTTCGGCCATAAATGGTTTGTTATAGACCTCATTGCAAGACTGGACAACCTATGGAGCTTGGCCACAGCAGCCATCCTCTCACTCAATGGCAACGGGCGCGCTGAAGCACTGAATTGCGACCAGAACAACTTTTCCACTTCATTATCTTTTTGATCCTCAAAAAACTTGGCCGCATTAGCCGTACTCTTTGCCAGATCCGCATACGCGTCTGCAGGGCTCCAGCGTCGATCCAGAGGAGCGTACTTTGGATCTAAGAACTTCATCGGCAACAAATAGGGGTTTCCAGCCACAATTTCTCCGGCCTGTCGAAGCTCATCCCGCGCATCCCTAATTTCGGAACGCGTCTCCTTGGCCGCATCAAGGGCCTTCTTTAGGTCAGCCGAGTTAGCCTGATTCTCTTTTTTAAGGAGATCATACCGGTTGGCGGCGTTTTTCAGCTCCACAGCCATCTCGGCTATCTTATCTTCGATTCGGCGATGAGCAGCCTGTTCGGCTCTCAACTCTTTGGCCGCCTGTAGGGCAGCCGCATTGTTATCCCGAGCTTGTTCCTTGGCTAGGGCAAGCTCCTCCCTTAGGGCCTCCACGGCAGCAACTCCGCCTGCCGTCAAAGCATATCATATTAACATTATGCTCTTATTAATATGTCCTATAAAAACAAGGCAAACAAAGCACATACTCTGTGATTCGTCAAGCCGCTCATTCACGAGCGTGATGTTGGCATCCACAACATCAATCTGTCGCCGTAGTTCGGCGACTTCAACAGTCTGGTCGGCCGCTGGACCATTAGCCACATGCGCATGAATTCGGTGTGATCATTACTTAACAATGTGATCCTTCGTTTGCCGCCTAGGACTGGCAACCAGAGTCTCAGGGCCTACTATCCATATGGAGCACACCTAGCGCGTGCGCCACAATCAAAAAATTACGTATTTCATTACATACCTCAAAGCCTTTGAGCAGGCTAGTAAAAGCTTCATTCAATCCGCTTGTCGTGGATGAAATATTCTCAAGCATCATGCTCATTAATGAATGGTGATCCTCCAAGAGAGCAGCTTGCTCCAGAAGGCCCGTCAGCATGTCCGGCCGGTCGCCGAACTGTGCCGGACCCTTCTTATTGCCCCCTGTGGGAGCCAAACGCTCTAGGCTCAGGGGGTCGAAGTATTAGCTTCTGGCATCGACAAATCTGGACTCCTCTGTGACGACACCTCGGGGGCGCCCGCCCCATGACGCGGAGAAGCTGGTGGGGTTTCACTCTCCATCATCTCCAGAAGGAGATCCCCCGAAGATGAACTCTGTCGAGAAGAGCTGCTAGCCGGACTGCAAAGGATGGATCCTGATTATTGTTCTCGGAGGAGGGAGCAGTAGCTTTGTACTTACGATTAACTTACAGCTCGGCTGAGGGCTGGCCCGTTTGCGGGCATGGCGTGGTGAGGGCACCCTTTGGGGCAGGGCCCCCTGGGGAAGTTTTCTTCCCTTGTCTGGGCACCTCCATCTCCAAGTCTTCGGAGGCGGCCCTCATCTTCCCGCGGGGGAGGAGACCCTAGATTCCCCTCCTCGACTATCCTCCTTCGTGGAGGTAGTAATTCCCCCGGTTTGGATGTGCAATGTGTGAAGTTCTGCTTCTCTGTTCTTCCCTTCGTCTTTCCCCGAGGGCACTTGACTTAGCACATGACTAAGCATCTTGGCTATGGCAGGACTAGGCGAGCCTTCGGGTAGTGGCGCTGGACACCTGATTCTCTCCACCTTGCTGAGCCATTCCTGGCCGCGGATGGTTTTCATAATAATGTTATGATAAATATAAACGAAGTGTTCGGTTTCTGGGTTACTTACTTGGGTATCTGGGCGGTTGCAGCTCAGGACCGCATCCTCGGTGGTGTCCGGACACTTTACTTGTGGTCCGAAGAATAACTTACACATCCCTTCGAGCGTCATGCCGAAGAAGTGCAGAATAGTCCGTGGATCCTCCGGATTGAACTCCCACATCCGGAGAGGCCGGCGTTTGCAAGGCAGCATCCATCGGACTAGCATTACCTGAATTATGCTGACAAGGCTAATGTCCCTCTCAAAAAGCTCCCAGATCCGGCTCTGCAATGTTGGTACATCATTAACAGGCCCCCAATCCAGTCCCGCATTGGCCCATGACGCCAATTGAGGCGGAGGGCCCGAACGGAAGTCAGGGGCAGCCACCCACTTTGTGCCTCTGGGAGCCATGATGTAAAACCACCTCCGCTGCCAAAGATAGGACACCTCCGGGAAGAAACCCTCTGGCCATGGGGCGTTAGCGTTCCTGCTTATTGCAGCCACTCCGCACTCCGTGTGTCGCCTCTCAATCATCTTCGGCTTCAAATTGAAGGTCTTGAGCCATAAGCCGAAGTGCGGGGTGATGTGGAGGAAGGCTTCGCACACAACAATGAACGACAAGATGTGAAGGATGGCGTCCGAAGCTAGATCGTGGAAATCTAGCCCGTAATAGAACATGAGCCCTCTCACAAAGGGATCAAGGGTGAAGCCTAAACCACGGAGGAAGTGAGAAACGAATACAACACTCTCGTTGGGCTCGGGAGTAGGGATGACCTGCCCTGGATCAGGAAGCCCGTGCTTGATGTCGGCGGTCAGATATCTGACCTCCCTAAGCTTCGCAATGTCCTCCTCTGTGACAGAGGAGGCCATCCACCGGCCTTGAAGGTTGGATCTGGACATCATCGAAGGTCCGAAGGGCTTAAAGCTTGGGCTTCGGGTGTTGGAACTCGAGATGCGGAAAGGTGCAAGCGTGGTAGAAACAAGGGATAGGCCTCGACCCCTCTATAAAGGGGGTGAATACCAAGCGTCCTCAGCGTAACCGCTTGGGACTCACCTAAACACACGAAGTCATACCAAAAAGCATCGTGGGGTTGCACGCGCTTGTATTGATGGAGGATCCCGCGATAAGGGGAACACGATCTCTGCTTTGGCAAGGCGTGCCAATAAAACCGCTTCGCAACACGTGTCGAGGCAGGCCGAGAAAACCGGTTCGTATTGAGCCAGGCCACGACGTAAGGGCACCCTGTAAGAAAAATTGTTAGCAGATCAGATTTGTGAAGTGTTATGGTCTCTACGATGGAGTGCGGAAATCGCCTTGCAGAGCCGTACACGATTTAAGTGTTCGAGGTTTACTTTGGAGTACTCGGAGATGGAACCCGCCTTGCAATGCCGAAGACAAGCTGCACGCCGGACTCATCGTCATTGAAGCTTGGTTCAGGGGCTACTAAGGGAGTCCTGGATTAGGGGGTATCTGGAGAGCCGGACTATATACTTTGGCCGGACTATTGGATCGTGAAGATACAAGACTCAAGACTTCGTCCCATGTTCGAATGGGACTCTCCTTTGCGTCGAAGACAAGCTTGGAGATCCAGATATTAGATCTCCTTCTTTGTAACCAACTCTGTGTAAACCCTAGCCCCCTCCAGTGTTTATATAAACCGGAGGGTTTAGTCCGTAGAGGGACAATCATAATCATCATAGGCTAGCTTCTAGGGTTTAGCCTCTACGATCTCGTGGTAGATCAACTCTTGTAATACTCATATCATCAAGATCAATCAAGCAGGAAGTAGGGTTTTACCTCCATAGAGAGGGCCCGAACCTGGGTAAAACATCGTGTCCCTTGCCTCCTGTTACCATTAGCCTTAGACGCACAAATCGGGACCCCCTACCCGAGATCCGCCAGTTTTGACACCGACACCCACAATGGCCAAATTTGAAAGGGGACAAGAAGTACATCTAATCCTGACAAAAGGTGGTCTTCGCTTGCAAAGCCTCTTAGCGTGACGTCGTGGTGGGCTCGGCGATGACACCCATCCTGCCGTTCTGGCGGTCTTGGTCTTGTTGCACACAAATGGCAACCTTTGGCTGATTCCTTGGGACTCCACACCCGCGCTTGCCTCCTTTGCACCAAAGAGGAAACCTGCTACTCTGCGCCTGCTGGCGCACGCCTGGCCTTGGTCGTCATGGCTGATGTCATTTCAGCCTCGTGAGGCAGGGTCTTGCATAGATATCTCTGCTTCGGTCAGGAGGCCACCTCAGGAGGTCTTGATGTCGCCCGCCTCGTGAGGCTTGGCCCCTCGTGAGGGTCTTCTCTCGCCGTAGTTGAAGCTGGGCTGTACCGAGCAGTTGATGAAGCAACGTCATGGGCTGCAGGCAGGCAGGTCTAGGTACCCTGGTTCCTAGAACACTAACAGAAGCCCCTGGGCCCAAGGCGGGCTCGCACTTGGCTTCGCGGCGAAGCCAAAGGGCAAGTTTAGAATGCCACGAGCCCCCAATTTCCTGCAGGCCGAGCCAACATGTGGCGCTTGATAAGATGTGTGCGCCTCCGCTTCCCCACGCTGCCTTGGCAACCATCTGATTTGGCAACTTCTTGTTGGGAGCACAACCTTGCCATCATTGTCCGCCACGCTGATCCTCTACTTCCTCCCTTTGAGAGCTTGTGCTCCCTTCTCAAGTCGCTGCATCTTGCTCATCTTCCTCCACCGCCATAGCTCCAAAGTCGAATAAGAAGAGCGGAGCTCGCTCGCCCAAGGATCCCTAGACGGAGCTGGAGCCTATGCTAGATCAAACAATAGTGGTCAACCAGGAAGGGCTGGACAAGGTCCACTTGTCCCTTGCAGCCGATTCCAATGAGTTGAAGGCAACGAAGGCCTGGCCTACTTCCCGCGGTTTGATTAAGATGGGTGCCAATGTAATTCATCTTCATCTTCATGCCCTCTCGGCCAGTCTGATCCCTCCCTTCTTTGATTTCTTCAATGCCGTGCTCTCGCATTACCAGATCATGGCATTGCATCTGGATCCCGCCTCCATCATCCTCCTTTCTATCTTTGCCTTCTTGTGCGAGGCCCTCATGGGCATTGCTCCATCCGTGGACTTGCTCTGCCACTTCTTCTTGCTCCGCCTTGTCGATGGCCGGCAATGCTCTAGGTGTGAGTCATTCTAGGCGGTGGCGGCGACGGTAGGCTCCGATATCGACTTCACATTCTGGACGGACATGCCGGGGTTCCGGAAGTGGTGAGTGTACGTGGGCGCTACCGTGCTCAGCCCCTTGCTCCTCTTTCGCGTGCACTGGCAATCCCGTCCTCCGGCTGGGGGCACACGGAGCTGGTCGACCGTCGGCTTGGGCGCGTGTGGTCCAGGCTAGCCAAGCTGCGGGAGGCGGGCGTGATGGCGCCGATGGTGGCGAGGGACTTCATCCGGAGGCGCATCCACCGCTTCAGTGCCATTCGCGCCCAATGTAGACCTTCACAGGCCCCAAAGATCCCATGAGGCTCCAGGTGACTGCGCTTCCTGCCGAGACACTGGGTGCCATGCTCAAGCTCCTGACGGGCGACCCGGCTCCCACCATGCTCCCTGCTAAGGGGGGCCTCCTCCTGTACCGGTGCTTGAATGCGGAGAACTTCGTCAGGCAGATGCCACACTTCGACGAGTGGGGGATGCTCCCCGTGGGCCGTGAGGGGCCTCGGGAGAAGCCCATCATGGTGACCACCGTGCTTGCCTTCAAACGGTGGCGGTGATGCACGCGCCGTAGACCACTCCCGAGGTGCCCTCGGGAGGCTGGATGCCTCCGGATGTCCCTGAGTCGGCTCTTGGTGACTACGCGTCGCCAGATGCTCCTGAGGTGCCCCCTCACGGCCCTGAGGACATCTCGAGGGGGCTCCGTCCGCAACCGTGATGGCCTCTGCTGCCTCTGGAGGCAGCGCGCGCCCCTCTAGCATGCATCCTCCGATCGTTGAGGTCTCCTGCAAGAGGAGGCTTGGGAGCTGCCACGGTGTCGCCCCGCGGGCCCTGAAACAGAGGATTTGGATGGCCGATGATGAGTAAATAGCTTTCTTCTTGGGTTCTTGCATAACGGGTCACCTCCTGACATTTGATCTTCAGGCTTCCTCCTTCCCTGGTGATGGGCCTGCTCTTAACGCGCCCTTCGAGAGCCCCAAAGCTGGTCGAGGATCACGAGCCCGCTCTCCTGGCGCCTCTCCACTTCAGAAACTCCCGTGTTGTGGAGACCGCACCGAAGGCCCTTCCAATGATTCTTGCGAGCAGATGGGTGTCTCACGTGGCGGCTTCGTCTTCGAGTGGCAGAGCCGCGCCTCATGGCGCGAAGCCAAGAGTCCGAGGGGTGGGCAAAGAGGCTCCGGCCACCGAGCCCTTGCCGAGGACGGGCGAATTGCCCTACTCCTCTTCGGCAAGCCATGACGCAGAAGAGAGGCCCAGCCAAGCACTGGAGCTTGCACGCGGGGGGAGTGTCGTCCGCCGCAACCTCCTCCAGGTAGCTGCAGGTGCGCTCGGACGGCTTGGAGCGGAGCTTGCTGATGTAGACTCCCACCTGAGGAGGAAAACCTCCGTCTTGCGCGCGAGTGTCATCAGCTGAAGGTCGCGGTCGGCCTCGCACGCATGCAACATGAGCACACCCGCGCGGATGTGGAGGGGTCCCTTGCAACATCCCGTGAGGCTTGTATCCGCGCTCAGGAGGAGGCGCGGGCCGCGGAGTAGCGCCGCGATGCAGCCGAGGAGCATGAGAAGGAGCTTTGAGCCATGACTGCTGATCTTGAGTGGCAGGTCCGGACATGCCAGGCCCCCTTGCGGTGCGTCCAGGCGGGCCCCCCTGCCGATGCGACCGAAGCTCAGGATCGCGAGGAGGCACTGGCATTCGAGGCGATGGTGCAAAGCTTGGAGCGCGACCGACTGGAGGTGATGGAGCGTCAAGTGGCTTCACATGAGGAGGCCCTTGCTTCCTGGGAGGCGAAGATGCAGCTGGAGGTTGACTAGAAGGTGGCAAAGATTCACGAGTCCCTTGTCGCAGGGTATCGCTGGAAGTTGGGGCTTCAGGAGGCCCGCTTCTAGTAATGGTAGGCCGAGGTGCAAGGCAAGCCGATGCTCTCCAAGCCCAGCTTGCCGAGGAAGAGCGGCATGGGAAGGTCATTGAGGAAGCCCGAGCCATTGCCAAGGCTAAGCTAGCTTCTTTTCGGCATCAGGTCGCGGGCGTCTCGTCCCTCGTGGAGAGGGTGTCGGCCGACGCGAACCACCGCCGAACACTATAGCGAGAGCACTCCAAGATGCTTGACGACCTTAGGGTGAGGGCCTACTGCGCCTTGGACCCCATCTACGAAGATAACGTCACCTGCCTGAACGAGTCCAACGATGCTGGCTACCTGCACTCATTTATCCAAGTCGTGACCTGCCTCGAAAGCAAGGCCGCGAGGGCTTGCCGGCTCGTTGAGGAGAAGAGCCGGGATCTCCCTGGGCGCGCGTTGTCATGCATCTTCAGCTACCTTCTCAACCGAGGCCTGGATTTTGACTTCAACATCGCGGTAGCCCCCCTGCTCAGAGTCATACATGGCGAGCCTGCGAGCTGGGTGGACGATCACGTGGACGACCTGGTCAGGGAGTTTTCTCTTGCTGACGACGTGGCCGCACCCACGACCGAGGAGGGCGGAGCTAACGATGATGGTGACGACGATGACATGGGCGACAGCGCGTCCCGCTAGGCCTGTACTTCTTTGTTCTTCCTGTAAAAGATTTTTGGATGTGCCTCGTGGGGAGTGAAAGCATTTTTCCTTAGCGGGAGGATGATCTCCTTATCGTGCATGGAATGATGATATATTTCCTGAGTTAATTTCAGAATGCGTTGTCGCGAGCCAAGGGGCTCTCAACTAGAGTAGTTGGTATGATATACCTTTCATGTTCATGGCCTTGGGTTGGTACTTGCACAACGGAGACACCCTCTGCCCCGGCGAGCCTTCTGGGGGCTCTCTCGTAGGGGCTTCCTGACATGGTCACTGGCCTGATCATGGGCGTCGCACGAGGAGCCAACGCCAAAGCTCTTGGCGAGTGTGCGCGTAGGCGGGCACGTGGCGGCGGCGGCCATAAAGTGATCAAGACCAAGAGCGTCGAGTACATGCCCTATCGGTAGTGAGCTTCCTCAATGGCGTATGCTGGATGTCCTACGCTCTCATCAAATTCAACCTCTACATCTCAGTCAGTAATATCTCCGTCTTCAGGTTCCAACCAAATCTTATATAACTTGAGAGTTTCTCTCTAATCGTGCTGGCTCTTGTCTTCTTTCGTGCATTGCAGATCCCCAATGGCCTCAGTGCGTTGCTCGGCCTCTTCCTCGCCTGCTACTACAGGCCGACCCCCAAGAAGGAGAAGAGTGCTCCTGGCTCCTTGACTACAATAACAAGTGCTAGCTACAGTAAGAACAAGGGAATCTAGAGTAGCCCCGAGGGGGCCTTGGCCTGCCTAGGTGCGCATGCCACACCCAGCCCCCGCTCGTGGGGCGCTCGCGGGGAGGGGTAGCAAGCAAGAACTATGCTTTGCAAGCAAAAATCAAAGAGGAAAACCACCGCAAGTTGAAAAAATCCCCCCTTTTTCTTTCAATAAGCACACAAAACTCCAAATTCACTCGAAGGCAACAAATCAGGTTACAGAGAAAGGGCAAAGATAACAGCCGTGTCCGGCGCCTATGCTAGTCTTTTCACCAGCGCGGAGCTAAGTGCTTCCACTAGGCATGGGCATAGTCATTGGGTGACAGTGTCGACGGCTAGCGCGGAGCATGGTGCTTCCATTAGGATGTTGGCGGGAGCCCCCGTGAGGCCCAGGGGCGTCACTCAGGAGACTCCGGGGCGTGTACAGCCCCACTCATTATTACGTGTGAGTGGCATGGGAGGAGATCTTCGCTTGTGCTCCTCGCTCATTGCGGAAAACCCACCAAGTGCATCCTGTTGCCACCGTTGGGGAGTCCGGAAACCAGGACGAGACCAAGGGGCAAGGGGGTACGATGGCAGTGGTCGGGCGATTGCAGGGCCTCCACCAAGGAAGGCCCCACCGGCGCCTTGCCCGGCAGAGGACCTACCTCCGGATGGCGTGCGCCCCCTCTGGGGTGGCGCCCTGTGCCGTAAGGCGCAGAGGGATCTCTGACACCGGGCTCCCTCCACGCGGCTCCCAGGGCGCTCCTCCTACCCTGGGCAGGTCCAGGGTTTCAAGATACGCCGTCGTGGCGAGATTCACCTGCGATCCAAGGTTAGTGTAGTTGCGTATGAAATAGGTTGACTGTTACCGGTGCCTGTTGGAGTCGAAGATGTTGGCGGAGTGCTGAGACATCTCGTGAGGAGCCCCCATCTCTTGCGATCTTGGCGATCCTGACGCTGGAGCCAGCGCAGGAAGCATGAACGGGCTTCTCCCTTGCTCGCGCGGCATGCCTGACATGGGTGGTACCAGGACCTTAGGGGCTATTGGCCTGAGACCAGCCCCCGAACCCCGCTCGCCGGCCCAAGAGAGACTCCTCGCTGCCATTAAGGTAGAAGCCGTCTGCCCCAACTTCTCCCTGGGAACAAGTCCCCCGGGTCGGGTGGACAACCTCGTATGCCGAGCTGTTTCCACGGGACCCCTCGAGTCCTCCCGGAGGGGTGAGTGGACACGGCTTGGGTGAGCATGAGCGCCTTGAGGCGTCCGTGCAGCTAGCGTGATGCGGAAAGGTGTCGTGCCCTCGTAGGCAGCGTCAAGTACTTCAGCGACGCGGGAGAGCAGGGCCTCATGGCCGCCCTCGGCCAGCCAGCAAGGCAACAACTCGTAGGCCATGACAAGCATGGACCGCGCATTCACCTGCTCCCGGCGAGTGTGCAGGTACGTCACCACGGCGTGGCTGGACGATCTTTCTGCCGCTCGGTTGCAGTGCTGGGCGGGAGGTGATCGAACCGGCCCACGGCGCCGGCGGCTGCTGTCGTCGACACCCATCCTTGCTCCATCAAGCGGGAGGTGACGACGTATTTCGTGATCGGGCAGAGTCGCCTGGGTGGCGCGGGCGGCCCATTGCTCGCCGCCAGCTCGTGCAACTTCTTCCATAAGGATTGCGAAGTGGGGGCGAAGCGACCGATGGAAGAGAGGTTTCGACACGCCCCCTACATGGCACGCCAAATGTTGGATTCTGGGCTCCGCAGACCCAAGAAAGGTCCAAACTCAGGAGCATGTGCAAAGAACTCAACCTCTCAAGCCAACCAATCCACTACTCTCATGACCTAGCTCGATGAACATGACAGAGAAAGTCACGACAGTTTACCCAGGTTCGGCAACCTTGCGGTGTAATACCCTACTCCTTCTTTGTGGTGGATTAGCCTCGCGAGGGGCTGAGGATGAACTAGTACAAGTGGAAGAACAACCTCAAGAGGCGTGTTCTTGTGATGAGCTCTGGGGATTCGGTCTTCGGGGGTCCGATCCCTCCTATGGTGGTGGCTAAGCTATATTTATAGTGGCCTTGGTCCTCTTCCTCCAAAACTTAGGCGGGAAGGGATCCCACAATTGCCAAATTTGAAAGGGGACAAGAAGTACATCTAATCCTGACGAAAGGTGGTCTTCGCCTGCAAAGCCTCTAAGCCTGACATTGTGGTGGGCTCGGCGATGACATCCATCCCACCGTTCTGGCGGTCTAGGTCTTGTGGCACGTAACTGGCAACGTTTGGCTAATTCCTTGGGACTCCACACCTACGCTGGCCTCCTTTGCACCAAAGAGGAAACTTGCTGCTCTACGCCCGCTGGCGCTCGCCTGGCCTTGGTCGTCATGGTTGATGTCATTTCAGCCTCGTGAGGCTGGGTCTTGCATAGAAATCTCCGCTCCAGCCAGGAGGCCACCTAAGGAGGCCGCTCCCTCAGGAGATCATGATGTCCCCCCCCCCTCACGACGCTTGGCCCCTCGCGAGGGTCTTGTCTCGCCGTAGTTGAAGCTGGGCCGTACCAGGCCGTCGATGAAGCCATGCCATGGGCCGCAAGCAGGCAGGTCTGGGTACCCTGGTTCCCAGAACATCGACAGCCCGCCCCCAAAGCCGCCTTCTATGGGCGTGTCATCCTCTGGAAGCCGTCCCATGTGGCCAGCTGGCATGAGGGGCTTCGCCAACCCCGATGTCTTGAAAAGTTATTGGGTCCGGATGAGGCTACCCGGGGTCCACCCCCCCTGACAATAGCCCCTGAAGCTAGTGAGGCGCCATGGCTCAAAACCAGAGTGCCTCTACAGTTTCCTCCTTCGAGAAATCCTGTGTCCTTGCTTCGTCCGACTGGAAGAAGCCGCCTGTCAGGAGCCGGCTAATGCGAAAGCAGCTGCCTGGTGAATTTTAATCATCTTGGTGGGCACCGGGTGGTACGCCACCGGGTGGCGTGCCTGCCACCTGTTGCACGCACGCCACGAGTCGCTAGCAAGTCAGGCCGGCTTGCCAGCCTACACGCGCGACAAGACACCACCGCAGGCCCGAGCCCACCACTACATGGCCTCGGCGCGCACGCGGATCCGCTGCGGCTGAGGCAGATGGTTTCCCTTCCGGGGCAGAATGATTACACGCCATTAAGGCTTGGCATTTGCGGGGGCATGTGGGACATGGGCGCAGTTAATCCCACGCCCCCATGAAGCGTCGACTTGGCCCCACCATCGTTGCCGTATAAATAGGGGAGGAGGGGGCGACCGAACGCACACGCGCCCCCTCCACTCTCTTCTTCTTCCTCGCTCTCTTGCTTCCTTGCCGCCGCTGCACCGCGTGCTGCCGAAGCGCCGCCGTGGCATCGCCACCATCCAGCCTCGCCGCCCCGCCACCAAGCCACCGCAGGACATTTCGTGAGGCGAGTGGGACTACTCTAATGTCCACGATGGACACATTGAGTTACTCCAGGCGACGCGGAGGCTTCCTATCAGACGGTCGCCGGGACGCGGATCCCTAATGAGAGCGAGATATTGATACGTCTCCAACGTATCTATAATTTTTGATTGATCCATGCTATTATATTACCCCTTTTGGATGTTTATGGGCTTTATTTCACACATTTATATCATTTTTGGGACTAACCTACTAACCGGAGGCCCAACCCATATTGTTGTTTTATTGCCTGTTTCAGTATTTCGAGGAAAATGAATATCAAACAGAGTCCAAACGGAATGAAACCTTCGACATCGTGATTTTTTGGAAGATTATCATCCTGGAGGCTTGGAGATCAAGTCAGAAGATCCTCGAGGAGCCCAGGAGATAGGGGGCGCGCCCCCCTGTCTCGTGGGCCCCTCGAGCACCTCCCGACCGACTTCTTTTTCCTATATATCCCTACATACCCTAAAACCATCGAATATAAAGATAGATCGGCAGTTCTGCCGCCGCAAGCCTCTGTAGCCACCAAAAACCTCTCGGGAGCCCGTTCCGGCACCCTGCCAAAGGGGGAACCCATCACCGGTGGCCATCTTCATCATCCCAGCGCTCTCCATGACGAGGAGGGAGTAGTTCACCCTCGGGGCTGAGGGTATGTACCAGTAGCTATGTGTTTGATCTCTCTCTCTCTCTCGTTCCCTCTATGGCACGATCTTGATGTATCCCGAGCTTTGCTATTGTAGTTGGATCTTTTGATGTTTCTCCCCCTCTACTCTCTTGTGATGAATTGAGTTTCCCCTTGGAAGTTATCTTATCGGATTGAGTCTTTTATGAGAACACTTGATGTATGTCTTGCCGTGTTTATCTGTGGTGACAATGGGATATCATGTGCCACTTGATGTATGTTTTGGTGACCAACTTGCGGGTTCCGCCCAGGAACCTATGCATAGGGGTTGGCACACGTTATTGACTCACTGGTAGAAACTTTGGGGCACTCTTTGAAGTACTTTTATGTTGGTTGGATGAATCTGAGATTGTGTGATGCATATCGTATAATCATGCCCACAGATACTTGAGGTGACAATGGAGTATCTAGGTGACATTAGGGTTTTGGTTGATTTGTGTCTTAAGGTGTTATTCTAGTACGAACTCTTGAATAGTTCGATCCGAAAGAATAACTTTGAGGTGGTTTCGTACCCTACCATAATCTCTACGTTTGTTCTCCGCTATTAGTGGCTTCGGAGTGACTCTTTGTTGCATGTTGAGGGCTTGTTATATTATCTATCTATGTTATTATTGTTGAGAGAACTTGCACTAGTGAAAGTATGAACCCTATGCCTTGTTTCCTATCATTGCAATACCGTTTACGCTCACTTTATTATTAGTTACCTTGCTGTTTTTATATTTTCAGATTACAAAAATCTATATGTTCCATCCATATTGCACTTGTATCACCATCTCTTCGCTGAACTAGTGCATCTATACAATCTACCATTGTATTGGGTGTGTTGGGGACACAAGAGACTCTTTGTTATTTGGTTGCAGGGTTGTTTGAGAGAGACCATATTCATCCTATGCCTCCCACAGATTGATAAACCTTAGGTCATCCACTTGAGGGAAATTTGCTATTGTCCTACAAACCTGTGCACTTGCAGGCCCAACAACGTCTACAAGAAGAAGGTTGTGTAGTAGACATCAAGCTCTTTTCGGGCGCCGTTGCCGGGGAGGTGAGTGCTTGAAGGTATATCTTTAGATCTTGCAATCTAATCTTTTTGTTTCTTGTTTTATCACTAGTTTAGTTTATAAAAGAAAATTAAAAAAATGGAATTGAGTTTGTCTCATACGCTTCGTCTTCTTAATATCTTTCGTGAGAATGATGAAAAGGAAAATTGTGCTCAAGTGCTTGAAGAAGAGTGCATTAAAATGCTTGGTACTAAATCTTTGAATGATGAGCATGATTGCAATGTTGTTAGTATAAACTCCTTGAATATCCGTAGTATTAATGATGGTTGCTCTAGTCATGATGAAAATATCTCTAATGAGCATGTCAACTTTTGTGGAGTGCATGTTTGCATGAACACACCAAATAGAGAAGATATTTATTGCAAGAGGCATAAGCATTTAGAAACTAAATTCTTGCATGAAAGGCTAGGTGTGAGTGCTGAAAAATTAAAATTCCTTTGCCGTACTTGTGAACTTTGCAATGAACGTGGTCATTTACATCTCCTATGCAAATTGTTTCATGATCGAATCGTGTCCAAAAATTGTGATGATTTGATCTCCATTGCTCATTACAATGAGCTTAGTTTACTTTTGGGTTATGAAGAATTGAAACGTTTACTTAAGGACCTTCCAGAATTTGCCCATAAGAAATTCCTTGATATTGATCTAGAAAAGATTTATATGTTTTGTGTGGAGAATTGCATTGAAAATCCTTATATTGCCAATTACCTAAAGAAAAGAAAGCAAATAGAAGATGATGAAAATACTAATGAAAGGGAAGTGACTTCCCAATGTCCTCCTATTATTTCTCATGATGAATCAGGTAACGAGGAGGAGCTTTCTATTCAACCAATCTCATCAATAAGGAGCTCAAAGAGGAAGGTTGAACCCACAAATAATATGAAGAAGAAAAACAAAAGAAGGAGCAACAAAGGTAGAAAGGTATCCCTCCCAAATGATGTTGCTCCTACTACTCATTGTGATGATGATAATTGCTATACTATTGGTGCTATCAATATTTTTAATGATGAGAGTGATTATGCTTATGATATGAAAGGGCCCAAGCTTGGGGAAGCTATGTTTGATGAGGATGAAATATTTGAGAATATACTTGCTGGAATTAATGTTTGTCCCAAGCTTGGGGATGCTATGTTTAATGAAGATGATATTTTTAGCGTCCCAAGTTTTGATATGCAAAGTTGTTATGATGATAGCATGCCTCCTACTTGTGATGAAAATGAAAGTGGATTTGGAAGAGTGTCAACTTTATTTAGTGATTCCACTATCTTGGGAGAGGTTTCAATCAATTATGATGAGAACGAAGTTGCTACTTATGATGATTATTGTGATGAAACCTATGCTATAAAACGTAGTGATGATTATATTTACAAAACTTGTCATGATTACGATTACCCTTTTTCTGAACATTACTCTTTTAATGTGCAAACAATTTTTAGTGTTCAAGTCTCTTATGATACTCCCACTATTTCGAATGAGAAGAATTTTGCTTATGTGGAGAGTAGTAAATTTTCTATGCTTATAGATCATGAAAAGAATGCTTTAGGTGCTGGTTATATTGTTGAATTCATTCATGATGCTACTGAAAATTATAATGAGGGAGGAATATATGCTTGTAGGAATTGCAATAATGTCAAGTTTCCTCTCTATGTGTTGAAAATTTTGAAGCTGTGCTTGTTTTACCTTCCTATGCTAGTTGATTATTGTTCCCATAAGTTATTTGCTCACAAAATCCCTATGCATAGGAAGTGGGTTAGGCTTAAATGCTAGTTATATGCTTCATGATGCTCCCGTTATGTTTCAATTCTTATCTTTTATATGAGCATCATTGCCATCATCATGCCTAGCTAGAAAGGCATTAAAGAAAAGCTCTTGTTGGGAGACAACCCAATATTTATACTTACTGTTTTTGTGTGTCCACATGATTATGCTACTGTATTAATCATGTTTTATAGCTTTTGTTTCAATAAAGTGCCAAGTAAGACCTTTAGGATAGCTTACGGTGATAGTTGTGTTGATCCTGCTGAAAATCAGAAACTTTTGCACCCAGTAAATTAGTTTTGTTAATTCAGAGAAACTTGATTCTGATCTGATTGTTTTTTCTATGGATTTGTACACAAATTTCTTAGTATTTCCTAATTTGGTAGGATTTTTGGAGTTCCAGAAGTATACGTTTGATACAGATTACTACAGACTGTTCTGTTTTTGACAGATTCTGTTTTCTATGTGTTGTTTGCTTATTTTGATGAATCTATGAGTAGTATCGAAGGGTATGAACCATAGATAAGTTTGAATACATTAGATATTACACCCATATGAATTTAAAATGAGTTCATTACAGTACCTAAGTGGTGGTTTTATTTTCTTATACTAACGGAGCTTACGAGTTTTCTGTTGAGTTTTGTGTTGTGGACTTTTCAAGTTTTGGGTAAAGATTCGATGGACTATGGAATAAGGAGTGGCAAGAGCCTAAGCTTGGGGATACACAAGGCACCCCAAGGTAATATTAAAGGATAACCAAGAGTCTAAGCTTGGGGATGCCCCGGGTGGCATCCCCTCTTTCGTCTTCGTTCATCGCTAACTTTACTTGGAGCTATATTTTTATTCACCACACGATATGTGTTTTGCTTGGAGCGTCATTTTATTTTGTTAGTATTTGCTTGCTGTTATTTATATTAATGTTTTTCATCTTTAGTTTCAATAAAGAAGTCAAGGATAGCCTTTGCCATGCTTATTTTGCTAGTATACATGTTGCTGTTTGAAAACAGAAAGTTTACCGCTGTTGCAAAAATTCCCTAGAAAATTCAGAGCATGATATAATGTTGAAACATTTTGCATGGTGAGCTCTGATAAATTTACTACATTGGGAATTTTATTTCATAATTTTTGGAGTTAGGGAAGTATTAATAGTCTTGCATTCTTTACAGACTATACTGTTTTGGCAGATTGCTGTTATGGTTGCATTGTTTGCATATGTTTGCTTGTTTAATGATTCTATTTGAGGATAGGAGTATTAAATATGCATAGAAATTTAGTATGCAATGTTGAATAATAATTTTAGTGATTTGTTACAGTAGAAAATGATAAGGTTTTGCATTGGTTTATACTAACCTATCTCACGAGTTCTTGTTGAGTTTGGTGTGGATGAAGCTTTTGATAAAAAGAGAAATCATTATATGAGAGGAATTAAGGAGACACAAAAGTTCAAGCTTGGGGATTCCCAAGGCACCCCAAGATAATATTTCAAGAAGTCTCAAGCATCTAAGCTTGGGGATGCCCTGGTAGGCATCCCACCTTTCTTCTACAACAACTATCGGTTAGTATCGGTTGAGCCTTAGTTTTTGCTTCTTCACATGAGTTGTGCTATCCTCGCAATGTTATTTTATTTTGTTTTGCTTGCTGCTTGAATACAATACCAAGATATGAAATTCCTTAATGTTAAAGAGTCTTCACATAGTTGCACAATTATTCGACTACTCATTGATCTTCACTTATATCTTTTAGAGCACGGCGGTGGTTATATTTTGAAGAAATTGCTAGTCTCTCATGCTTCACTTATATTATTTTGAGAGTCTTTTAGAACAGCATGGTATTTGCTATGATCTTAAAAGTTGGTCCTAGAATGATGAGCATCCAAGTTGGGTATAATAAAAACTATCATAGAAAGTGAATTGGATGTTATGATCAACTTGATGCTTGATAATTGTTTTGAGATATGGAGGTAGTGATATTAAAGCCATGCTAGTTGGGTGATTATGAATTTAAAGAATGCTTGTGTTGAAGTTTGTGATTCCCGTAACATGCACGTATGGTGAACCGCTTTGTGATGAAGTTGGAGCACAATTTTATTTATTGATTGTCTTCCTTATGAGTGGCGGTCGGGAATGAGCGATGGTCTTTTCCTACCAATCTATCCCCCTAGGAGCATGCGCGTAGTGCTTTGATTTTTGTTGACTTCTAAATTTGTGCAACAAGTATATGAGTTCTTTTGATTAATGTTGAGTCCATGGATTATACGCACTCCTTCACCCTTTCACCATTGCTAGCCTCTCTTGTATCGCGCAACTTTTGCCGGTACCATACACCCACCATATACCTTACTCAAAACAGCCACCATACCTACCTATTATGGCATTTCCATAGCCATTTCGAGATATATTGCCATGCAACTTTCCACCGTTCCGTTCATATGACACACATTACTTTTGTCATATTGGTTTTTGCATGATCATGTAGTTGATATTGTATTTGTGGCAAGGCCACCTTCATAATTTTCATACATGTCGCTCTTGATTCATTGCATATCCCGGTACACCGCCGGAGGCATTCATATAGAGTCATATCTTGTTCTAGCTTTGAGTTGTAAATCCATAAAAGTGTGATGATCTTCATTATTAGAGCATTGTCCTAGTGAGGAAAGGATGATGAAGACTACGATTCCCCCAGAAGTCGGGATGAGACTTCGGACTTTACAAAAAGAAAAAAAAGAAAAAAAAAGAGAAAGGCCAAAAAGAAAAAAAAGAAAAAAAAGAGAAGGCCAAAGAAAAGAAAAAAGAAAAAAAAGAAAAGAAAAAATGAGAGAAAAAGAGAGAAAGGACAATGCTACTATCTCTTTTTCCACACTTGTGCTTCAAAATAGCACCATGATCTTCATGTTAGAGAGTCTCATATGTTGTCACTTTCATATACTAGTGGGGATTTTTCATTATAGAACTTGGCTTGTATATTCCAATGATGGGCTTCCTCAAAAGTGCCCTAGGTCTTCGTGAGCAAGCAAGTTGGATGCACCCCACTTAGTTTCTTTTGTTGAGCTTTCATATATTTATAGCTCTAGTGCATCCGTTGCATGGCAATCCCTACTCACTCACATTGATATCTATTAATGGGCATATCCATAGCCCGTTGATACGCCTAGTTGGTGTGAGACTATCTTCTCCTTTTTGTCTTCTCCACAACCACCATTCTATTCCACATATAGTGCTATGTCCATGGCTCACGCTCATGTATTGCGTGAAAGTTGAAAAAGTTTGAGATTATTAAATTATGAAACAATTGCTTGGCTTGTCATTGGGTTTGTGCATGATTAAATACTTTGTGTGATGAAGATAGAGCATAGCCAGACTATATGATTTTGTAGGGATAACTTTCTTTAGCCATGTTATTTTGAGAAGACGTGATTACTTTGATTAGTATGCTTGAAGTATTACTATTTCTTATGTCAATATGAACTTTTATTTTGTATTCATTTGGATCTGAACATTCATGCCACAATAAAGAAAATTACATTATGAATTATGCTAGGTAGCATTCCACATCAAAAATTTCTTTTTTATCATTTACCTACTCGAGGACGAGTAGGAATTAAGCTTGGGGATGCTTGATACGTCTCCAACGTATCTACAATTTTTATTGTTCCATGCTATTATATTACCCCTTTTGGATGTTTATGGGCTTTATTTTACACATTTATATCATTTTTGGGACTAACCTACTAATCGGAGGCCCAGACCATATTGTTGTTTTATTGCCTGTTTCAGTATTTCAAGGAAAAGGAATATCAAACGGAGTCCAAACGGAATGAAACCTTCGGCATCGTGATTTTTTGGAAGATTATGTCGGCGTTCTGGGAATGGGGATACCCAGACTTGCCTGCCTGCCGCCTGCGGCGTGGCTCAAGGAGTGGCCCAGTATGTCCCATCTTCACCAACACATGCTCAAGACCCTCGCGAGGGGCCAAGCCTCGTGGGGTGGACGACAGGAGGCTTCCTCGGGAACAGCCTCGTCAGGCTGGCTCGCGAGGAGGCGGAGAAATCAAGGCGGGGTACCTCATGAGGTGCCCATGATGCAAGCCATGACGACCAAGGCCAGGCGGGCGCCGGCCTGCGCAGAGTCCTTGTTTCCTCTTTGGTGCAAAGGTGGCAAGCGCAGGCAAGAGTATCAAGCAAAGGCAACCATTTCGGTGCAACAAGACCAAGACCAGCAGGATGGCGGGATGGAGGTCATCGTGGAGCCCAAGCCGGCGTCAATGTCAGGGTCTTTGGAAGGCGAGGACCAACTTTAGTCAGGATAAGTGTACTAGATGTTCCCCTTCAAAATGGCCAATTGTTGGCGCCCTTCCCGCTCAATATTTGGGAAGAGGCCCGGGACCTCTGCCTATAAATAGGACTAGCCACCCCCTGGGTAGAGGGATCCGCATCTGGAGACGGAGGAGACTAGAGGAATTTGATATATATAGAGAGAGGCGACTGAACTCCCCTAGCAGTTCATCGCACCAGCCAAGAACAGACCCAGAGGCAATCCATCACACCACACGCTAGAGTAGGGTATTACACCACAATGGTGGCCTGAACCAGTATAAATCTCGTGTCCTCTGTGTTGTTCTTCGTGTAGTTTAGATCGTTGCGAGGCGACGAGACATGGGAAGGCAGGGGGTGTGATCTCCGCGTGCACCCCAGAGTTCGAACCATGAGGGTCTGTCGGAACCCGAAATCCGACATTTGGCGCGCCAGGTAGGGGTGCGCCGGAATCCGCCTTCCGCCGCCTCGTGTTTCGCCGCCCGTCGCATCATCATCATCATGTCCGGCGACCCAACAGGAAATCCCGATCCTTGGGCGGCCAGGCCCGCCCGCGCAGAGCCGCTTTCCATGGGCGACCTCAACCCTGTGCCCCAGGCAGCCCGTGGTCCACATGGCGCTGCGGGCCGCGGGCGACGTGGCTAGGCGGCACCAGCTCTCACGCTGCGGCAGGTGCGGTCGGCAGCAAGGGCCTCAAGCCACGCCGCGGCCACGGCGCCGTACACTCGGCGGGAGCAAGCAAACTCAAGGGTCGTGCTCACTGTGGCCCGAGAGCTACTGCGATGGAGGCTGCTAGAGGGCGGCCGCGACGTGCTCCTGGAGCGGGTGGTGGAGCTCCTGGGCTCCACCGCCTCAGGGCTCACCCCTTCGGCGCCCAGCCACCGCCTCAGGCCCAAGGCAGACCGCACGAAGGCCCCACACGCGCCCGCACAGCTCCGAGCGGATTCGAAGGCCACTCCAACACCACCCTGGCCGTTGGCGCCTGGCTGCCGCTAGTGCCGCCTCCGCCTCCGGCCAGCGAAGGGGGATCCACTGCAGTCCACGGTCCTGGTGGGCCACCGCGCTACCACTCCCAGGTGGGCACCTCGAGCGGGACCGCGTGGCACATGGGGCACTACAGCAAGGCATTCGAGGCGGCGGCCCCGGAAGTGTATGTGCCCCACGTGGTGGATCAAGGACACGCGCATGAGGAAGACCATGGATCGTTCCTTTGACCCGGCTAGGGGGAAGAGACACATGAAGCCAAACTCTTTCAGGAGCCCAGGGAAGGCCTCGTCGACTGCGCTGGAGGCAGCGACTATCAGGTACCGCTAATCCCTCAAGAGCTGGCATACACTAACCATGGATCACAAGAGGTACAGGTCATCGTGCTGGATGGCCGCCCCAATCCAGCAGCGTCCTACCCCTTAGGAGGAGAGCACCGGCGGCTGCAAGAGGGGGGCCGAGATCCGGCCTCGCCCCCACGGCGCTCGGAGCAAGGCGTCCTTAGGAGGTAGGCCCTCTGTCAAGGAGGTGCCTCAGGGCCTGCCCCCGGCAGAGGACCCATGGTCGTCGGGGGAACCGCTGACGACCGCTCTATCCCATCGGTGGCGTCCTCGGTCTCCGGCAGTCATCGATGGCGATAGAGTGTGGTGCAAGGCGGGGCCCTCGTCTGGCGATATGAAGCAAGGCCGGTACCTATGAAGAAGGCCTAGTGCCTGTGAAACTCGCCTCCCCATGACACTCTCACGTAATAATGAGTGGGTCTATACACGCCCCGGAGTCTTCGAAGAGCCGCCCTCGGGCCTTGGGGGCTCCCGCCCACGCCCAGTGGCAGCAGTTAGCTCCGCGCTGGTGAGAAGACGTCAAAGACTAGACTAGGTGCCGGGCGCGGCCTTTCTGCTTTTTTGCCTTTCCTTTGGTTGTCGTTTTCCCCCGTTCGGATTTAAGTTGGATTTGAGCTTGAGACTTGCGTGCGTTCGGGGAAGGGGTGTTTAGTCTCGTTCGAGCAATTTCTCGCTTTCTGGTTACCGCCTTACGTCCATCCAGCCTCAGCCGCCTCCCCTTGTGAGCCCCTCGCGAGCCGGGCCAGGCCCAGCTTGCGCGCAGCCCAGACTGCCATCGCCATGCCCTCTCAGGAGGTTCTCCTTGCAGGTTCAATGGGCTCATTCAGGAGGCACTCAGGACACCACGACCCTCCGCAGGCTAGCTCGGGGCCCATGCTGGTCAAAGGTAAACAAGCCAATCGACTCGCCATGAACCCAGCCGCCTGGCGTAGGCACACGGGTGATATCATGTCTACAAATACGCCAACTGCAAGTTTTTACACGAGGGGCTCCCCCTCCCAAAATGCTCTTACAACCTTCTAGGCCAAGCCCGAACTCTCTCTGCGCAGGGTAAAAGTAGGAACAACACGCGGTCAATCGGATCAATCCCCCAATGCATCCTCAGAGGCACCTCCGGAGTCGTCACTAGCATCGCTGGCCTCGCCATCACCTTCTACGTCGCCTTCACCAGCACCTCATCAGCCACCACGACCACACCATCGTCATCAGCGGTGAAGGCCCTAACAAGGGCGTCCACGTTGTATTCCACCCAATGCACCAGGTTGCCCCGGATGGCCAGGGGCACCGGTGCGATGGCGGCATCGAAGTCAAAGTGGGGGTCCATGTTCTGAAGATGACTGAAGACACGAGAAAAAGCCCGCCCAAGCAGGGCACGACTCCTCTCCTCCACCAACCTGTCGGCTCTGCCCGACCGAGCCTCTAGCTGCATCACCACGTCGGTGAAGAACTGAAGGTTACCAGCATAGTTAACCTCATGAGGCTCCCCAACTGCTGCCTCGCAAATGTTGCCCAAGGCTGTGTTAGTTCTTTCCCGAAGCGCGCGGAGCATAGGGCCATGCATGTGCTCCAGGGTCTGCCGCTGGCGTATCTCGTCCTCGCTCCACCGCGCGACGTCCTCAGCCGCATCCACCCTTTGATGGAGAAGAAGCACCTCGGCGTGGGAGGAAGCCAGTTCCGCCTTTGCCGCGCCAAGGGCGGCCCCGGCAGCGTCCGCACGCCGCGTCACTTCATCCAGCTTGGCCTTCAAGGCGGCGGTCCTGCCCTCTGCTTCGACCTTGATTAACTCCAGCCTCTCCTCGAACTCGCGCTCGAGGTCCAAGCGGACTGCCGCCACCCGGCGATCAACCTCTTCTGAGGCTCGCGCTTCCCTCACGACAACGTCATCCTCCGACTGCGCTACCAGGCGCTCCCTCGTCTCCAATCGCTCGAAGTCCATGGTGCGCTCGGTGGCCTCCAGCGTCAGTGCCTCCTCACATCTCTGAAGCTCCGCACGGTTGACCGAGCCCCCCTTCATCGACGCAAGGGCCGCCTCGCGCAACACCACCTGTTGCTCTAGGGAGCTACTCCAGGCCCGGAGCTCCCACGCCCGCTCTTCTACGGCCTTGCGCCGCTGGTTAGCCTCCTGAGCCTCCTCGACAGCCCGGGAGCAGGCCTCCCGAGAAGCCGCCAGCGACACCTCGGCTTCCTCATTATCGAGGTCACGCTGGTGGCGCGCAAGGGCAACGGCCACCTTTAGCTTGCGCCTCTCCTCAGCTAGGTGCAGGCCCTCAGCCACAAGGCACGCGTCCTCGTCAGCAAGCTCTACACAAAGCTGGCACACTGCGTCAGCCGCCCTTCGGAGGAACCCTTGGCGGAGGGCGCGGTGCTCCCGAGCGCGCTCAAGCACGTCTTCCGCGTCATCCTCCGCACCAGGCGCGCGCGGAGGGCCACGGACCAGCACTCCCCCTCTGGGCAGGGGGCTGGGGGCTGGCGCCCTCGCGATGGCCAGACGCGCCTCGCAAGAAGCATAGCCCAGAGCCGGTTCGTCCCTCAAGGAAGAACGCAAGACCGACCTTAGCTAGTAGGGCAGGTTGGCTATGCCCCGGGAGGGCTCGCGAAGGATGGTCGAGAGGTGCGCAGAATCATGACGCATCACTGGATGGCTCACCTCTCCAACCGACCTCACCACAAGGGCAGTGCTTGTGCCCGGAGCGCCTGGGGACGGTGGAGAGGGTGCGGCCTGAAGGGATGGCTCGTCAGCCATCTCCATGAGCTCGGCAGGAAGGGCTCTGCAAGGAAATGATCAGCTGAAGCAGCAGGAAAGTAAGGGACTGAGAAAGGGGAAGGCTTACTCATCAGTGGCGAAGTACTTCCTGCGCTTCAATAGGCGGCAAGGGTAATCATCACCCAAGGCCTCCCTTCTCTTTCGGAGAGCCTCGAAGTCCACACGGAAGCGGCCCAGGAGCTCGGTGCAAGGGTCAGCCTGCGACGAGGAAGAAGCGCCAATGTGACCAACGTCGGGGGGCATCGCCCTGGCACCCGCCGCCATACGCCGCACCATGAAGGGTGGCCGGGGCCTCAGGGCCTCTGCTACGGGAGCTGCGCGCCGCGGCTCAATACCTTCAGCCACCGCAGGGCGGACCTCAGGAGCTGCCGCCTCAAGAGTTCCGTGTGGCGTCATCGTCCCGATGGTGACCCCCTCAGCCCCCGGCGGCCCTTGCCTCCTAGCTCCACCACTCGAGGAGGGACCGTCATGGGAAACCGGAAGGGCAACCACCACGACTGGGTTCTCGCAAGGTCCCCTAAGGCCCGCGGGGCGCATCCCCCATTCATCGAAGCTGGGTATCTACTTCACAAAATTAGCCCAGTTTGAGCAAAGCTACAGCAGGGCGCCCCCTTCCCGGATGCTGCCAGGGGAAGGGTCCCCAGTCAGGATCATGAGAACCTTCCTCAGCACTTCAGGCATCAGATCTTCCTCTTGGAGCCTCATGTGGTCTTCACGCCCCCCGAAGGCCCACATCTGGCGGGAATAACGCTGGAGAGGGGCAATGCAGCACAGGAGGAACTCTTTCACCACCTTGGGCACCGTCACACTGAGCGCCCTCAGGTTCGCAAAGCGATGCCAGACGAAGACGAGCCGGGAGCTCGTGAGCGTCTCCTGGCCCCAGCCCGAATTGGGGATCGCAGGAAAGGTGGGCTCCAAGAGCAGGGGGCTGGGCACTCCGACATCCACGTACAGCCACCGCTCTCGGAACCCAGTCGCAGGCGGAGGAAGGCTGAAATCAATTCCTGAAGCTGCTGTTTCTCGTGCGGCAAGGAAGCTCACGCACCCTGAGCATTGGGTGGGGTCACTGAGGCGCAAAGAGAAGAAATGGCGCAGCAAGGCAACCGAAGGAGGAATGCCCATCATCGCGTTGCAAACAAAAGCGAAAACGGCAAGAAGAGTAATGGATTCGGGACCCAAATGCATCATGTGGATCTGGTAATGGGAAAGTACGGCGTTGAAGAAATCAGAAAAGGGGGGAACCAGTCCCGCCCACAGGGCGTCGGCCAAGTACCGCACGTCGGTGACTATTCTGTCTATGGAGAAGTGAGACGCGGGCCAGACCGTCGTCCTCCCGCACTTGTTGAAGATGGTGGCAAGGGCAGAACTGACCTTGTCCAAGCCTTCCTGGTTGAGTATGATCGACCGATCAACAGCAGGAGCCATCGACGGCGACGGGCAGGGCGAGGGCACAGACTTTTGCCCTTTCCCCTTCTTCGTCGGAGCCATGGCGACAGGAAGGGGGAGGATTTGAGATTGGATTGGAAGCGGAGGCTGGAGCTCGAGAGAAGGAAGAGCAGGAGGCGCGCGAGCGGCGAGAAGATGGGTGACTGTGTGCAACCACGGGTCCGCCTAGCTGGGCACAATAAGGAGGCGTGGGGGAACAGAGACGCCCACGTCCAATCAATCGCCACGCGGCGCCCAATGCAGCAGGCTATTGGAGCATGCGGCGCTTCGCACTTGCCCCTTCGCTTCTCTGCTAAGCCAAGTCCAGGCGCGCCTTGGGCTCAGGGGCTACTGTCAGCGTTCTGGGAACGGGGGTACCAAGACTTGCCTGCCTGCGGCTTGCGGCGTGGCTCAAGGAGTGGCCCAGTACGGCCCATCTTCACCAACACATGCTCAAGACCCTCGCGAGGGGCTAAGCCTCGCGGGGCGGACGACAGGAGGTTTCCTCGGGCACGGCCTCGATAAGCTGGCTCGCGAGGAGGCGGAGAAATCAAGGCGGGGTACCTCGCGAGGTGCCCATGATGCAAGCCATGACGACCAAGGCCAGGCGGGCGCCAGGCGGGCGCCGGCCTACGCAGAGTCCTTGTTTCCTCTTTGGTGCAAAGGGGGCAAGCGCAGGCAAGAGTATCAAGCAAAGGCAACCATTTCGGTGCAACAAGACCAAGACCAGCAGGACGGCAGGATGGAGGTCATCGTTGAGCCCAAGCTGGCGTCATCGTCAGGGTCTTTGGCAGGCGAGGACCAACTTTAGTCAGGATAAGTGTACTAGATGATCCCCTTCAAAATGGCCAATTGTTGGCGCCCTTCCCGCTCAATATTTGGGAAGAGGCCCAGGGCCTCTGCCTATATATAGGACTAGCCATCCACCGGGTAGAGGGATCCACATTTGGAGATGGAGGAGACTAGAGGCATTTGATACAGAGAGAGAGAGAGGCGACTGAACTCCCCTAGCAGTTCATCGCACCAGCCAAGAACAGACCCTCAAGAGGCTGTTCTTCCCTTGTACTATTCATCATCGGCCCCGGAGGCAATCCACCACACCACACATTGGAGTAGGGTATTAGACCACAATGGTGGCCTGAACCAGTATAAATCTTGTGTCCTCCGCGTTGTTCTTCGTGTAGTTTAGATCCTTGCGAGGCGACAGGACATGTGTAGGCAGGGGGTGTGATCTCCGCGTGCACCCTAGATTTCGAACCTTGAGGGTCTGCCGGAACCTGAAATCCGACAGATTATCATTTTGGAGGCTTGGAGATCAAGTCAGAAGATCCTCGAGGAGCCCAGGAGAGAGGGGGCGCCCCCCCCCCCGCTACTGGGCGCGCCCCCTGTCTCGTGGGCCCCTCGACCACCTCCCGACCGACTTCTTTCGCCTATATGTCCCTACGTACCCTAAAACCATCGAATATCAAGATAGATCGGGAGTTCCGCCGCCGCAAGCCTCTGTAGCCACCAAAAACCTCTCGGGAGCCTCTTCTGGCACCCTGTCGGAGGGGGAACCCATCACCGGTGGCCATCTTCATCATCCCAGCGCTCTCCATGACGAGGAGGGAGTAGTTCACCTCGAGGCTGAGGGTATGTACCAGTAGCTATTTGTTTGATCTCTCTCTCTCGTGTTCCCTCTATGGCATGATCTTGATGTATCCCGAGCTTTGCTATTGTAGTTGGATCTTATGATGTTTCTCCCCCTCTACTCTCTTGTGATTAATTGAGTTTCCCCTTTGAAGTTATCTTATCGGATTGAGTCTTTTATGAGAACACTTGATGTATGTCTTGCCGTGTTTATCTGTGGTGACAATGGGATATCATGTGCCACTTGATGTATGTTTTGATGACCAACTTGCGGGTTCCGCCCATGAACCTATGCATGGAGGTTGGCACACGTTCTTGACTCTCCGGTAGAAACTTTGGGGCACTCTTTGAAGTACTTTTATGTTGGTTGGATGAATCTGAGATTGTGTGATGCATATCGTATAATCATGCCCACGGATACTTGAGGTGACAATGGAGTATCTAGGTGACATTAGGGTTTTGGTTGATTTGTGTCTTAAGGTGTTATTCTAGTAAGAGCTCTAGAATAGATCGATCCGAAAGAATAACTTTGAGGTGGTTTCGTACCCTACCATAATCTCTACGTTTGTTCTCCGCTATTAGTGGCTTTGGAGTGACTCTTTGTTGCATGTTGAGGGCTTGTTATATGATCTATCTATGTTATTATTGTTGAGAGAACTTGCACTAGTGAAAGTATGAACCCTAGGCCTTGTTTCCTATCATTGTAATACCGTTTACGCTCACTTTTATCATTAGTTACCTTGCTGTTTTTATATTTTCAGATTACAAAAACCTATATCTACCATCTATATTGCACTTGTATCACCATCTCTTCGCCGAACTAGTGCACCTATACAATCTACCATTGTATTGGGTGTGTTGGGACACAAGAGACTCTTTGTTATTTGGTTGCAGGGTTGTTTGAGAGAGACCATCTTCATCCTACGCCTCCTATGGATTGATAAACCTTAGGTCATCCACATGAGGGAAATTTGCTACTGCCCTACAAACCTGTGCACTTGCAGGCCAAACAACGTCTACAAGAAGAAGGTTGTGTAGTAGACATCAGATATCGCCGCCGCCGAGGTACGGTGAGTTTGTCGTCTTCCGGAGCCATTTCCTTAGCGGATTTGGTTTGCCTGCGAGCGGCTTCCTCCGTTCCTTCCTCGACTTCTACCGTCTCCAACCTCATCACCTTACTCCCAACATGGTGGTGCTTCTCTCCGCCTTCGTGACCTTCTATGAAGGCTACCTCGGCGTCCTGCCCACCATCAAGTTGTGGGGCAGGTTCTTCTACCTGAAGCTGGGTATCCAGGCCAAGGATGAGCCAGCCTACTGCGGACCCTGCGTTGCCGTGCAGCGCACCGGCTTCGGGATCTACTTTCCTCCCATCTCTTTGCTGGAGTCGGCGAAGCTGTGGCAGAAATCGTACTTCTATGTCCGCAACCTCCACATGACTCGTGACTACATCAACCTGCTGGCCTTCGCGATCGGCCCTCCTGGTGAGCCGCGGAACAACTAGGGGCAGCAGCCAAGGCTAGTGCTGGCTTTGATCACCAACGTCCTCGTCCGGTTTCAAGAGATGACGGTCTCAGAGGGCCTCAAACCAGCGGGCTTGCTCACATCCTTCGTCCACCATTTGGTTATGCCCCTCCATGCCCGGCCGCATCTGATCTGTGACATGAGCGGCCGTCGGGACCCATGCCGGATGTCGACCAAGGAGCTGCAGATGGCAGAGGTGGTCCGCCATGTAAACTATTTCTCCGACAGCAAGCTCAGTGAGACCGACTGGCAATTCGGCAAGCAGTCGTACAACCGCGCCAACCCACCACCATTGGTTAGTATCTGGTCCCTGTACTTCACCCATACAGTGCTTCTCATCCTACCTGACCACCTAGACATGGGGAAATGCTTTCCTGGCCAGGGAGCAGTCAACGCGCCGGCTCCAGGCCACCAATGGATGTTGGACCGCGAGGAGAGCGACGCGGGCGACCCTGAGCTAGGAGCGGCCATGTTGGAGGATGGAGGCGAGGATGACGCCACCGAGGGAGGTGGAGATGGAGCAAGCGGAGCCGCAGGAGGAGACAGCGATGTCCGATCTGTCGGATATCGGGTTCCGGCAAAACCCTTAAGGTTCGAACACTGGGGTGCGCACGAAGATCTCTCCCTATCAAAACACGCCCTCAGCCTCACCGCGATCCCTTAGCTAGATCGATGAACAACACAAGAGACACAAGGTTTATACAGGTTCGGGCCACCGTTGTGGTGTAATACCCTACTCCTGTGTGTGGTGGTGGATTGCCTCTTGGGCCGATGATGAACAGTACAGGGGAAGAACAACCTCGCGAGGAGAGGTGTTCTTGAGGTGGTGTGGTGTGCGGATGAACTTAACTTGTCCCTTCTACCGTGGTGGCTAGCTCGATTTATAGAGGCCCTGGTCCTCTTCCCAATATTGAGCGGAAGGGATCCAACAATGGCCATTTTGAAAGGGAACAACTAGTACAGGCTATCCTGACTAAAGGTGGTCTTCGCCTGCCAAAGGCGCTGGTGATGACGCCATCTTGGGCTCCATCGTGACCTCCGTGCTGCCGTCCTGCTGGTCTTGGTCTTGTTGCACCGATATTGAAACCTTTGCCTAATGTCTTGGTACTCTGCACCTACATTTGTCCCCTTTGCACCAGAGAGGAAACGAGGACACTGCGCAGGCTGGCGCCCGCCTGGTCTTGATCGTCATGGCTTGTGTCATGGGGACCTCCCGAGGTACACCTTGCCTTGATCTCTCCGCCTCCTCGCGAGCCTGCCTGGCGAGGCCACTCCTGAGGAGGCCTTATGTCGTACTTGTGAGGCTTGGCCCCTCGCGAGGGTCTTGAGTGTTGGTTGATGAAGACGGGCCGTACTGGGCCACTGACTGAGCCACACCGCAGGCCGCAGGCAGGCATGTCTGGGGACCCACGTTCCCAGAACACCGACAGTAGCCCCCGGCCCAAGGCGTGCTCAGACTTGGCTTAGCAGTGAAGCCAAAGGGCAAGTACAGAGTGTAGGGGCCCCAAACGCCTGAGGCCTTGGTTGCCGCGTGGCGACTGATTGGACGTGGGCGTCTCTGCTTCCCCATGCTGCCTCGGCAACTGCCCGATTGACAAAAGGCCGGCGTGAGCAAGGCTTGCCTTCATTGCTCTCCTTCGTCTTGCTCCAGATCCCCTTCCTTGCTTCCTTTCTTCCTAAATCGCCAGATCCGCTCCACTCCTTCCCTTTCTGTGAGCGATGGCGCCCCACAAGATCAAGGTTGATGCACTGCTGGTTTGGTATTCGCCGGCCCTGGATGCCCCCAATATGTCGGAGAAGAATCTCGCCGCCACACGCCTGATGACGGCGGTGGAGGGCAGCAAGAGGGGGGAGATCGAACTCCGGGCTGGCTCCGCTGAGCCGGAGGCTAAGGGGAGCACCTTCTATCCCTTCTTCATGAATGCCATCGTCGTAGGCCTGGTTCCTCCCTTCTCCGACTTCTTCTACACCGTCCTTCGCCATTACAGGTTGAAGGCCCTTCATCTCCTTCCCAACTCCGTTCTCCTCTTGTCGATTTTTGCCTACTACTGCGAGGAGCATGTTGGGGGTGATGCCGTCCGTGGCTCTATAGCGCCACTTCTTTTCTCTCCGAGCCAGCGGCGATTATACCTCGGCGTGCACCAACTTCGTCGCGTATGGCGATGCCAACTCGATATCGAAGACTGGGAAGAGAGCCGACAACTTCCCGAGCAAGTGGGTCATGATGGATGCCAAATGAGTCTACCCCCACTTGGTGCTGCCAGCGGAGATGCCCCAGCCCGACGAGGAGTGGTTTCGCGTGAAGCTCGATGATGATCGGGCGAAGTTGGTGCTGGAGAGGATGAATGCCGACTTGAAACCGGGCAACATGAAGGCAGTGAAGCTGATGGGGGCCGCGCTCCTCAGGGAGTTCCTGACGCAATGGGTGGCTCCGGTTCAGGCGCACTCGCGCCCATTGTGGATGCTCGGGTGTTGGCGTTTTGGGACTGGGGGCCCCCAGACTTGCCTGCCTGCGGCCTGCTGCATGGCTCAAGTGGTGGCCCAGTACAACCCATCTTCATCAGCACAAGACTCAAGACCCTCGCGAGGTGCCAAGCCTCGCGGGGCGGACGACGCAAGGCTTCCTTAGGGACGGCCTCGCCAGGCAGGCTCGCGAGGAGGCGGAGAGATCAAGGCAGGGTACCTCGTGAGGTGCTCGTGACGCAAGCCATGACGATCGAGACCAGGCGGGCGCCGGCCAGCGCAGTGTCCTTGTTTCCTCTTTGGTGCAAAGGGGGCAAGCACAAACGTGGAGTACCGATGCATCAGGCAAAGGTGGCCGTTTTAGTGCAACGAGACCAAGACCAGTGAAGGGGCAGGATGGAGGTCACCGTGGAGCCCAAGTCGACATCATCGCCAGTGCTTTTGGCAGCCGAAGACCAACTTTAGTCAGGATAACTTGTATTGGGTGTTCCCCTTCAAAATGGCCGTTGTTGGTGCCCTTCCGCTCAATATTTGGGGAGAGGCCCAGGGCCTCTCTCAATAGGACTAGCCACCACAGTAGAGAGGCATCGAATCCAGATTTTGGGAAGACTAGAGAGAGAGAGAGAGAGGCGACCGAACTCACCCAAGCAGTCCATCGCACCAGCTCAAGAACGCCTCTCGCGAGGCCGTTCTTCCCCTATACTGTTCATCATCAGCCCCTGAGGCAGTCCACCACACCACACATTGGAGTAGGGTATTGCATCACAACGGTGGCCCGAACCAGTATAAATCTCGTGTCCCTTGTGTTGTTCATCGTTTCCAGCTTAGATCTCACGAGGCGATCGAATGTAGATCGGTAGGGGAGAGATCTTCATGTGCACCCCAGTGTTCGAACCTTAAGGGTTTGCCCGAACCCAACATCCGATATTTGGCGCGCCAGGTAGGGGTGCGCCGGAGTCTTCTGTCCTCCGTCCTACGTTCCGCCGTGTCACTGCCTCCATGTTCGGTGACCCGATGGCCAACTCCGACCGCTGGGCGGCATGGCCTGCCCATGCCGTGCCGCCTGCCCAACGTGACCTCAACCCTGCACCTCAGGCAGCCCACACCCCGCAGAACGCTGCAGGACACGGGCGATGCGGTCAGGCATCCCCTGCCCTCACTCCACGGCAAGTACGATCGGCAGCAAGGGCCTCAAGCCACGCTACGGCCATGGCGCCGCACACCCGGTGGGAGCAGGCAAACATGAAGGCCGCACTCACGATGGCGCGGGTGCTGCTGAGGTGCAGACTGCATAAAGCAGCCGTGACATGCTGCTGGAGCGCGTCGCCGAGCTCCTGGATGCCGCCGCATCAGGGGCTCCACGTTCTGCGTCCAGCTTCCACCCCAGGCCCCGGGAGGGTCATGGTGTGGGCCGATCCGCATGTGCGCGCCCCCGAGCATGCCTCAAGGCTTCATCAACACCGGTTTGGCCATCAGTGCCGAGGAGCAGGCTGCGCCGGCGCCGCCCCTGGTAGGTGAGGGCATGCGCAGCGATGCCTTTGGCCCCAGTGGGCCGCCACCTTACCGTCCCCAAGATGGAGCTTCAAGTCGAGCTGCATGGCGTGCGGAGCACCACGGCAAGGCCTTTGGCGTGGTGGCCCCGGAAGCCTATGTGCCCCACATGGTGGATCGAGGGTACACGCTGGAGGAAGACCACAGCTCGTTCCTCGGGTCAGGCTGGGAGGAAGAAGCGCCAGAAGCCGAGCTCTTTTAGGAGTCTCACGGGAGCCTCGACAACTACCGGGTAACGCTAATTCCTCAGGAGCAGGCTTACGCTAACCATGGGTCGCAGGAGGTTCAGGTCACCGCAGCGGATGACTGCCCGAGTGCGGCGATCTCCTTCCCCTTAGGAGGAGGGCACTGGGGGCAGAAGGAGAGGGGTCGGGAGCCAGGCTCCTCCCCGTGGCGCGCAGAGCAAGGTGTTCTTCGGAGGTAGGCGCTCTGCCAGGGAGGTGCCCCAGGGCCTGCCCCCGGCAGAGGACTCGTGGTCGTCGGGGGAACCACTGGCGTCCCCTTTTGACCATTGGTGTCGTCCTAGTTTCCGGTCGCCGTCGGTGGGGTCAAGGGTGGCGCAAGGCGGGGCCCTCATCTGGCAATATGAAGAAAGGCCGGTACGTGTGAAGAAGGCCCAGTGCCTGTGAAGCTCGCCGCCCGTGACACTCTCACGTAATAATGAGTTGGGGCTGTACACGCCCCGGAGTCTCCAAAGAGTCGCCCTCGGGCTCCGGGGGCTCCCTCCCATGCCCAGTGGCAGCACTTAGCTCCGCGCTGGTGAGAAGACGTCGAAGACTAGACTAGGTTCCAGACGCGGCCATTTGCTCTTGTTTTCTCCTTTCGTGCGAACAAGCCTTGTTGCCTCAGATCTAAGTTGAAGTTGATTTTGTGTTTGTGTATGTGGGAAGGGGTGTTGTGTCTTATTCGCGTGCTTTCTCGTGCTCCTATTTCTGCTCAAGTTGGAATTCACGCTAGCTGCCTCCCTCTCGCGGGCTCCTCGTGAGTCGGGCAGGGCCTAGCACATGCACTCGCCGTCCCGCGACCGGTGTTCGCTCCAGCCAGGCTCTCGCCGCATGGTCGAATGGGACCCCCATGGGCCCTCGAATGTACACCACAAGCCCGCTCGGGACACGCAAGACAAAGGTAAAACCACAATGACCTATTCATCATGACAATCACGGCGTCATGTAGGCACTCGTCTGGCGCCAATCTTGACAACACATAGGCAACAATTTTCTTACATGAGGGGCTTCCCCTCCCAAAAATGCTCTCACAACCTTCAGGGCCACGCCCAAGTCTCTTCTTGCGCAGGGCAAGCAGCGGGAGGAAGCACGGGGTCAATCGGACAAATCGCTCGCCCCATCCCCCATGGCATCCCCGGAGGCGTCACTGGCACCACCATCGTTGTCGCCAGCCTCTTCATCACCATTGTTGGCACCGTCTCCGCCATCATTTACCATGACGCCTTCATCGGTAGCAACGATCACCCCGTCGTCGTCAGAAGTGAAGCCCTGGACGAGCACATCAACGTTGTCCTCCACCCACCGCACTAGGTCGCCTCGAACGGCCTCAGGCACTGGGGCGATGGCGGCATCAAAGTCGAAGAGGGGATCGAGGTTCTGAAGATGGCTGAAGACGCGGGAGAATGCCCGCGTGAGCAGGCCGCGGCTCCGTTCCTCCACCAACTGGCGAGACCTCTCGGAGCGGTTCTCCAAATGCGTCACCACGTTAGTGAAGAACTGGAGGTTGCCGGCGTAGTTGGTCACATGCGGCTCCTTGGCGGCAGCCTCGCAAATGTTGCCCAAGGTCGTGTTAGCCCTTTCCCTAAGCGTTTGGAGCATGGGGCCGTGCATGTGCTCCAATGTCTGCCGCTGGCGGATCTCGTCCGCATTCTGCTCCGCGACGGCCTCGACAACATCAACCCGATGTTGAAGAAGAAGCAGCTCGGCGCGGGAGGAGGCCATCTCGGCCTGCGCCGAGCTTAGCGCGGCAGCGGTGGCCTCAGCTCTCTGTGTGGCTTCAGTCAACCTGGTCCTGAGGGCAGCAGTCCTGCCCGTGGCTTCGGCCCTGATCAACTCCAGCCGCTCTTCATACTCGCGCTCAAGGCCGGCGCGAGCCTCCGCCACGCGATGGTCGATCTCCTCCTGGATCCGGGCCTCCCGCGTGCTGACGTCGTCCTCCGCCTGGGCAACCTGGCGCTCCCTCATCTCCAACCGATCCAGATCAAGGTTGCACTCGGTAGTCTCCAACGTCATCGCTTCCTCACGCCTCCGGAGTTCCTCCTCTTTAGCGGGCTCACCCTTCAGTAGTGCGAGGGTAGATCGGCGCAGCTCCACCTGCTGCTCCAGGGAGTTGCACCAGTCTTGGAGCTCCCACGTGCGCTCCTCCATAGCTTCGCGTCAGTTGTCAGCCTCCTGAGCTTCTTCAAGGGCCCGAGAACAGGCCTCCTGAGAGGCCGCCAAGGACACTTCGGCCTTGGCATTCTCGAGGTCACGCTGGTGGCGCGCGAGACCAACAACCGCCTTTAGCTTGCACCGCTCCTCGACCAGCCTCAAGCCTTCAGCTTCAAGACACACGTTGTCAACACCATCCTCTGACGTCGTCAACTGCATCGACCACCCTTCGGAGGAACTCTTGGCGGAGAACCCTGCGCTCCCATGCACGCCCAAGAACATCGTCAACACCATCCTCCGCCGTCGACGCCAGCGGAGGTCCTTGGGGCGGTTCGTCCCCTCTCGGCAGGGGGCTGGGGGCTGGTGCCCCTGCGATCGCCGGGCGGGCACCGCAAGGAACCCAGCCTGGTGTCGATCCACCTCCCGCTGGGGGCCCGAAGATCGGCTTCAGCCACTCGCCACTGATGATCAATGAAGGAGCTCTGGACAAGCTAGATGTGCCCAGGAAGAGCTCACGAGGGGAGAGCGGCACGACGACAGGATCAAGACGCGCCGCGGGATAGCCTGCCTCTCTAGCTAAACTTGCACCCAAGGCGGCGCGCGAACCCAATGCAGTTAAGGTTGGTGACGGAGGAGGAGCCTAAGGGAGCGGCTCCTCAGCTGGCTCCGCGGGCTCGTCGGAGGGAATCCTGAAAGGCCACGGTCAGCAAAAAGAGAGGCAGACAAGGAACCATGAGAAGGAGAGACTTACTCGTCCATGGCGAAGTACTTCCTGTGCTTCAATGGGTGGTGCGGGCGCTCATCACCACCGGATGCCTCCTTCCTCTTGCGAAGGGCCTCGAAATCTATACGGAACCAGCCCAAGCTCGCGACATGGGGGCCGACGCACGGCATAGGAGCCGAAGCATCAGGCCGGCCTGCATCAGGAGCACCAGCCATAGGGGAGCAATCAGGCACCACCTCTTGGTGGCCTAACGGGGTCTTGGGTCTTCAGCCTCGGGAAGGGCAGGCCGCGTTCCCTCGTCAGCCACCACCTCGCGAGGGGTACCATCAGCTCCGGGGGATGGCGCCTCGGGAGCCCCACGCGACATCAGCACCTCGACGCCAGGCCCCTCGGCTCCCGCCAATCCTTGCCTCCCGGCAACGACTCCTGAGGCGAGGTTGGCGCGGGCAGCCGGGGGAAGGACCACGGCAACCGGATTCTCGTGAAGTCCCACAAGGTTGGCTGGGCGCAGCCCCCATTCATTGAAACGAGGCATTTTCCTCGCGAAGTCGACCCTATTTTTGCAAAGATACAGCAGGGCGCCCCCATGGCCAGCACTGCCAGGAGAGGGGTCACCCGTCAGGACCAGCAGCACCTTCTTCAACGTCTCCGATGCGAGATCCCCTTCCTGGAGCCTCATATGGTCCTCACGACCGGTGCAAGCCCACATTGGGCGGGAATGGCGCTGGAGAGGAGCGATGCGGCGCCGGAAGAACTCCTTCACCACCTTGGGCGCCGTCACCCCGAGCTCCCTCAACCTCTCAAAGCGATGCCAGGTGAAGGCAAGTTGGGGGCTCGTGAGTTCTTCATGATCCCCACCAGGATTGGGAATAGCAGGCAGCATGGGGTGCGAGAGCAGGGGCTGGGCACCCCAACGTCCACGTATACCCATCGCTCCTGGAACCCGCTCGTAGAAGGTGGGAGGCTAAAATCGACCCCTGAGGCGGCCGTCTCCGGCACGGCCTGGAAGCTCACGCACCCCGAACACTGGGAAGGATCGGTCAAGCGCAGCGAGAAGAAGTGGCGCAGAAGGGTAACGGAAGGAGGAATCCCCACCATGGTCTCGCAGACAAAGGCGAAGACAACAAGCAGAGCAATGGATTGGGGGCCAAGGTGCATCATGTGGATCTGATAATGGGAAAGCACCGCATTGAAGACGGCGAAAAGGGGGGAACCAGGCCTGCCCATAAGGCATCGGCGAATAATCGGACCTCCATGACGACCCTGTCGAAGGAGGCGTGGGACGCGGGCCAGACCGTCATCTTCCCGCACTAATTGAAGCTCGAGGCAAGTGCGGAGCAGACCTTCTCCAGGGCCTCCAGGTTGAGTATGAGCGATTTGTCGACCGCGGGAGCAGCCACCGAGGGCGTGCTGGACGAGGGCGTAGGTTTCTTCCCCTTATCCTTTTTCGTCGGTGCCATAAGAATGGGACGGGGGAAGAGCTCGAGATGGATTGGAGGCGAAAGCAGAGGCTCGAGGAGGAAAGAGGAGCAAGAAGTGCGCAGGCTACGAAGGAAGGATAACTGTGTACAAATCTCATGGCCGTCTAGCCAGGCGCATAATGAGGGAGCGTGGGGAAACGGAGACGCCCACGTCCAATCAACTTCCACGCGGCGCCCAAGGCCGCAGGCTGATGGGGCCCGCGGCGCTCCGCACTTGCCCCTTCGCTTCTCCGCTAAGCCAAGTCCGAGCGCGCCTTGGGCCCGGGGGCTACTGTCGGCGTTCTGGGAAAAGGGGTCCCTAGACTTGCCTGCCTGCGGCCTGCGGCGTGGCTCAAGTGGTGCACTAGTACGACCCATCTTCATCCGCACAAGACTCAAGACCCTCGCGAGGGGCCAAGCATCGCAGGGCGGACGACGCAAGGCTTCCTCAAGGACGGCCTCGCCAGGAAGGCTCCCGAGGAGGCGGAGAGATCAAGGCAGGGTACCTCGTGAGGTGCTCGTGATGCAAGCCATGATGATTGAGACCAGGCGGGCGCCAGGCGGGCGCCGGCCAGTGCAGTGTCCTTGTGTCCTCTTTGGTGCAAAGGGGGCAAGCAAAAACATGGAGTACCGAGGCATCAGGCAAAGGTTGCTGTTTCAGTGCAACGATACTAAGACCAGTGGAGAGGCAGGATGGAGGTCACCGTGGAGCCCAAGACGACATCATCGCCAGTGCTTTTGGCAGCCAAAGACCAACTTTAGTCAGGATAACTTGTATTGGGTGTTCCCCTTCGAAATGGCCGTTGTTAACGCCTTTCCCGCTCAATATTTGGGGAGAGGCCCAGGGCCTCTATCAATAGGACTAGCCACCACAACAGAGAGGCATCGGATCTAGATTTTGGGAAGACTAGAGAGAGAGAGAGGCGATCGAACTCACCCAAGCAGTTCATCGCACCAGCTCAAGAACGCCACTCGCGAGGCTGTTCTTCCCATGTACTGTTCATTGTTGAGGAAATCGTTAACTGGTAGCTGCTCGGTTGGCTCGTGAGTAGGGGATTAATCGGCTAATCGGCAAGTTAATCGTCCATTTAATCAATTAATCGGACGATTTATCGGTTTATTGGCTACTCGGTGACCCTACGAGTAGGGATTAAATCGGCAAGTTAACTGGTTAATCAGATGAATTCTTGAATAGGGGTACTGTTCATCATCAGCCCCTGAGGCAATCCACCACACCACACACTGGAGTAGGGTATTGCACCACAACGGTGGCCCGAACCAGTATAAATCTCGTGTCCCTTGTGTTGTTCATTGTTTCCAGCTTAGATCTCATGAGGCGATCGGTCGTAGATCGGTAGGGGAGAGATCTTCGTGCGCACCCAAGTGTTCGAACCTTAAGGGTCTGCCGGAACCCAACATCCGACATCGGGGATGGAGATGACGAGCTTCCCCTGAATCCGGCGGCCTTGGCCGACGATGAACTGGCCTCAGCTCTCCGCCTCTTGGTTGGGGACGACCAGGAGTGTCCGGCGGGTGTCCCTGCCCCCTTGTTCCTCCGCGAGGATCGGGCACATGTGGTGGATGCCATGCCCACCTCTGATGGGCGCGGCCTGGTGCCGGCGGCGCCTCCTGTGGTCCGGGGGGCAACGACGCTGGTGGACGTGTCCTCGGGCGACTCCTGTGGAGGAGGAGAGGAAGAAGAAGAGGAGGAGCGCGACTCGGAGGCGTCCTTTGAAGGGACGGGGGAGACCTCTCCCCGGCGTAGGGTCGACATCCTCCGCACCTTGCTGGACGATGATGAGACCGACGCCATGCGGGAGGAGGAGGATCAACCCGCGATCCTGAAGAAGGATAGGTCAGCGCTGATCCCCCGAGAGGTTGCTTCTACCCAGGCACCGCCTGGAGTCGTGTCCAGCCCTTCTGTTGCGCCTTCTTCCGTTCCCAGACCTCTTGCAGCTACGCCCCGGGCCACGAGGCTCTCGGGCTTCAAGCTCGGCAAGAGGGCGGTGAGCTATGCCGTGATTGACCAGTAAGTGCTACAACTCCATCTTGTTCTTGATTATGCTGCCGGGGTTTGATGTTCTCCATCAATTGGTTAGGCCGCCGCTTGCAGCAGAAGAAGGGGGACACGGTGACTCCTTCTAGGGCAGACTCATCTACCGTAGCCGCTCCTTCATCCATGGGAAGGGGAGGCAACGATGTTCATGCCTCCTGTGCCCCATCATCCTCGCGAGGCCCGGAGGAGCGCCCTGGCGGGGTGCCAGCCCCCGTGGCCCCGTTGGCTCCGAAGGTGCCGGTGCCTGACGCTGCTGCTGAGGTAGCCAAGGCTCAGGAGCTCCCTGTCGCCAAAGCCATGGCTATGCTGCCGCCTCCTCCTCCTGTGCCACTGGTTCTGGGTCCTTCTACCTCCTCCGATTTCTTGGAGCGTACTGTCTCCGAGTTGGGCCATCTGTGAGAAGACGTCCAAGGCACCGACTCCCACCTGGTAGCCGGGCGCCTGGAGCTAGTCTCCGGCTGGATTCATTCTGACGCCTCCGTCCGAGTGGCGCTGAGGCAGGATGCGGCGGCTTCTCAGGAAGAGAAGCAAGCCGCCACCCAGGCCACAGCTGCTCGCGAGGCGGCATTGAAGGATGTCGCGGTCGCCCAGGGCTGCTGCAAGGCGCTAGAGGCCGAGCTGCAGGGCTTGTATGATGAGCATGCCAAAGAAGCTCGTGACCGCCAGGCGAAGGAGGAGGAGATGAAGGCTCGGGAGGACGCCGTCATGGACCGCGATGCCGAGCTGACGAGGCTGGCGAAGTCGCAGACCGCTGAGCGCGGCCGGCTGGAGACGCTGGAGCAGAAGTTGAGGGCGGAGAGGGCCGAGCTAGACGCCAAGGCGAAGGTCCTGGACGAGGACCGCATGGCCTTTGCACTCCTCGTGGAGAGGTCTCGTGCATCACTGAAGACTCTCTACGAGAATGGCTTGGAGAAGCCGCTGGCTGTCACTGAGGATGGCCCCGCCCAGCTGCTTCCCTTCTTGGTCGAGGCGCTCGAGGAAGTCGTGAGCGGCGTCGGCCCCATGGCCGAGGTAGAAGCTCACGTCCTTTCTTCTCCGGTGCTGACGCGCGTCTTCAGCCACGTCCACCTTCGTGACCCTCACGCCAATCTTGACGAGCTGCTGGAGACCGTGGACAACGAGCACTTCGCCGCTGCTGCTAAAGCTGTGAAGAGCCAGGTGGAAGCCTTGCTGGGGAAGTTCCACGCCTTTGCTTCTGTGCCCACGGCAGGCGGTGCTGCTGATCCTGCAGCCCCGAGTGGCGCCACCATGGGGGTGGAGTCTCTGGCGGGCGACGGTGATGTCCAAAGGTGACGGCTTATTTCCTACTTAGTTCCTGCAACATGCACCATGCCTCGTGGAGGCGTTTAAACTTGCATTTGGTATTGTGAAGACAATTGTGGTTTGTAATATTTGCTCCGGGATTTGCTTCGAGATTTTGCGGTTTCCTTCCTATTTGCTTTATGTTTTACATCGACAGAGCCCGACCCCGCGCATACCTCAACCGCCGTTGGCCCCGACTGGATCACCAGGATGGGACCAAGGAGTGAGGGGTTACGTGGCAAGTTAGGCTCCTAAGTCGTGATGCTTAGGAGTCCCCCTTGACGCGCAAACAGCAAATAGGGAGGGACGTTGGAGTAGACCTGGCGTTCTACATCGGTAGAGCCCGACCCCGCGCATACCTCAACCGTTGTTAGCCCCGACGGGTTCACGAGGACGGGACTGAGGAGTGAGGGGCTACATGAGCAGTTAGGCTCCTGAGTCGCGATGCTCAGGAGTCCCCCTTGACGTTCAAACGATCTTCATACCTTGGCTCCACTCGGGGAGGGGCGCGCGATGACAAGGTCCGAGGGACCTGGCTGGGTGGCATGCGCTCGGGCGTGACCCGGGCGCAGCCCCCATGTCCAGCCCCCTCGCGTGACGCTCCCGAGGGGAGGTGTTGCGATGAGGCCAAACACTAAGCTCTGGGCTCCCTGAGGTTGATACGGCCATGGGCCGCCCTCAGTTGTTTATCACCAGCATGGAGCATAGCGCTTCCGTATGTGTACGGGCATAGCCGCTCCTCGGCAGTGTCGTCCGCCAGTGCGGAGCATGGTGCTTCCACTGGTGCGTGGGAGGGGGGCCCTCCGGGAGGAGCCCTCGGGGCATGTACAGCCCCGCCCTGACACGTGGCTTGCACGGTAGGGCTAGATGAGGTGTATCTGGGCACTCGTGTGCCAGCGTGGGACTCACGAGGACCTACCTCAAGGTGGGTTGTGCCTGGTCTTGAGTCCTGGACAGTTGTGTGTTCCTGCAGAATGGTTAGATGCAAACACTCTGCGTCCTCAGGTCCCGGCCCTCGAGCGAGCTCAGCCACCGCTGGTATGCCAGGTCACGATGCCATGGTCAAGGCCAGTGGGTGAGGGCTGGAGAGCCAGTAAGAGCTCCTGAGTCGCAATGCTCAGGAGCCCCCCTTTTAACGCGCAAGCGAATCGCATGAGAGCGGGGCGGAGCCGTGGTTGGTAACAGGCGATAATCACAGGAAGGTTAGGTATGAAGGGCAAATCAGCTTAGGTAATGCAGAACGGATACATGCCATTGGGCCAGGCCCGAGTGGCTTGGGGATGATGCAGCCCGAGGGGCGCCCCCAGCAAGGTAAACTGAAGAAATAAGAAAAAGGGATACATGTCGCAGGGACGGACCCACACGGCCTTGGGATGATGCAGCCCCGAGGGCGCCCCCAGCTGAAATGAACTTGGAAGATGTCACCTGGTTCCATTGTAGAGGGGGTGTTGGAGCAGCTCAAGATGCACGGTGAAGAGGCCAACCCTCACGAGCCGTTGGAGCCCTGAGCCTCGGGAGGCTCTGCGGGTCCGGGTGGCTCCCCGAGGACTGTCTCCATCTCCGCTAGGATCGTGTGATGCCTGGCCTCCTGAGCCGCCAGAATGCTTCACAGGTGACGCTGGAAGGTGGCAGCTGCGTTCGGCAGGCCGAAAGGCATGCGAACATAGTTGTGTGGCGGACCCTCACAACATCCCACACGCGAAGGCCAGAGGCGCTCCTGAGATGCGGCCCGGTTGAGCCCTAGGACTTTGATGCAGACGCGCAGCCGACCATCCTCGCCTGGACGGGGGGCCACGCCAGGCAAGCGGCGGTCGCCGTGCATGGCTCTTGCTTCCTGAAGCTCCTAAGTGGTCTCGATGATGAACTCCTGAGCGCTGGGCTTTCAACACCTTGAGACCTCCTGAGCGAAACGTGCCACGAAGCACGCCTCCAAGTGGTGCCTGAGCGCCTCCCTCATAACGTTGGCAAAGTTTGAGGCCCTCCAGAAGAGAGCCCCGAGCCCTGCCCGAGGAGCGCGCCAGGCACGCCTTCCTACACGATGGAGGGAGGTGCCCCTTGCACGGGCGCTGATCCTGACGCAACACCTCCTGAGATGCCAACCTCCCGAGGCCTTGTGATAAGCGGTGTCTTCTTCTTCTTGGGGACTACCTCAGGAGGGTCCTCGCCCCTGCTATCTGGGTCTTCGATTGATGCAGCTTGGAAGGTGCGCTCGAGGGAGCACACCGCATCTCTTTCCTCACAGGGGACCATGATGATTCCGTCAGTCCCCGACATCTTGAGGACGTTGTAGCCATGCTGGGTCACCGCCATGAACTTGGCCAGGGCTGGATACCCGAGGATGGCATTGTATGGCAGGTGGATGTGGGCGACGTCGAAGTCGATGAGCTCAGTGCGGTAGTTGTTGTGCTGTCCGAAGGTGACAGGGAGGCGGACCTGCCCTATCAGGGTGGTGGAGCCGTCAGTAACTCCAGAGAAAGTCTTGGTAGGCTGAAGTTGATCATATGGCACTTGAAGGTTGTCGAACATCTCAACGGACAGGACGTTGAGCCCTGCACCGCCATCGATGAGGGTCCTGATGACTTGCATGTTGCTAATGACTTGGGAACAAAGCATCGGGAGGACGCCAGCAGTAGCTACGCACTTCAGTTGATATGTCGAGCTGAAGGTAATGGCGCACTTGGACCACCTGAGCGGGCGCATGGCCTCGAGCTTGGTGAGGATTGTGTTCACTTCGCAAGCAAACTGCTTGAAGATGCGCTGAGCGGCTGGGGCCTGAGCTCCGCCCAAGATGCAAGCGATAGCACGCGGTTCTTGGAAGCCCCCAGCCCCCTTGTCATGGTGATGGTCGTCATTCCTCCTTGGTGGCGGCGGCAGAGGAGGAAGGCCTGCGTTGCCCTGCGGGCGGTCCTCGCGAGGCTGATCCCTCCAGGCGCCCTCGCGAGGCTGGTCTTGCCAACGATCCTCGCGAGGTCAGTCACGCCACTCCCGGCGAGGGCCACAGTCGTCCCATCGTCCTCCGCCAGGTCCTCCTCCTTGCCCGTAGCCCCGGTCTTTGCACTTGAGGCGTCGACCGAAGCGTCCTTCTCGAACGGCCCTGAGCTCTTGGCATCGTTGGTGTTGTGGGTGTGGAGGTTGTGGTAGGCACAGAACGGTCGGCTGCCCTTGGACGACTCTGGCTGGTCCCTGTCGCACTTCGTATCTGGCTCTGTTGCAAGCACGGCTGCTCCTTTGCACTTCATGTCCTTGGCCTTGGCCTTCTTTTCTTCTAGGTCGGCAGCTGGAAGCTCGAGGAGGGAGAGGCGCCCTTCCTCAGCTCTTGTGCACTTGGTCGCCAGGTTGAACAACTCCAGAGATGTGCACAACTCCTCATGGATGGCGAGCTCCTCCTTCATCTTGACGTCGTGGACGCCATCAGCGAACGCTGAGATGATGGCCTCGTCCGTCACCTTGGGGATCTTGAGGCGGGCGCTGTTGAAGCGTTGGATGTATTTCTGCAGGGTCTCCCCATGCTGCTGCTTGATGCGGGACAGGTCACCCGCGGCCGGGGAGGGGGGGGGGGCAGTGCGAGTGCCCTGGAAGTTGGCGATTAAGCCGCTGCGCATCTCGTCCCAGGAGGAGATCGAACTGGGAGGCAGGTTCAGGAGCCACGTGCGGGCACCATCCTTGAGCTCCATGGGAGACCAGTTCGCCATGACCTTCTCATCTCCGTTGGCCGCCTCGATGCCCAGCTCGTAGAGCTGCAAGAACTCTGCGGGGTTGGCTGTGCCATCGTAGCGAGGAGGCAAGTCGGGCTTGAATTGCCCGGCCGGGCGACGCTACACAGCTCGGTGGTGAAGGCGCGGCAACCTGCTGTGGTCACCAGAGCCCTTTGCTGACGCGGGGCTTGCTCTTGATGGTACACGCGCACTGCTGCCAGGGGCAGTATGGGGTCTTGACGCGCTGGTGCTGGGACGCAGTCTTGTCGTGCTGGTGGAGGAAGCACGGGAGCGCCGTCTTGAGGTCGAGGGATTTCTTGGCAGCTTCTTTCTTGTCGCGCGGGCGCTGGATGCGGTGGGTCACGTCCAGGGGTCGTGCGCCTTGGAGCCAGGGCGCCGTCTTGGGGGAGAGGTGGCGGAGGCGCTCCCTGACCCGCGTCGCCCATGCCTGGAGGGCGAGGCAGCGAGAGGGACTGCGCGGGAGAGCCCCCTGCGGCGCTGACGGGCTCGGTGATGCGAGCGAGCCATTCTTCGTAGAGGTCGTCGACGGGGCGGTAGTGCAGGAGCTCACGTGCCAGGAGCAACATGGCCTGCGCGTCCGTGGGGGCGCGACGAGCGTGAGACGATGAACCAGCTGGGGTCAGCGACGGAGTGGCGGTGCGGCCTTCCCGCCGCACCGAGTGGTGCAGCGAAGATGCTTGTTGCTCGTTCCCCGTTGGGCCGGTGGCGGCGTTGGTGGCAGGTGACGGGGAACAACGAGGAGGCCCACCGGCAGGAGCCGTCTGGGCGACGCGAGCGGCGACAGCAGCCCGGAACTCGGCACGGGCTCGGCGAGCGTCCGCCATGGATGCGACCAAGCGATGGGACGCAGATCAGCGGAAAGGTGATTCCGGCGCACCCCTACCTGGCGTGCCAAATGTCAGATATTGGGTTCCGGCAAAACCCATAAGGTTCGAACACTGGGGTGCGTATGAAGATCTCTCCCTACCGAAACACGCCCTCAGTCTCGCCGCGATCCCTAAGCTAGATTGATGAACAACACAAGAGACACAAGATTTATAGAGGTTTGGGCCACCGTTGTGGTGTAATAACCTACTCCTGTGTGTGGTGGTGGATTGCCTCTTGGGATGATGATGAATAGTACATGGGAAGAACCACCTCGCGAGGAGAGGTGTTCTTGAGGTGGTGTGATGTGCGGATGAACATAACTTGTCCCTTCTACCATGGTGGCCAGCTCTATTTATACAGGCCCTTGTCCTCTTCCCAATCTTGAGCGGGAAGGGATCCAACAACGGCCATTTTGAAAGGGGACGGCTAGTACAGGCTATCCTGACTAAAGGTGGTCATTGCCTGCCAAAGGCGATGGTGATGACGGCGTATTGGGCTCCATGGTGACCTCCGTCCTGCTGTCCTGCTAGTCTTGGTCTTGTTGCACCGATATGGAAACCTTTTCCTGATGCCTCGGTACTCTGTGCCTGCGCTTGCCCCCTTTATAGCAAAGAGGAAACGAGGACACTGCGCGGGCTGGCGCCCGCCTGGCAGCCGCCTGGTCTTGGTCGTCATGGCTTGCGTCATGGGGACCTCACGAGGTACCCCTTGCCTTGATCTCTCCGCCTCCTCGCGAGCCTGCTTGGCGAGGCCACTCCTGAGGAGGCCTTGTGTCGTCCGCCCCGCCAGGCTGGGCCCCTCGCGAGGGTCTTAAGTGTTGGTTGATGAAGACGGGCCATACTGAGCCACTGGCTGAGGAACGCCGCAGGCCGCAGGCAGGCAAGTCTGGTGATCCCCGTTCCTAGAACGCCGACACGATCTTCGCCGGATGATGACGAAGCCAACGATGGGCAACGTCGCCCCGAAGGCGCTGAGAGGGCAGGCGTCGCCTCCTAGACAGTGCAACCGTCCAGCGGATGGCCGGCTGACGCACCTGCCATGCCGAAGCGCCGCACCGAGGGGTTGTTTGGCACCCGCCTGCCCAAGAAGGCAAAGCAAGAGGCCACGAAAGCGTCCGTCATCCGGAGGGCCCCAAAGGATCGCCCATTGTTGTCCGGGTAAGTGCGTTAGGCGCACGGTCTTGGTTGCTTTTCTTTCTTGCAAACTTCTCATCTCTACTTGCTTTGTTGAGCAGTGCCGCCATCTCCATATCACAGGCTCTATCCGCCTTGCTAATTGGACCAACAAGCGACTCTGCGGAGGTCCGTCGTGTGGACCCGGCCGCTGCCCTTCTGGAGGGCAAGGAAAGGAATGCGCGGGAGGAGCAGGAAGCTGCCACGGTGCGGGAAGACGCCGATGCCCAGACCACCGCGTCAGCGCAGGCGGAGGCGGAGGCGGTGACCAAGGCGTAGGAGGAGGCCCACGCCAAGGCCGCAGAGAATCTGGCTGGCAGTGGGATCCCGGAGGTTGCAAATCTTGAGCAGTTGGAGGAGCCGGTGGTGGAGGCCCACGTGCCGACTAGGGCAGCCGAAGCCGACCAGATGGCTCCAGAGCTGCAGGTTGGTGACTCTGTCATCCCGGAGGCAGACGTGACTCAGCGCGCGCTGGGTGCTAGCGAGCGAGGTGACGACCACCCCGGATGGCTGGAGATGTCGCTGGCCAGCGCCGGGTTGGCGACGAGCCAGGCCATGACGACACGCACCTCCGCCTGGCGCGGGTGGCTTCCACGCCGAGTTCAGTAGAAGTCAGGGCCGCGAGATCGCAGGGAGCCGACAACGAGGCCACGAGTTCTGCTCCACCTGGCTAGATGCCAGGGGCCGGCCTGGCCACCCTGAACCTCACGGTCCAGGATGACGTGGACAAGTTCTCTGTCCATGGGGCCACCCTCCTGAATTCGAGGAGCGAGATTGTGGCGATGTAAATGTATGTCTGGGTATGCTCCTGATCTTGCTTTTCATTTTTGCGATCTTCAGTGGGGGCGTGCTAGTGCACCCATTGGGTGTAGCCCCCGAGTTCCAAGTCGGCTGCTGAGCCAGCGGGTTGGAACTTTAAGGTGTGTTTCTGAATGCTGAGATGTCGTTCTTGTCGTAGGACTATCACAACCTGCATGTGGCCTCCTTCAACTCCCAAAAACAGATGCTCGCCAACTGTCTGCCGAGTTGCGGAAGAGCCGAGCTACGTAGGTCGGCTTTCAGTGGGGGAACGCAAGTGCACCCACTTGGTGTAGCCCCTGAGATTCGGGTCGACTGCTGAGTAGTCGGGCGGGATCTTCCTGGTGACTTCTTGTCTTTATTGATGCTATTGCTGATGATTCTTCTTTGTTTTCGCAGAGGCTGCTGAGGGAGTCCTGATTAGGGGGTACTCGGATAGCCGGACTATATGCTTTGGCCGGACTGTTGGACTATGAAAATACAAGAAGACTTCGTCCCCTGTCTGGGTGGGATTCTCCTTTGCATGGAAGGCAAGCTTGGCAATTCGGATATGTAGATCTCCTTCTCTGTAACCGACTCTGTGTAACCCTGGCCCCCTCCGGTCTCTATATAAACCAAAGGGTTTAGTCCGTAGGACAACAACAATCAGAATCATAGGCTAGCTTCTAGGGTTTAGCCTCTACGATGTCGTGGTAGATCAAATCTTGTAATACTCATATCATCAAGATGAATCAAGCAGGAAGTAGGGTATTACCTCCATCGAGAGGGCCCGAATCTGGGTAAACATTGTGTCCCCGCCTCTTGTTACCATTAGCCTTGATGCACAGTTCGGGACCCCCTACCCGGGATCCGCCGGTTTTGACACCGACATTGGTGCTTTCATTGAGAGTTCCACTGTGTTGTCACGATAAGGCTTGATGGCTCCTTCAATCATCCGCAACGATGCGATCTAGGGTGAGGTTTTCCTCCCCGGACAAATCTTCGTATTCGGTGACTTCGATCTATGGGCCAACTCACTTGGCCATCTGGAGCAGATCGATAGCTACGCCCCTGGCCATCAGGTCAGGTTTGGAAGCCTGAACTACACCGCCGACATCCACGGAGACTTGATCCTCGATGAATTCGAGCCCATGATAGGTGTGCCGAACAGTCACGAGGAGCACGATCTAGATCTGCCATCGGACGGAGTTTGGAAGATCACACCTGCGCCTGCCCTGGCTCTTAATCTGGAGCAGATCGTGCCATCCGAAGATGGGTGGATGGACCCCGCCATGGAGGCCGCACACCCAGCGGCGTTAGAGCCGAACACAGACTTTGCCTCCAATGAGGTCTGTGTCGTCAGACCCTCGGACTTCTCTCTGGCCATAGGCTCTGAACCGCGTGCATCCGTGCCTATCAAATCTAATTGGGCACCGATCATGGAGTATACCTCCATGGATATCCTTCAGCACTTGCCCTTGGGCGACGTGCTAAATTCATTAAAGTCTCTCTCCCTCTTAGGAGACTCTTGGCCGAACTATGTCTGGATTGAGTGGGAAGGCGAAGAAATTCGTTCCACACCCACCACCCACTTAATAGCCACTGTCGACGACTTAACTGACATGCTTGATTTCGACTCCGATGACATCGACGGTATGGACGATGATGTATGAGAAGAACTGGAACCACCGCCCACAGGGCGTTGGACAGCCACCTCATCATATGATATATATATGGTAGACACACCCCAAGAAACAACGGCGTGGAACGGAAGAATGCAACTGAGGATAATCCTCTTGAGAAGCAACCAAAGAGACGACGTCGGCGCCGCTCTAAATCCCGCCACAGTAAAAACAGCGACAACAGTGCAAGAAAGAATAACACCCTGGTTGACTCCAAAGGCAGCGACGATCCCATGGACCCAGTGATGGAGCAGGATGAGCCAAGGGACGGCGAACATAGTCCGGAGCCGCTGTCCGATCATAGGGATGGCGGGGATAAAACTCATAAACTTGTCTCCGGAGAGGAGAACAGTCTGGGCGACGATGCACTCATCATCCCGGAAAGACACTTGGAACAAGAGAACCTCCATAGAAGGCTTATTGCCACCATGAGGAGCTTGAAGAAGAAGAATCAAAGGCTTAAGGCCACGTAGGATACGCTCAACCACAGATGGAACAAAGTGCTCGACACTGAAGAAAAATACGGTGGCGACCGCCACACAAAGAGCTACACAAAGCGCAAGCTGCTGCCCGAATTCGACGACGAGGCTATAGAGCCCATTCCGTCGGAAAACAATACGGCCAATCCGCTGGACCGACCACCCCGTGGCCGCGACAGGGCGGCTAATGATGCTGCACACGAGTCAGCACACGATTTACGTGAAGCACCTGGACAAAAAAGCCGGTATGGCCAGGTCCATCTATGGATGTAGGAAGCGTGTTCCGCGGCAAGATCACAGCAACCAAAAGGACTATACTGATCGAATATCAGCTCGGAATCACCACCGAACACTACAACTGTCGAAAGCATGCCATGACATATCCAAATACAGGGGTGCTGCACACCCCCTGTGCTTCACCGATGAGGTGCTGGATCATGAATTTCCAGAGGGATTTAAACCCGTAAACATAGACGCATACGATGGAACGATAGACCCTGCGGTCTGGATTGAGGACTTTATCCTTCACATCCACATGGCCCGCGGAGATGGTCTCCACGCCATCAAGTACCTGCCCCTCAAATTGAAAGGACCAGCTCGACACAGGTTGAAAAGCCTCCTCGAAAAACTCAATCGGAAGCTGGGAGGAACTTGAGGACGCTTTCAGGACAAATTTTCAAGGGACCTATGTCCGACCTCCGGATGCAGACGATCTAAGTCACATAATACAACAACCAGGAGAGTCAGCCCGTAAGCTTTGGAAGAGATTCCTCACTAAGAAGAATCAAATCGTCGACTGCTCGGATGTTGAAGCCTTAGCGGCTTTCAAGCACAGTGTCCAAGATGAATGGCTCGCTAGACACGTCGGCCAAGAAAAATCGAGAAAATGGCAGCCCTAACAAGCCTTATGACCCGCTTTTGCACGGGCGAGGACATCTGGTTGGCCCGCAACGGCACCAGCGACCCAGGCACATCCGAAGTTAGGGATGGCAATGGGAAGCCACGACACAATAATAACAAGCGTCGAAACAATGAAGACAACCCAGACAACACGACAGTAAACGCCGGATTCAGGGGCTCTCGACCCGGTCAACAGAGAAAGCCATTTAAAGGCAACAGAGATGGACCGTCCAGCCTAAACAAAATTTTGGACAGATCATGTTAGATTCACGGCACGCCCGACAAACCTGTGAATCACACCAACAGAGAATGTTGTGTCTTCAAGTAGGCCAGCAAGCTAAACGTCGAACACAAGGGGAGGGAGCAGCCAAGTGAAGATGAGGACGAACCGCGCCAGCCGAACACTAGGGGGCAGAAAAAATTTCCACCAGAGGTCAAAACAGTGAACATGATTTACACAACACACATACCAAAGAGGAGGCGCAAACGCGCACTCCGAGACGCATACGCCGTCGAGCCTATCGCCCCCAAATTCAACCCATAATTCAACCCATGAGTGTATCGCAGGGATCATCCGACTAGTATCCGACATGGAGGTTCGGCTGCCTTGGTGCTCGACCCAATAATTGACGGATACCATCTCACTCGGGTCCTGATGGACGGCGGCAGTAGTCTTAATCTGGTATATCATGACACTGTCTGCAAAATGGGGATAGACCCATCAAGAATCAGCCAAAGCAGTACTACCTTTAAAGGAGTAATCCTAGGCGTAGAGGCCCGCTGTACGGGCTCTCTAACATTAGAGGTTGTATTCGGTTCTCCCAACAACTTTCAAAGCGAAGAACTAATCTTCGACATCGCTCCATTCCGAAGCGGCTATCACACACTACTCGGACGAACGACCTTCACTTGTTTCATGCAGTTCCGCATTACGCTTATCTTAAACTTAAGATGCCTGGTCCACGTGGCGTCATCACAATTAGCGGAAATACAGAGTGTTCTTTACGTGCGGAAGAATATGTGGTGGCTCTAGCAGCCGAACGACCTCTCCAACCAAAATAACTCATCGGTTATCAAGGCCACAGACACGGTTAGACGTGTCCGGCGCAGCACTAGTGGTAGCAGCCCAGATAAACCTGAGCTTGGGTGGATGGATATACCCCCATCGGTGGGGCTAGGGGCTCCCCGCATGTACAAAAGACCCATAGTTCGGCTCGACCCTATTAATACAATAATAAATTGCATTTTCATGGTTCATTAAGAATAACCAACTTTTCGCACGAATACACCAGATACTTTCACCTGGGTTTTCTCTTTTTTATAGATGATCATCGTGCTACACCCTTCCAGGATAGTGCACAACGGAGATAAAGGCGCAGACGTGCAGCAGGGCCCCATTCAAAGGTTTGTTTTTTGATTAAGACCCTATGTAAACCTTTTTTATTGTCTCTTGTTGCTTCACACCCTCTGGATACTCAAATTAACCGAGAGGGATACTGGCGTTATTGGCAAAAACTTTTTTCACGCCAGATTAATGCATGTACATGGAAATTCAGGGCTCATTATCGAGGGCGGTAGTCAGCCTAGTATATGATATAAAGTCTGAATACCTTGGGGAGTGTTCGGCATTGCGAGTTTGGCCTTATATGCATTAGCTCTGAATCATGTCTTTGGTCAATAGTTGGGTTTGACCGGCTCCCGTGTTTTGCTACCTTACGTTCCGCTCTATCGGCTAAGGTGGCACCGGGAGAACTACTGCGGTTGTGCCCCGGTTCATCTGGATGAGCACCTCAGTAGAGAAAGCCGAAAACTGGCTGTCATGATAAAGCGAGAGACTGATCAACTAGTCGAGGACTCAGCGGAATCTTTGTGATTCCTACGCATTAACGAAGGACCGGTTTCCCGGTCATGTACGTACGCGCATCGTATTCGGATGAACGCGGAAGTACCGGGGGCTATATAGTAGCCCCACCGTCAAACTCCTATGGCTAAGTGAAAGTGTTAAAGTTATATAGTCCAGATTGCCTTGTTTGCCACGCTATCACCTCCTTAAGAGACCAAGACGTTGGATCAACTGTGATTACGCGCTTTACCGAACACCCCCGCATTATATGTGTGGGGGCTGAAGCCGACGACTGCAAACTTTCAGGTTATATACATACTAACATACATACATAAACGGCCGCACAGGAGGCACTATAATACTTTACGTGAAAAAGTATAAACACGGCCTTTATAATCAAAATAGCATTGTTTTTACAATCAAGATACATATCACTAGAACATGGTACTCTTTGAGCACCGAGCCTCTATTAAACGGGCACCTTCCAGGACTTCTTCAAAATAGTGCTCGGGCGAGTTCTGACCCCCGGGCGGACCCCTGGTTAGAACAGCGGTGGCCTCCATCTCTGCCCAGTATGTTTTAACACGGGCAAGAGCCCCGCGCACCCTCTATGCATGCTGACCTCTTGACAGCGTCGATGTGCGGCACAACACGAAGAAATTGTTGCACTAAACCAAAATAACTATCCGGACTTGGTTCCTTCGGCTAGAGGTGATCCACGACAGACCTCATGGCAAGCCCGGACAACCTATGGAGCTCGGCCCATTCGGCCATTTGCTCATTCAACAGCAGCGGACGCTTGGGAGCACTGAACTACGACCAGAACAATATTTACACCTCATGATCTTTCTGACCTTTGAAATACTTAGTCGCATCAGCAGCACTCTTTTCTAAGTCCAAGTATGTGTCCGCAACACTCCATAATTGATCCAGAGGGGCATACTTCGGATCGCTGGACTTCGTCCATAATAAAAAGGGGCTCCCAGCCATGATATCTCCGGCTTGACAAAGCTCCTCCCGCATCGCTCTGATTCCAGAGCGAGTCTCCTTGGCCGCTTCCAAGGCCTTCTTCAGATTAGTTGCCTTCTCTTGGCTCTCCCTTTCAAGAAGCTCATATCGGCTGGCGGCATTTTTCAGCTCAACAGCCATTTTGGCTATTTTGTCTTCGCTCTGGCGATGACTAGTCTGTTCGGCTTTTAACTCTTCGGCCACCTTTAGGGCGGCCGCATCACTTCTCCTGGCTTGTTCCTTGGCTCGGGCAAGTTCCGCCCGAAGGGTCTCCACGGCGGCAGCTCCATCTGCAGTCAAAGCATATTATAGATACTAGCATCATGCTCCTCTTAATATTCGCTAACCACCAGAATGTACATACCATGTGCCTCGTCAAGCCGCTTGTTCACAAGCGTGATATCGGCATCCGCCACGTCAAGCTGCCGCCTCAATTCGACAAAATCAGCATTCCGGCCAGCCGCCAGACTCTTAGCCGCCTGCACATGAAAGCAACACGATCATTAACTGGGACTATGATCCTCTGTTTGCCACCTCTGGATGGCAACCAGAGTCTTAGGGGCTACTATCTATACAGAGCACACCTAGCGTGTGCGGTACAGGCAAAAATATATATATTACATTGCGTACCTCAAAGCCTATTAGCAGGCTCATAAAAGCCTCATTCGGCCCGCTTTTGGCGGATGAGATCCTCTCAACCACCATACCCATTAAGGTACGATGTGCCTCTGAGATAGCCGCTTGCTCCAAAAGATCCATCAATGTGTATGGTTTTACACCGGACAAGCCCGGACTCTTTTTGTTGCCCTCCTTAGGAGCCGAATACTCCAGACTTTGGGCGGCCGAAGGGTTACCTTCTGGCCTTTGTGGATCAGGAGAAATACTCCGCTATGACACCTCGGGGTCGTCCTCCCCATGAGGCGGGGAGGCAGGAGGAGGCGTTTCGCTCTCCATCATCTCCGGAAGAAAGATCCCCTAAAGATGAACTTTGTAGATAAGGGCTACGAGCCGGACTTCAAAATATATGTCTCGGTCATTGTTCTCAGAGATAAAGCAGGATACATTTACCAAAGTGCTTTTGTTCACTTACAGCTCGGTTGATGGCTGGCCCCCTTGCAGGCGCTGTGCGGTAAGGATGCCCTCCGGAGCAGGGCCTGCTGGCAAAAGGTTTCTTCCTGTGATGCCCCCTGGCAAGGCCTCTGCGTCCAAATCTTCAGGGGCGCCCCTTTTCTTCCCGTGGGGAGAAGGGATTCTAAATTCACCTCCCCGAACGTCCTCCTTCGCGGAGGCACTAATCCCCCCAGTTTGGATGTGTAACGTATGAAGCCCACCTTTGGCTTGTTTATTCCTCCCCTCATCTTCTCCTGATGGCGCTTGATACGGCGCGGGAGCCAGCATCCTGGTTAGAACAGGATCTGGTGAGCCTTCGGGAAGAGGGGCCGAACACCTGATCCTCTCCGCCTTCCTTATTAGGTCCTGGCAGAGGGCAATTTTTCAGAATGATGCTGTAACAAATATAATAACAGCAAGTTCGGTCGCGGAGTTACTTACTTGGGTATCTGGACGGTTGCAGTTCAGACCCGCATCCTCGGTGGTGTCTGAACACTTTATTCATGATCCGAAGAACAATCGATACATCCCTTCGAGCGTCACGCCGAAGAAGTTTTGAATAGTTCGCGGTCCTTCCGGGTTGAACTCCCACATACGGAGAGATCGAAGTTGGCATGGCAGGACCGGATGAACCAGCATTACCTGAATCACTTCGACGAGACTGACATCCCTCTTGAGGAGATCTTGGATGCGTCTTTGTAATGTCAGCACGTCATTTACTGGCCCCCAGTCCAGCCCATTGTTGACCCATGACGCCCGGGCAGAAGGCTAGGGTGGCCGCCTGCTTTGTACCTCGGGGTGCTGTGATGTAGAACCACTCCCGTTGCCATAAGTCATAGACCTCCGGGAAGGAGCCCTTTGGCTATAGGGCGTCAACACATTTGCTTATTATAGCACCTCCGCACTCCGTGTATCGCCCGTCGATCATCTTCGGCTTCAAATTGAAGGTCTTGAGCCACAAGCCAAATTGTGGGATAATACGGAGGAAGGCCTCACACACGACGATAAACGATGAGATGTGAAGGATGGAATCTGGAGCTAGATCATGGAAATCTAGCCCGTAATAGAACATAAGCCCTCTTATGAAGGGATCAAGACTAAAGCCAAGCCCTCGAAGGAGGTAGGAAACAAATACGACACTCTCGTTGGGTTCGGGAGTGGGGATAATCTGCCCTAGAGCAGGTAGCCTGTGGGGGATTTCGGTGGTCAGATACCTAGCCTCACTAAGCTTCTTGATGTCCTCCTCTGTGATAGAAGAGGCCATCCACCATCCTTGAAAGTTGGATCCGGACATGATTGAGGGTCCAAAGCGCTTAGCCTGAACCTTGGGTGTTGGAGCTTGAGGTAGGGGAAGGGAAGGATTAGGCGTGGAAAGAAAAGGACAGGTCTGGACCTCTTTATAAAGAGGTGAATATCAAGCGTCCTCCGCGTGGCCGTTTGGAACTTGCCTAAAACTGAGGAGTCATACTAACAGCATGATTGGGTTACCCACGCCCGTATTGATGAGAATCTCGTGATCAGAGGGACACGATCTCTGCTTCGACAAGACGTGCCAATAAAACCACCTCACAATACGTGCAATAGCAGGCTGGGAAAAACGGTTTGTATAATGACCGGGCCGTAGCGTGATGTCACGCAATGAAAAGTTGTCAGCAAATTAGATTTGTGGAATATTGTGCTCTCTATGGTGGTATGTGGAAATTGTTTTGCAGAACCGGACACGATCCACGTCTTCAAAATTTTCTATGGAGTACTCGGAGAAAGAACCCACGTTGCAATGCCGAAGACAATCTGCATGCCGGACTCATCGTCATTGAAGCCTGGTTCAGGGGCTACTGAGGGAGTCCTGGATTAGGGGGTCCTCGGACAGCCGGACTATATGCTTTGGCCGGACTGTTGGACTATGAAAATACAAGAAGACTTCGTCCTGTGTCCGGGTGGGACTCTCCTTTGTGTGGAAGGCAAGCTTGGCAATTCGGATATGTAGATCTCCTTCTCTGTAACCAACTCTGTGTAACCCTAGCCCCCTCCGGTGTCTATATAAACGAAAGGGTTTAGTCCGTAGGACAAAAACAATCAGAATCATAGGCTAGCTTCTAGGGTTTAGCCTCTACGATCTCATGGTAGATCAACTCTTGTAATACTCATATCATCAAGATCAATCAAGCAGGAATTAGGGTATTACCTCCATCGAGAGGGCCCGAACCTGGGTAAACATTGTGTCCGGTTACCATTAGCCTTAGAGACACAGTTCGGGGACCCCTACCCGAGATCCACCGATTTTGACACCGACAGCCGCCACTCATCTGTGGGGCCGCGTGCATGAGCTCGAGGGCCAGCTTCAGGCCAAGGAGCTGGAGCGCAGCCAGGCGGCAATGGAGCACAACCGGCTCGAGAAAGAGCTGGCTGACCAGGCGGCCCAGCATCCGGAGCAGGTCCAGCAGCTAAAGGACGGGGAGGAGCTCCTCGGGGCCGAGTTCGAGTCCTAGCGCTCGGGCTGGGCCGGCTGGGAGAAGTACTTGTCGCAGGGCTATGAGGAGATCGAGGGTATGCTCGAAGGTAACGCTTCTTTCTTTCTTGATTGGTTCGTTGCCGGCTACCGCTGGAGGCCGACTTCTCATTTTGTTGCTTTCTTCTAAGCAGAGTTCTTCCCGGACCACATCAGTGCCATTGCCCAGGCGATCGAGGCGTGGCGCGAGAAGTGGAGGCAGGAGGGCATGGAGATTGCGGAGGACCAGCCCCAAAACGTGGGTGAATAGTTCCTTGCCGTTTGGACGTGTCTTAAGCCAGCGTGCCTTCTGCTCCGCCGGTTTCAGCGCATCGGGTCACAGGTCTTGGAAAGGCTTTTGCTAGGTGTGCAGGTCCCCCGGGCTCCTAGCCGGACCGCTAACTGGTTGGAGGTGACGAGGGAGTGGCTTCGGTGCACAAGTTAAATAGCCGCGACGCGGACCAGGCGAAGGGCCGGTCAACAGCTTCAACGCGGCACAATGGACGGAGTTGGTTCCTCGGGAACCTACGTCCGCATTGAAGTGGCGGCTACCCAGAGGTCGCGTTGGTTAGGGCCACCCTCCCTTCCTCCCTCTGTTCACATCGTGGAATCAATGCCAGCCTTCGCGTGCTCTGGGCCGAGATGAATGCAGTGCGGTAAGCGGCATGTGCATCGGAAGGAAAGCGCGGGAGGGGAGGGTGATAGGTTTTTGGTGGGCCAGGGCAGTCAGAAGCGGGATTGGGATCGGTCCGGACATCGGCAAACCTCCCCCACGTTTGTCTCCAGTTTGTCGTAGATATTACATCCGGACCTCTCCGCGGACCAATACAGGTTGGCATTGGATGGCTTCCATGATCCGGAGGTTTATGGGTCCGCCTTGGAGATGCCCTAAACAGGTGTTCGCACACGAACACGTCACAGTGTACCTCCAACGCTGAGGGTGATGCACCACAGCTCACATCAAAGGAGACCCGTCCGGAAGCATGGTACGCAAGTAATCCGGCAGGCGCTTTTGAAGACTCGAAACCCCACACGCCCGGGAGGGACCCCGTGATAACCCACAAGTATAGGGGATCGCAACAGTTTTCGATAAGTAAGAGTGTCGAACCCAACGAGGAGCTAAAGGTAGAATAAATATTCCCTCAAGTTCTATCGACCACCGATACACCTCTACGCACGCTTGACGTTCGCTTTACCTAGAACAAGTATGAAACTAGAAGTACTATGTAGGTGTTTTCGGGTAAGTTTGCAAGAAAGTAAAGAACGTGTAAATAAAAGCTAGGGGCTGTTTAGATAAAGACACAACTAAAGTAAATATAGCGAGTGTGGAACAGTGGTGGTAGGAGTTGTGAAATTGTCCCTAGGCAACTAACTATGTTACTAGACCGGTAATCACTATTGCAATTCTATTTGAGGGAGAGGCATAAGCTAACATACTTTCTCTACTTGGATCATATGCACTTATGATTGGAACTCTAGCAAGCATCCGAAACTACTAAAGATTCATTAAGGTAAAACCCAACCATAGCATTAAAGCATCAAGTCCCCTTTATCCCATACGCAACAATCCCTCTTACTCGGGTTTGTGTTTCAGTCACTCACCAACCCACTATAAGCGAATCATGAACGTATTGCAACACCCTACAGCGGGAATCCCTCACACTTGCGCGACACGGAGGGCACAATAGGACAGCACCAAGAATAAAACATGCAACTCAAACCAATCATAGCAATTCATCAATCACCGATAGGACAATAGGAATCTACTCAGACATCATAAGATGGCAACACATCATTGGATAATAATATGAAGCATAAAGCACCATGTCCAAGTAGAGGGTACGGCAGGTTGTGAGAGAGTGGATCGCTGTAGATAGAAGGGCGAAGGTGATGGAGATGTTGGTGAAGATGGCGGAGGTGTTGGTGAAGATCGCGGTGATGATGATGGCCCCCGACGGCGTTCCGGCGCCACCGGAAGCAAGGGGGAGAGAGCCCCCCTTCTTCTTCTTCTTCCTTGACCTTCTCCCTAGACGGGAGAAGGGTTTCCCCTCTGGTCCTTGGCTCCCATGGCTTGGGAGGGGCGAGAGCCCTTCCGAGATTGGATCTATCTCTCTGTTTCTGCGTTCTCAGATTCTACCCCTTCACCGTTTCCTTTATATCTGGAGATCCGTAACTCCGATTGGGGTGAATCTTTCGCCCATATCTTTCTCATAACATTATATTTCTTGTGCCAAAAGAAGAGCATCAACCGCCTTACGGGTGGACCACGAGGGTCAGGGGCGTGCCTGGGGGGGTAGGGCGCGCCCCCCTACCTCGTGACCACCTTGGACACCGTCTCGCGTTGATTTTACTTCCCAAAAATCATAAATATTCCAAAAAAAAATCTCCGTCCGTTTTTATCTCGTTTGGACTCCGTTTGATATTGGGTTTGTGCGAAACAAAAAACATGCAACAGACAGGAACTGGCACTCGGCACTGGATCAATATGTTAGTCCCAAAAAATAGTATAAAAAGTTGCCAAAAGTATATAAATGTTGAATAATATTGGCATGGAACAATCAAAAATTATAGATACGACGGAGACATATAAGCATCCCGAAGCTTAATTCATGCTCGTCCTCGAGTAGGTAAATGATAAAAAGAAATAATTTTTAATGTGGAATGCTACCTAGCATAATCTTGATCATATGTCTAATCATGGCATGAATATTAAGACACGAGTGATTCAAAGCAATAGTCTATCATTTGACATAAAAGCAATAATACTTCGAGCATACCAATAAAGCAATCATGTCTTTTCAAAACAACATGGCCAAAGAAAGTTATCCCTACAAAATCATATAGTCTGGCTGTTGCTCTATCTTCATCACACAAAGTATTTAATCATGCACAACCCCGATGACAAGCCAAGCAATTGTTTCATACTTTAATAATCTCAAACTTTTTCAACTTTCACGCAATATATGAGTGTGAGCCATGGACATAGCACTATAGGTGGAATAGAATATGATGGTGGAGGTTATGTGGAGAAGACAAAAGGGAGGAAGTCTCACATCAACTAGGTGTATCAACGGGCTATGGAGATGCCCATCAATAGATATCAATGTGAGTGAGTAGGGATTGCGATGCAACGGATGCACTAGAGCTATAAGTGTATGAAAGCTCAAACTGAAACTAAGTGGGTGTGCATCCAACTTGCTTGCTCATGAAGACCTCGGGCATTTGAGGAAGCCCATCATTGGAATATACAAGCCAAGTTCTATAATGAAAATTCCCACTAGTATATGAAAGTGAAAGCATAGGAGGCTCTCTCTATGAAGAACATGGTGCTACTCTGAAGCACAAGTGTGGTAAAAGGATAGTAACATTGCCCCTTCTCTCTTTTTCTCTCATTTTTCTATTATTACTTTTTTATTTTTTTGGTGGGCTTCTTTGGCCTTTTTTTTATTTGAGCTTCTTTGGCCTCTTTTTTTATGTCCGGAGTCTCATCCCGACTTGTGGGGGAATCATTGTCTCCATCATCCTTTCCTTACTGGGGCAATGCTCTAATAATGATGATCATCACACTTCTATTTTACTTACAACTCAATATTACAACTCGACATCTAGAACAAAGATATGACTCTATATGAATGCCTCCGGCGGTGTACCGGGATGTGCAATGATCTAGCATAGCAATGACATAAAAAAATGGACAAACCATGAAAACATCATGCTAGCTATCTTACGATCATGCAAAGCAATATGACAATGAATGCTCAAGTCATGTATATGATGATGATGATGAAAGTTGCATGGCAATATATCTCGGAATGGCTATGGAAATGCCATGATAGGTAGGTATGGTGGATGTTTTGAGGAAGATATAAGGAGGCTTATGTGTGACAGAGTGTATCATATCATGGGGTTTGGATGCACCGGCGAAGTTTGCACCGACTCTCGAGGTGAGAAAGGGCAATGCATGGTACCGAAGAGGCTAGCAATGATGGAAGGGTGAGAGTGCGTATAATCCATGGACTCAACATTAGTCATAAAGAACTCATATACCAATTGCAAAAATCTACAAGCCATTGAAAACAAAGTACTACGCGCATGATCCTAGGGGGATAGATTGGTAGGAAAAGACCATCGCTCGTCCCCGACCGCCACTCATAAGGAAGACTATCAATAAATAAACTTGTGCTCCAACTTCATCACAAAGCGGTTCACCATACGTGCATGCTACGGGAATCACAAACCTCAACACAAGTGTCTCTACAATCCACAACCACCCACTATCATGACTCTAATATCACCATCTTTATATTGCAAAACTATTGCAAGGAATCAAACATATCATATTCAGTGATCTACGAGTTTATGTAGGATTTTATGACTAACCATGTGATGACCAATTCCTGTCATCTCTCTAAATAGATATAAGTGAAGCAAGAGAGTTTAATTCTTTCTACAAAAGATATGCCCACGCTCTAACTAATATAAGTGAAGCAAAAGAGCATTCTACAAATGGCGGTTTTCTATGTGAAGAGAAACAGGCAATCCAAACTTCAAATGATATAAGTGAAGCACATGAAGCATTCTATAAAGCCATACTCAAAAGATTTAAGTGAAGTGCAATGAGCATTCTATAAATCAACCAAGTACTATCTCATACCAGCATCGTGCATAAAATAAAAGTGAAAACTAAATTCAAAAGACACTCGAAGACTAGCACATAATGCATGAACGAAACGAATTCGAAAACATACCGATACTTGTTGAAGAAAGAGGGGATGCCTCCCCAGCATCCCCAAGCTTAGACGCTTGAGTATCCTTGAATATTTACTTGGGGTGCCTCAGGCATCCCCAAGCTTGAGCTCTTGCCTCTCTTCCTTCTTCTCACATCGAAACATCCTCGACTAGACACTACATCCACACAAAACTTCAACAGAAAACTCGGTAAGATCCGTTAGTATAATAAAGCAAATCACCACTCTAAGTACTGTTGTAAACCAATTAATATTTTGTTTTTGAATTATGTCTACTGTAATATAACTTTTTCATGGCTTAATCTACTGATATAAATTGATAGATTCATCAAAACAAGCAAACTATGCATCAAAAACAGAATCTGTCAAAAAAAGAACAGTCTGTAGCAATCTGAACAACCACCATACTTCTGGTTCCCCAAAAATTCTACCAAAATTAGGAAAAATAAACAAGTTGTATAGATAGACACTGCAAAAGGAATCAGAACTATTTGACGTTCCAGTTAAAAATGTAAAATCGCTCACTACAGCCAAAGTTTCTGTCCTGCACCGTACAAACCAACAAGCATTGTAAACATCCTAAAGGCAAACCTTGGCACATTATTTTTATATTACAATGGAATTGTACAATGGGATAATTATTTTTGTTGAAAAGTTTCTGTAATCAAGATTCACAAAGTTTCCGTGAGCATGAACAAAGTTCAAGGAGCTCTCCCACTTCAACAATGCTTGTCTTTCTCACTTTCACTTTCCTTTTTGAAAAAAAATTTAGGCTCCCCTATTTTTTTTAAACTATATGAAAGCACTCAACAGAAATAAATGACTCTCTAAAACTTCCGGGTTATCTCCCTGGCAGCACTTTCTTTAAAGCCATTAAGCTAGGCATATAGTGCTCAAGTAATGGATCCACCCGGATCCCAAGGTATATCAAAACCAATTTTAATTAACAATGATTTGTAATTTAGTAGTGAGCACAAATTAGCATATATCATGAAACAACAAAGTCTAACTCTCTTCCTATGCATCGTCATGTCATAAAAGAACAATTCATGCACACATAGTAAAGGCCAATGCATAGTATAAGCAGTTTCTTGCAATTCTATCATGTTGGAAACATAAGGAGGCGGAGATGTAGTTCCTCTCTCATAATAATTGCAAGTAGGAGCAACAAGCACATGCATATTATATCTATCAAAATCATCATGTGCAACGGTAAAAGGCAACCCATCAATATAATCCTTAATAAGTGCAAGCTTCTCCGATATAGTGCAGTCGGGATAATTCAAAAAGATAATAGAACTATCATGCGTGGGTGCAATAGCAACAATTTCATGTTTAACATATGGAACTATATCAAATTCATCTCCATAAGCATCATTCATATTGGCATCTTGGCCACAAGCATAGCAAGCATCATCAAAAAGGGATATTTCAAAAGAATCATAGGGATCATAACAGTCATCATAGCAATCATCCTTCGGTAAGCACGAAGGGGAATTAAACAATGTATGAGTTGAAGAGTTAATCTCATTAGAAGGTGGGCACAGGTGATCAATCCGCTCTTCCTCCTTTTGTTCTTCGCTTTCCTCCTCATATTTTTCATCCAATGAGCTCATAGTTTTATCAATTTCTTCTTCCATAGATTCCTGTAAAATATTAGTCTCTTCTTGGAAAGCGGAGACTTTCTTAATAAGTGCATTAATATAGGCATTATATTCATAATTCTCATAACAATATTTAAGGATAGCTAAATCTTCAGATCTATAACAAGCATCATCAAAATCCTCAAACTCTTTAGACATGGATTCAATTTCATAAGCACCCATAAAAGCAACAAATTCTTCTATTTATTCCACATCATAGTAATCATATATACCTCTAGCATAAGAAGGCAAGGTTTCATTATCATTAAATTTGCATGAAAAGGGGAGGTGTGGAGCATTCATCCTAGAGCAGCAAGTATAATCATATTCCGAGCATAGTTGTCTAGCATACCACTTCAACATATTAATTTGATCCCATAATAGTTTCCCTTTTTGTGTCGAGCGATAATCCCTAAAGTATTCACGTTGATCCAACCTTACTCCCATTATAAAGTAGAATGGGGTTTTCTCAGGATTATCAAAGTTGTACAAAGTATTTTTCTCATGATGAGAATCGAGGGTTTTAGGAGTTACCCCATCCTCATGAGTAGCAAGTACAGCTAATTTTTTTGGTATTTTGTGTTCCATATCCATAACTAAAGATAGGGAACAACTTAGAGCAGCAAATAAAAATTACTTAGTGATAAAGCAAACAAGCACACACGAGAATATTCACCCCACGCTATGACTCCCCGGCAACGGCGCCAGAAAAAGGTCTTGATAACCCACAAGTGTAGGGGATCGCAACAGTTTTCAATAAGTAAGAGTGTCGAACCCAACGAGGAGCTAAAGGTAGAATAAATATTCCCTCAAGTTCTATCGACCACCGATACAACTCTACGCAAGATTGACGTTCGCTTTACCTAGAACAAGTATGAAACTAGAAGTACTTTGTAGGTGTTTTCGGGTAAGTTTGCAAGAAAGTAAAGAACGTGTAAATAAAAGCTAGGGGCTGTTTAGATAAAGACACAACTAAAGTAAATATAGCGAGTGTGGAAAAGTGGTGATAGGAGTTGTGAAATTGTCCCTAGGCAACTGACTATGTTACTAGACCGGTAATCACCAATGCAATTCTATTTGAGGGAGAGGCATAAGCTATCATACTTTCTCTACTTGGATCATATGCACTTATGATTGGAACTCTAGCAAGCATCCGCAACTACTAAAGATTCATTAAGGTAAAACCCAACCATAGCATTAAAGCATCAAGTCCCCTTTATCCCATACGCAACAATCCCTCTTACTCGGGTTTGTGTTTCAGTCACTCACCAACCCACTATAAGCGAATCATGAACGTATTGCAACACCCTACAGCGGGAATCCCTCATGCTTGCGCGACACGGAGGGCACAATAGGACAGCACCAATAATAAAACACGCAACTCAAACCAATCATAGCAATTCATCAATCACCGATAGGACAATAGGAATCTACTCAGACATCATAAGATGGCAACACATCATTGGATAATAATATGAAGAATAAAGCACCATGTTCAAGTAGAGGGTACAGTGGGTTGCGGGAGAGTGGACCGCTATATATAGAAGGGGGAAGGTGATGGAGATGTTGGTGAAGATGGCGGAGGTGTTGGTGAAGATCGCGGTGATGATGATGGCCCCCGGCGGTGTTCCGGTGCCACCGGAAGCAAGGGGAGAGAGCCCCCCTTCTTCTTCTTCTTCCTTGACCTTCTCCCTAGATGGGAGAAGGGTTTCCCCTCTGGTCCTTGGCTCCCATGGCTTGGGAGGGGCGAGAGCCCCTCCGAGATTGGATCTATCTCTCTATTTCTGCGTTCTCAGATTCTACCCCTTCACTGGTTCCTTTATATCTGGAGATCCGTAACTCCGATTGGGGTGAATCTTTCGCCCAGATATTTCTCATAAAATTATCTTTCTTGCACCAAAATAAGAGCATCAACCGCCTTAC